>NC_138770.1:45499377-45629377 GCF_965119305.1 Pelophylax lessonae
GGGATGAGGAGGATGAAGAGTGAGGTGGGATGAGGAGGATGAAGGTGAGGTGGGCTGAGAAGGATGAAGAGTGAGGTGGGATGAGGAGGAGGAGGATGAAAGGGATGAGGAGGAGGATGAAAATGAGTGAGGTGGGATGAGGAGGAGGATGAAAATGAGTGAGGTGGGATGAGGAGGAGGATGAAAATGAGTGAGGTGGGATGAGGAGGGAGGATGAAAATGAGTGAGGTGGGATGAGGAGGAGGATGAAAATGAGTGAGGTGGGATGAGGAGGAGGATGAAAATGAGTGAGGTGGGAGAGGAGGAGGATGAAAATGAGTGAGGTGGGATGAGGAGGAGGATGAAAATGAGTGAGGTGGGATGAGGAGGAGGATGAAAATGAGTGAGGTGGGATGAGGAGGAGGATGAAAATGAGTGAGGTGGGATGAGGAGGAGGATGAAAATGAGTGAGGGTGGGATGGAGGAGGATGAGTGAGGAGGAATTGAGTGAGGTGGGATGAGGAGGAGGATGAAAATGAGTGAGGTGGGATGAGGAGGAGGATGAAAATGAGTGAGGTGGGATGAGGAGGAGGATGAAAATGAGTGAGGTGGGATGAGGAGGAGGATGAAAATGAGTGAGGTGGGATGAGGAGGAGGATGAAAATGAGTGAGGTGGGATGAGGAGGAGGATGAAAATGAGTGAGGTGGGATGAGGAGGAGGATGAAAATGAGTGAGGTGGGATGAGGAGGAGGATGAAAATGAGTGAGGTGGGATGAGGAGGAGGATGAAAATGAGTGAGGTGGGATGAGGAGGAGGATGAAAATGAGTGAGGTGGGATGAGGAGGAGGATGAAAATGAGTGAGGTGGGATGAGGAGGAGGATGAAAATGAGTGAGGTGGGATGAGGAGGAGATGAAAATGAGTGAGGTGGGATGAGGAGGAGGGATGAAAATGAGTGAGTGGATGAGGAGGAGGATGAAAATGAGTGAGGTGGGATGAGGAGGAGGATGAAGAGTGAGGTGGGATGAGGAGGAGGATGAAGAGTGAGGTGGGATGAGGAGGATGAAGAGTGAGGTGGGATGAGGAGGATGAAGAGTGAGGTGGGATGAGGAGGATGAAGAGTGAGGTGGGATGAGGAGGATGAAGAGTGAGGTGGGATGAGGAGGATGAAGAGTGAGGTGGGATGAGGAGGATGAAGAGTGAGGTGGGATGAGGAGGATGAAGAGTGAGGTGGGATGAGGAGGATGAAGAGTGAGGTGGGATGAGGAGGATGAAGAGTGAGGTGGGATGAGGAGGATGATAATGAGTGAGGTGGGATGAGGATGATAATGAGTGAGGTGGGATGAGGATGATATGAGTGAGGTGGGATGAGGATGATAATGAGTGAGGTGGGATGAGGAGGATGATGATAGATTGGAGGGAGGAGGATGAGTGAGGTGGGATGAGGAGGATGAAGAGTGAGGTGGGATGAGGAGGATGAAGAGTGAGGTGGGATGAGGAGGATGAAGAGTGAGGTGGATGAGGAGGATGAAGAGTGAGGTGGGATGAGGAGGTTAATGAGTGAGGTGGGATGAGGAGGATAATGAGTGAGGTGGGATGAGGAGGATAATGAGTGAGGTGGGATGAGGAGGATAAATGAGTGAGGTGGGATGAGGAGGATAATGAGTGAGGTGGGATGAGGAGGATGATGATAGATGAGGATGAGTGAGGTGGGATGAGGAGGATGATGAGTGAGGTGGGATGAGGAGGATGAAGAGTGAGGTGGGATGAGGAGGATGAAGAGTGAGGTGGGATGAGGAGGATGAAGAGTGAGGTGGGATGAGGAGGATGAAGAGTGAGGTGGGATGAGGAGGATGATAATGAGTGAGGTGGGATGAGGAGGATGATAATGAGTGAGGTGGGATGAGGAGGATAATGAGTGAGGTGGGATGAGGAGGATAATGAGTGAGGTGGGATGAGGAGGATGATGATAGATGAGGATGAGTGAGGTGGGATGAGGAGGATGATGAGTGAGGTGGGATGAGGAGGATGAAGAATGAGGTGGGATGAGGAGGATGAAGAGTGAGGTGGGATGAGGAGGATGAAGAGTGAGGTGGGATGAGGAGGATGAAGAGTGAGGTAGGAACGAGGAGTATGAAGAGTGAGGTGGGATGAGGAGGATGAAGAGTGAGGTGGGATGAGGAGGATGAAGAGTGAGGTGGGATGAGGAGGATGAAGAGTGAGGTGGGATGAGGAGGATGAAGAGTGAGGTGGGATGAGGAGGATGAAGAGTGAGGTGGGATGAGGAGGATGATAATGAGTGAGGTGGGATGAGGAGGATGAAGAGTGAGGTGGGATGAGGAGGATGAAGAGTGAGGTGGGATGAGGAGGATGAAGAGTGAGGTGGGATGAGGAGGATGAAGAGTGAGGTGGGATGAGGAGGATGAAGAGTGAGGTGGGATGAGGAGGATGATAATGAGTGAGGTGGATGAGGAAGATGATGATGGATGATGAGGAGGATGATGATGATAGATGAGGGAGGAGGATGAGTGAGGTGGGATGAGGAGGATGATGAGTGAGGTGGGATGAGGAGGAGGATGATGAGTGAGGTGGGATGAGGAGGATGATGATGAGTGAGGTGGGATGAGGAGGATGATGATGAGTGAGGTGGGATGAGGAGGATGATGATGAGTGAGGTGGGATGAGAAGGATGATGATGAGTGAGGTGGGATGAGGAGGATGATGATGAGTGAGGTGGGATGAGAAGGATGATGATGAGTGAGGTGGGATGAGAAGGATGATGATGAGTGAGGTGGGATGAGAAGGATGATGATGAGTGAGGTGGGATGAGGAGGATGATGATGAGTGAGGTGGGATGAGAAGGATGATGATGAGTGAGGTGGGATGAGAAGGATGAGGAGGATGATGAGTGAGGTGGGATGAGAAGGATGATGATGAGTGAGGTGGGATGAGGAGGATGATGATGAGTGAGGTGGGATGAGGAGGATGATGATGAGTGAGGTGGGATGAGGAGGATGATGATGAGTGAGGTGGGATGAGGATGATGATAATGAGTGAGGTGGGATGATGAGAAGGATGATGAGTGAGGATGAATACTCCTCCCTCCTCAGTGTGATGTCACTATACAGGATATATATATATATCACCAGCACTCAGTGATGTAGAATACAGCTGTAGACAGTACAGACACCATAGTAGAGGGGGGAGGGGTGTGATCCTGGGAGCTGACACTCTATTAGAGAGAAGAATGATGTGTATATGATGTATACACGTCCCCTCCCCCCTCTATATATATATATATATATATACATACAGACAGTATACATGTGATCTGTGTGACATATAATGGAGATCATTTCCTGGTCAGCACTGTACATCCCATAATAAAATGATATTGGTGCTGGTCTATGGGGGTCAGTATACACGTCTACAGGGGGAGGAGTCATGTAAGCTGTATCTCCCCTCCCCCACCCTGTGTGGAAGGTGATCTCCCCGGACCCCGGTATCCCCCTCACCTCCTCCTGAGCTCGAATCACCAACACACAACTCATCACCAACACCGCACACACCGCCATCCCCGACATTTCCGTCATGTGATCACTGGGAGAAGTCAGCTGACCGGAAGAGGAAACATATCACCGCCGCCATCTTCCCGGAGACCAACCCGGAGACATTCCCACTGATCACTCTGCACCCCTCCCCCACTGGGACCGCCCCTGTCAGTGGAGTGTCATATAGATATAGATGACGATTGAGGCTGGATGTGGATTATAAGGGATGAGAATGATGAGTGACCCCCCCCTGTGCTGAGCGAGTGACCCCCCCCCTGTGCTGAACCAGCAACCCCCCCCCGTGCTGAGCGAGTGACCCCCCGTGCTAAATGAGTGACCCCCCCTGTGCTAAACGAGTGACCCCCCCCCCTGTGCTAAACTAGTGACCCCCCCTGTGCTAAATGAGTGACCCCCCCTGTGCTAAACGAGTGACCCCCCCCGTGCTGAACCAGTGACTTCCCCCCCCCCCCCCGTGCTGAACGAGTGACCCCCCCCCCCCCGTGCTGAATGAGATGAGTGACCCCCCCTGTGCTGAATGAGTGACCCCCCCCCCTGTGCTGAACGAGTGACCCCCCCTGTGCTGAACCAGTGTCTCCCCCCCCCCCCCCGTGCTGAACGAGTGACCCCCCCCCGTGCTGAATGAGATGAGTGACCCCCCTGTGCTGAACGAGTGACCCCCCCCTGTGCTGAACCAGCAACCCCCCCCCCCGTGCTGAACGAGTGACCCCCCGTGCTAAATGAGTGACCCCCCCTGTACTGAATGAGTGACTCCCCCTGTGCTGAATGAGTGACCCCCCCCTGTGCTAAATGAGTGACCCCCCCTGTACTGAATGAGTGACCCCCCCTGTGCTGAACGAGTGACCCCCCCTGTGCTAAACGAGTGACCCCCCCTGTGCTAAACTAGTGACCCCCCCTGTGCTAAATGAGTGACCCCCCTGTGCTAAATGAGTGACCCCCCTGTGCTAAACGAGTGACCCCCCCTGTGCTAAACGAGTGACCCCCCCGTGCTGAACCAGTGACTTCCCCCCCCCCCCGTGCTGAACGAGTGACCCCCCCCGTGCTGAATGAGATGAGTGACCCCCCCTGTGCTGAATGAGTGACCCCCCCCCTGTGCTGAACGAGTGACCCCCCCTGTGCTGAACCAGTGTCTCCCCCCCCCCCGTGCTGAACGAGTGACCCCCCCCCGTGCTGAATGAGATGAGTGACCCCCCTGTGCTGAACGAGTGACCCCCCCCTGTGCTGAACCAGCAACCCCCCCCCGTGCTGAACGAGTGACCCCCCGTGCTAAATGAGTGACCCCCCCTGTACTGAATGAGTGACTCCCCCTGTGCTGAATGAGTGACCCCCCCTGTGCTAAATGAGTGACCCCCCCTGTACTGAATGAGTGACCCCCCCTGTGCTGAACGAGTGACCCCCCCTGTGCTAAATGAGTGACCCCCCCTGTGCTAAACGAGTGACCCCCCCTGTGCTAAACGAGTGACCCCCCCTGTGCTAAACTAGTGACCCCCCCTGTGCTAAATGAGTGACCCCCCTGTGCTAAATGAGTGACCCCCCTGTGCTAAACGAGTGACCCCCCCTGTGCTAAACGAGTGACCCCCCCCCCGTGCTGAACCAGTGACTTCCCCCCCCCCGTGCTGAACGAGTGACCCCCCCCGTGCTGAATGAGATGAGTGACCCCCCTGTGCTGAACGAGTGACCCCCCGTGCTAAACGAGTGACCCCCCCCTGTGCTGAACGAGTGACCCCCCCCCATGCTGAATGAGATGAGTGACCCCCCTGTGCTGAATGAGTGACCCCCCCCCCTGTGCTGAACGAGTGACCCCCCCCTGTGCTGAACCAGTGTCTCCCCCCCCTGTGCTGAACCAGCAACCCCCCCCCCCGTGCTGAACGAGTGACCCCCCCTGTACTGAATGAGTGACTCCCCCTGTGCTGAATGAGTGACCCCCCCCTGTGCTAAATGAGTGACCCCCCCCTGTACTGAATGAGTGACTCCCCCTGTGCTGAACGAGTGACCCCCCCTGTGCTAAATGAGTGACCCCCCCTGTACTGAATGAGTGACTCCCCCTGTGCTGAACGAGTGACCCCCCCCTGTGCTGAATGAGTGACCCCCCCTGTGCTAAATTAGTGACCCCCCCTGTGCTGAATGAGTGACCCCCTCTGTGCTGAATGAGTGACCCCCCCTGTGCTAAACGAGTGACCCCCTGTGCTAAACGAGTGACCCCCCCCTGTGCTGAACCAGTGACCCCCCCTGTGCTGAACCAGTGACTCCCCCCCATGCTGAACGAGTGACCCCCCCCGTGCTGAATGAGATGAGTGACCCCCCCTGTGCTGAATGAGTGACCCCCCCCTGTGCTGAATGAGTGACCCCCCCCCCTGTGCTGAACGAGTGACCCCCCCCTGTGCTGAACCAGTGTCTCCCCCCCCCCCTGTGCTGAACCAGCAACCCCCCCCCGTGCTAAACGAGTGACCCCCCCCCCTGTGCTGAGCGAGTGACCCCCCCCCCATGCTGAACGAGTGACCCCCCCTGTACTGAATGAGTGACTCCCCCTGTGCTGAACGAGTGACCCCCCCTGTGCTAAACTAGTGACCCCCCTGTGCTGAATGAGTGACCCCCCCCGTGCTGAACAGTGACCCCCCCCCCCCGTGCTGAACGAGTGACCCTCCCTGTGCTGAATGAGTGACCCCCCCCTGTGCTAAACGAGTGACCCCCCCCGTGCTGAACCAGTGACTTCCCCCCCCCCCCCGTGCTGAACGAGTGACCCCCCCCCCCCCCGTGCTGAATGAGATGAGTGACCCCCCCTGTGCTGAATGAGTGACCCCCCCCCTGTGCTGAACGAGTGACCCCCCCTGTGCTGAACCAGTGTCTCCCCCCCCCCCCCGTGCTGAACGAGTGACCCCCCCCCGTGCTGAATGAGATGAGTGACCCCCCTGTGCTGAACGAGTGACCCCCCCCTGTGCTGAACCAGCAACCCCCCCCCCCGTGCTGAACGAGTGACCCCCCGTGCTAAATGAGTGACCCCCCCTGTACTGAATGAGTGACTCCCCCTGTGCTGAATGAGTGACCCCCCCCTGTGCTAAATGAGTGACCCCCCCTGTACTGAATGAGTGACCCCCCCTGTGCTGAACGAGTGACCCCCCCTGTGCTAAACGAGTGACCCCCCCTGTGCTAAACTAGTGACCCCCCCTGTGCTAAATGAGTGACCCCCCTGTGCTAAATGAGTGACCCCCCTGTGCTAAACGAGTGACCCCCCCTGTGCTAAACGAGTGACCCCCCCGTGCTGAACCAGTGACTTCCCCCCCCCCCGTGCTGAACGAGTGACCCCCCCCGTGCTGAATGAGATGAGTGACCCCCCCTGTGCTGAATGAGTGACCCCCCCCCTGTGCTGAACGAGTGACCCCCCCTGTGCTGAACCAGTGTCTCCCCCCCCCCCCGTGCTGAACGAGTGACCCCCCCCCGTGCTGAATGAGATGAGTGACCCCCCTGTGCTGAACGAGTGACCCCCCCCTGTGCTGAACCAGCAACCCCCCCCCGTGCTGAACGAGTGACCCCCCGTGCTAAATGAGTGACCCCCCCTGTACTGAATGAGTGACTCCCCCTGTGCTGAATGAGTGACCCCCCCTGTGCTAAATGAGTGACCCCCCCTGTACTGAATGAGTGACCCCCCCTGTGCTGAACGAGTGACCCCCCCTGTGCTAAATGAGTGACCCCCCCTGTGCTAAACGAGTGACCCCCCCTGTGCTAAACGAGTGACCCCCCCTGTGCTAAACTAGTGACCCCCCCTGTGCTAAATGAGTGACCCCCCTGTGCTAAATGAGTGACCCCCCTGTGCTAAACGAGTGACCCCCCCTGTGCTAAACGAGTGACCCCCCCCCCGTGCTGAACCAGTGACTTCCCCCCCCCCGTGCTGAACGAGTGACCCCCCCCGTGCTGAATGAGATGAGTGACCCCCCTGTGCTGAACGAGTGACCCCCCGTGCTAAACGAGTGACCCCCCCCTGTGCTGAACGAGTGACCCCCCCCCATGCTGAATGAGATGAGTGACCCCCCTGTGCTGAATGAGTGACCCCCCCCCCTGTGCTGAACGAGTGACCCCCCCCTGTGCTGAACCAGTGTCTCCCCCCCCTGTGCTGAACCAGCAACCCCCCCCCCCGTGCTGAACGAGTGACCCCCCCTGTACTGAATGAGTGACTCCCCCTGTGCTGAATGAGTGACCCCCCCCTGTGCTAAATGAGTGACCCCCCCCTGTACTGAATGAGTGACTCCCCCTGTGCTGAACGAGTGACCCCCCCTGTGCTAAATGAGTGACCCCCCCTGTACTGAATGAGTGACTCCCCCTGTGCTGAACGAGTGACCCCCCCCTGTGCTGAATGAGTGACCCCCCCTGTGCTAAATTAGTGACCCCCCCTGTGCTGAATGAGTGACCCCCTCTGTGCTGAATGAGTGACCCCCCCTGTGCTAAACGAGTGACCCCCTGTGCTAAACGAGTGACCCCCCCCTGTGCTGAACCAGTGACCCCCCCTGTGCTGAACCAGTGACTCCCCCCCATGCTGAACGAGTGACCCCCCCCGTGCTGAATGAGATGAGTGACCCCCCCTGTGCTGAATGAGTGACCCCCCCCTGTGCTGAATGAGTGACCCCCCCCCCTGTGCTGAACGAGTGACCCCCCCCTGTGCTGAACCAGTGTCTCCCCCCCCCCCTGTGCTGAACCAGCAACCCCCCCCCGTGCTAAACGAGTGACCCCCCCCCCTGTGCTGAGCGAGTGACCCCCCCCCCATGCTGAACGAGTGACCCCCCCTGTACTGAATGAGTGACTCCCCCTGTGCTGAACGAGTGACCCCCCCTGTGCTAAACTAGTGACCCCCCTGTGCTGAATGAGTGACCCCCCCCGTGCTGAACAGTGACCCCCCCCCCCCGTGCTGAACGAGTGACCCTCCCTGTGCTGAATGAGTGACCCCCCCCTGTGCTGAATGAGTGACCCCCCCTGTGCTGAACGAGTGACCCTCCCTGTGCTGAATGAGTGACCCCCCTGTGCTGAATGAGTGACCCCCCCCTGTGCTGAATGAGTGACCCCCCCTGTGCTGAACCAGTGACCCCCCCCCCCCCGTGCTGAACGAGTGACCCTCCCTGTGCTGAATGAGTGACCCCCCTGTGCTGAATGAGTGACCCCCCCCGTGCTAAACGAGTGACCCCCCCCCCCCCCGTGCTGAACCAGTGACTCCACCCCCCCCCCTCCTCCTCCATGCAGAAGGGCAGCACAAGACCCAGAATACGGTGGTAGTTGGTACAGGGCTTCTCCACCTCCACTGGGATCTGATTACGCTATTGGTTCAATCTCTGGTAACAATGGAACTAAAATCTATAGCTGGAGTTCAACGTTCCCCCCCCCCCCCCCCACCAATGATGGCCATTCTTAGAATCTCATCACCCCCCGAAATAGAACTAGCTTAGGGGTGTCAAACTGGTGGCCCTCCAGCTGCTGCAGAACTACAAGTCCCATCATGCCTCTGCCTGTGGGAGTCATGCTTGTAACTGTCAGCCGTGCAATGCCTCATGGGACTTGTAGTTCCCCCAACAGCTGTAGGGCCCCCAGTTTGACATCACCTACAGTGCCTTGAAAAAGTATTCATACCCCTTGGAAATTTTTCACATTTTGTCATGTTACAACCAAAAACATAAATGTATTTTATTGGGAATTTGTGTAATAGACCGACACAAAGTGGCACATAATTGTGACGTGAAAGGAAAAAAATAAATGTTTTTTTTTTACAAATAAATATGTGAAAAGTGTGGCTGCATTTGTATTCACCCCCCTGAGTCAATACTTTGTAGAACCGCCTTTCCCTGCAATTACAGCTGCAAGTCTTTTTGGGGATGTCTCTACCAGATTTGCACATCTAGAGAGGGACATTTCTGCCCATTCTTCTTTGCAAAATATCTCAAGCTCTGTCAGATTGGATGGAGAGCGTCTGTGATCAGCAATTTTCAAGTCTTGCCACAGATTCTCAATTGGATTTAGGTCTAGACTGTGACTGGGCCATTCTAACACATGAATATGCTTTGAGCTAAACCATTCCATTGTAGCTCTGGCTGGATGTTTCGGGTTGTTGTCCTGCTGGAAGGTGAACCTCTACCCCAGTCTCAAGTCTTTTGCAGAATCTAACAGGTTTTCTTCTAAGATTGCCCTGTATTTGGCTCCATCCATCTTCCCATCAACTCTGTCCAGCTTCCCTGTCCCCGCTGAAGAAAAGCATCCCCACAGCATGATGCTGCCACCACCATGTTTCACGGTGGGGATGGTGTGTTCAGGGTGATGTGCAGTGTTAGTTTTCCGCCACACCTAGAGTTTTGCTTTTAGGCCAAAAAGTCGAGTTTTGGTCTCATGTGAGCAGAGCACCTTCTTCCACATGTTTGCTGTGTCCCCCGCATGGCTTCTCACAAACTGCAAACGGGACTTCTTATGAATTTCTTTCACCAATGTCTTTCTTCTTGTCACTCTTCCATAAAGGGCAGATATGTGGAGTGCACGACTAATAGTTGTCCTGTGGACAGATTCTCCCACCTGAGCTGTGGATCTCTGCAGCTCCTCCAGAGTTACCATGGGCCTCTTGGCTGCTTCTCTGATGAATGCTCTCCTTGCCCGGCCGGTCAGTTTAGGTGGACGGCCATGTCTTGGTAGGGTTGCAGTTGTGCCATACTCTTTCCATTTTCCGATGATGGATTAAGCAGTGCTCCCTGAGATGTTCAAAGCTTGGGATATTTTTTTATAACCTAACCCTGCTTTAAACTTCTCCACAACTTTATTCCTGACCTGGTTTTGTGTTACAGAGGAGGTCTAGTGCTAAAATTATCGCCCTCCCTCTAACGTTCGTGACGATGCCTCACATGTGTGGTTTAACACCATTTATATATGTGGGGGCGTCTTACGTATGAGTCCGCTTCTGCATGCGAGCGCAAGGGCACGGGGGCGCTTTTTTTTTTATTGTTTATTTTATTTTTATACAAGGGCACGGGGGCGCTTTACAATTTTTTTTATATTGTTTATTTTATTTTTATTTTTCACTTTTTCCTTTAATTTATTTTTTTTTTTTATCACTTTTATTCCTATTACAAGGAATGTAAACATCCCTTGTCATAGAAATATGGCATGACAGAACCTCTTTTTGGAGAGATCTGGGCTCAATAAGACCTCAAATCTCTCCTACAGGCTGGAAAGCCTGAGATTAAAAAAAAAAAAAACTTTTTTTATTGTTTATTTTATTTTTATTATTTTATTTTATTTTTACACAAGGGCACAGGGACGCTTTACTTTTTTTTTTTTTTAATATTGTTCATTTTATTTTTACTTTTTTATTTTTACACTTTTCATTTAAATCTTTTTTTTTTTTTTTTTTTTTTTAATCACTTTTATTTCTATTACAAGGAATGTAAACATCCCTTGTAATAGGAATAGGGCATGACAGGTCCTCTTTATGGAGAGATCTGGGGTCAGTAAGAGCTCACATCTCTGCTCTAGGCTGGAGAGCCTGAGATTAAAAAAAAAAAAAAAAAAAAACTTTTTTTATTGTTTATTTTATTTTTTTATTTTTACACAAGGGCACAGGGGGCGCTTTACATTGTTTTTTTTTTTATATTGTATATTTTATTTTTACTTTTTTATTTTTACACTTTTCATTTAAATTGTTTTTTTAATCACTTTTATTCCTATTACAAGGAATGTAAACTTTCCTTGTAACAGGAATAGTGAATGACAGGTTCTCTTTATGGAGAGATCTGGGCTCAATAAGACCTCAAATCTCTCCTACAGGCTGGAAAGCCTGAGATTAAAAAAAAAAAAAAAACTTTTTTTATTGTTTATTTTATTTTTATTATTTTATTTTATTTTTACACAAGGGCACAGGGACGCTTTACTTTTTTTTTTTTTTAATATTGTTCATTTTATTTTTACTTTTTTATTTTTACACTTTTCATTTAAATCTTTTTTTTTTTTTTTTAATCACTTTTATTTCTATTACAAGGAATGTAAACTTTCCTTGTAATAGGAATAGGGCATGACAGGTCATCTTTATGGAGAGATCTGGGGTCAGTAAGAGCTCACATCTCTGCTCTAGGCTGGAGAGCCTGAGATTTAAAAAAACAAAAAAAAAAAAAACAACTTTTTTTATTGTTTATTTTATTTTTTTATTTTTACACAAGGGCACAGGGGGCGCTTTACATTGTTTTTTTTTTTTTTTTTTATATTGTATATTTTATTTTTATTTTTACACTTTTCATTTAAATTGTTTTTTTTTTTTTTTATCACTTTTTTTCCTATTACAAGGAATGTAAACTTTCCTTGTAACAGGAATAGTGTTATCGTTTATTTTAATTTACTTTTTTTATTTTTACACTTTTCATTTAAAATTGTTATTTATTTATTTTTTTATTTTTTTTATTCCTATTACAAGGAATGTAAACTTTCCTTGTAACAGGAATCGTGCATGACAGATCCTCTTTATGGAGAGATCTGGGGTCTATAAGTCCCCACATCTCTCCTCTTGGCTGGAAAGCCTGAGATGTAAAAAAAAAAAAAAAATTTATAGTTTATTTTAATTTACTTTTTTTATTTTTACACTTTTCATTTAAAATTGTTATTTATTTATTTTTTTATTTTTTTTTTTATTCCTATTACAAGGAATGTAAACTTTCCTTGTAACAGGAATAGTGAATGACGGGTTCTCTTTATGGAGAGATCTGGGCTCAATAAAACCTCAAATCTCTCCTACAGGCTGGAAAGCCTGAGATTAAAAAAAAAAAAAAAACCTTTTTTATTGTTTATTTTATTTTTATTATTTTATTTTATTTTTACACAAGGGCACAGGGACGCTTTACTTTTTTTTTTTTTTAATATTGTTCATTTTATTTTTACTTTTTTATTTTTACACTTTTCATTTAAATCTTTTTTTTTTTTTTTTTTAATCACTTTTATTTCTATTACAAGGAATGTAAACTTTCCTTGTAATAGGAATAGTGTTATCGTTTATTTTAATTTACTTTTTTTATTTTTACACTTTTCATTTAAAATTGTTATTTATTTATTTTTTTATTTTTTTTCTATTCCTATTACAAGGAATGTAAATTTTCCTTGTAACAGGAATAGTGCATGACAGGTTCTCTTTATGGAGAGATCTGGGCTCAATAAGACCTCAAATCTCTCCTACAGGCTGGAAAGCCTGAGATTAAAAAAAAAAAAAAACTTTTTTTATTGTTTATTTTATTTTTATTATTTTATTTTTACACAAGGGCACTTAGGGACGCTTTACTTTTTTTGTTTTTTAATATTGTTCATTTTATTTTTACTTTTTTATTTTTACACTTTTCATTTAAATCTTTTTTTTTTATCACTTTTATTTCTATTACAAGGAATGTAAACTTTCCTTGTAATAGGAATAGGGCATGACAGGTCCTCTTTATGGAGAGATCTGGGGTCAGTAAGAGCTCACATCTCTGCTCTAGGCTGGAGAGCCTGAGATTTAAAAAAAAAAAAAAAACTTTTTTTATTGTTTATTTTATTTTTTTATTTTTACACAAGGGCACAGGGGGCGCTTTACATTGTTTTTTTTTTTTTATATTGTATATTTTATTTTTATTTTTACACTTTTCATTTAAATTGTTTTTTTTTTTATCACTTTTTTTCCTATTACAAGGAATGTAAACTTTCCTTGTAATAGGAATAGTGTTATCGTTTATTTTAATTTACTTTTTTTATTTTTACACTTTTCATTTAAAATTGTTATTTATTTTTTTTTTTATTTTTTTTTTATTCCTATTACAAGGAATGTAAACTTTCCTTGTAACAGGAATAGTGAATGACAGGTTCTCTTTATGGAGAGATCTGGGCTCAATAAGACCTCAAATCTCTCCTACAGGCTGGAAAGCCTGAGATTAAAAAAAAAAAAAACTTTTTTTATTGTTTATTTTATTTTTATTATTTTATTTTATTTTTACACAAGGGCACAGAGGGACGCTTTACTTTTTTTTTTTTTTTAATATTGTTCATTTTATTTTTACTTTTTTATTTTTACACTTTTCATTTAAATCTTTTTTTTTTTTTTTTTTAATCACTTTTATTTCTATTACAAGGAATGTAAACTTTCCTTGTAATAGGAATAGGGCATGACAGGTCATCTTTAAGGAGAGATCTGGGGTCAGTAAGAGCTCACATCTCTGCTCTAGGCTGGAGAGCCTGAGATTTAAAAAAAAAAAAAAAACTTTTTTTATTGTTTATTTTATTTTTTTATTTTTACACAAGGGCACAGGGGGCGCTTTACATTGTTTTTTTTTTATATTGTATATTTTATTTTTATTTTTACACTTTTCATTTAAATTGTTTTTTTTTTATCACTTTTTTTCCTATTACAAGGAATGTAAACTTTCCTTGTAACAGGAATAGTGTTATCGTTTATTTTAATTTACTTTTTTTATTTTTACACTTTTCATTTAAAATTGTTATTTATTTATTTTTTTATTTTTTTTATTCCTATTACAAGGAATGTAAACTTTCCTTGTAACAGGAATCGTGCATGACAGATCCTCTTTATGGAGAGATCTGGGGTCTATAAGTCCCCACATCTCTCCTCTTGGCTGGAAAGCCTGAGATGTAAAAAAAAAAAAAAAATTTATAGTTTATTTTAATTTACTTTTTTTATTTTTACACTTTTCATTTAAAATTGTTATTTATTTATTTTTTTATTTTTTTTTTTATTCCTATTACAAGGAATGTAAACTTTCCTTGTAACAGGAATAGTGAATGACGGGTTCTCTTTATGGAGAGATCTGGGCTCAATAAGACCTCAAATCTCTCCTACAGGCTGGAAAGCCTGAGATTAAAAAAAAAAAAAAAACCTTTTTTATTGTTTATTTTATTTTTATTATTTTATTTTATTTTTACACAAGGGCACAGGGACGCTTTACTTTTTTTTTTTTTTTAATATTGTTCATTTTATTTTTACTTTTTTATTTTTACACTTTTCATTTAAATCTTTTTTTTTTTTTTTTTTAATCACTTTTATTTCTATTACAAGGAATGTAAACTTTCCTTGTAATAGGAATAGTGTTATCGTTTATTTTAATTTACTTTTTTTATTTTTACACTTTTCATTTAAAATTGTTATTTATTTATTTTTTTATTTTTTTTCTATTCCTATTACAAGGAATGTAAATTTTCCTTGTAACAGGAATAGTGCATGACAGGTTCTCTTTATGGAGAGATCTGGGCTCAATAAGACCTCAAATCTCTCCTACAGGCTGGAAAGCCTGAGATTAAAAAAAAAAAAAAACTTTTTTTATTGTTTATTTTATTTTTATTATTTTATTTTTACACAAGGGCACTTAGGGACGCTTTACTTTTTTTGTTTTTTAATATTGTTCATTTTATTTTTACTTTTTTATTTTTACACTTTTCATTTAAATCTTTTTTTTTTATCACTTTTATTTCTATTACAAGGAATGTAAACTTTCCTTGTAATAGGAATAGGGCATGACAGGTCCTCTTTAAGGAGAGATCTGGGGTCAGTAAGAGCTCACATCTCTGCTCTAGGCTGGAGAGCCTGAGATTTAAAAAAAAAAAAAAAACTTTTTTTATTGTTTATTTTATTTTTTTATTTTTACACAAGGGCACAGGGGGCGCTTTACATTGTTTTTTTTTTTTTTTATATTGTATATTTTATTTTTATTTTTACACTTTTCATTTAAATTGTTTTTTTTTTTATCACTTTTTTTCCTATTACAAGGAATGTAAACTTTCCTTGTAATAGGAATAGTGTTATCGTTTATTTTAATTTACTTTTTTTATTTTTACACTTTTCATTTAAAATTGTTATTTATTTTTTTTTTTATTTTTTTTTTATTCCTATTACAAGGAATGTAAACTTTCCTTGTAACAGGAATAGTGAATGACAGGTTCTCTTTATGGAGAGATCTGGGCTCAATAAGACCTCAAATCTCTCCTACAGGCTGGAAAGCCTGAGATTAAAAAAAAAAAAAACTTTTTTTATTGTTTATTTTATTTTTATTATTTTATTTTATTTTTACACAAGGGCACAGAGGGACGCTTTACTTTTTTTTTTTTTTTTAATATTGTTCATTTTATTTTTACTTTTTTATTTTTACACTTTTCATTTAAATCTTTTTTTTTTTTTTTTTTAATCACTTTTATTTCTATTACAAGGAATGTAAACTTTCCTTGTAATAGGAATAGGGTATGACAGGTCATCTTTAAGGAGAGATCTGGGGTCAGTAAGAGCTCACATCTCTGCTCTAGGCTGGAGAGCCTGAGATTTAAAAAAAAAAAAAAAACTTTTTTTATTGTTTATTTTATTTTTTTATTTTTACACAAGGGCACAGGGGGCGCTTTACATTGTTTTTTTTTTATATTGTATATTTTATTTTTATTTTTACACTTTTCATTTAAATTGTTTTTTTTTTATCACTTTTTTTCCTATTACAAGGAATGTAAACTTTCCTTGTAACAGGAATAGTGTTATCGTTTATTTTAATTTACTTTTTTTATTTTTACACTTTTCATTTAAAATTGTTATTTATTTATTTTTTTATTTTTTTTATTCCTATTACAAGGAATGTAAACTTTCCTTGTAACAGGAACAGTGAATGACAGGTCCTCTTTATGGAGAGATCTGGGCTCAATAAGACCTCAAATCTCTCCTCTCGGCTGGAAAGCCTAAGATAATAAAAAAAAGTTTTTTTCCCTTATCGTCTTTCAGGACAGGCACTTCTGAGAGAACCTGGCTCCTCCCTTCTTAGGAAACACCGCCCCAATTTATTGGATTTAAGCCTCCCTCCAGCTGGCTGCTTCAGTTCTGGTGTTTCCTCCAGCGGGGAGACACCGTCCAAGAGGAGCCTTAGCTGAAGCCAGGAGGCTGAAGTTAGAGGGAGTCAGGTACTCTCAGAAGGCGGCCAAGAAAGACAGCACCGGGGGGGACCCGCTTACCTGTCGGCCGCAGAAAATCTTTATCACCACAGCCTCGCTCAGCGGAGTTTCTTGGCTGGGGGGCCCGCTCACCACGCTCGGGGAGAGCGTCCGCCATGGTGCATTCCGCCCCCCGCTTGCGGCGGTGTGGAGCAGCCGGGCCGGATGACGGGGGACGTCACTTCCGGTAGGGGCGGGCACTTCCGGCGGCAAACCGCGACTTCCGGTTCCGGGTCGCGGCGGTGAGCGCGCCACATATGAAAGGCTGGTGCGTCCTGCAAGCTGGGGGACAGCTGCCAGGTTAAGAAGAGCCACTCCAGGAAGCATGTCGGAGGCACATACCTCAGTTACCGCGCCGGGAGATAACAGCACCAGCCACCATAAGGTAAGGAGGCCTGGGGTGGTTCTCCCTTACTTCTCCCACTAGCTCCATTTTCTGTTCCCTTAGAATTAAGGGGAGTAGGGAGGCTGAGGGTCACACTGTGGGATCTTCTTGGTGATGGTCGTCCCTAGCAACACCCTCTGGTGGGGCAAGCTGTGCAGGCTGGGGAGCATTAGGTAGTGGATTTTAAACTATGCCTTTTATATTTGAAATTACAGAAAGCCTCAGAGAAAAAGCCAGCCCATGTTTCCAAGAAGAGATGCCCTTCCTGCAAAGAGAATATGGGGGAAACTTGGACTAAACCCTTATGCAAAGAATGTCTGGAGAGTTTAGTGAAGGAACACACGGAAAGTCAAAACGCAGATCTAGCCACCTCTGTCAAGGAGCTTGCTAGCACTTTCCAATCCTTTAAGGAATTGTTTGCTAACACCCAGCTTCCACAGAGTTCCCCCCAGTCGGCACGGCAGGAAAATGCTCCAACACCGCAGTTACTACCCTCTACAAGTGGGGAGGCACCTGCGGGTTCTGTACATCAAGGGGAAGAGTGCGATAGCACACCCCCCAATTCCCCAGGGGAATCTGAGGCAGAGGGGTCGGATGGGGAATCCAAAAGAACCTCTAGATACAAGCTGTCTCTGGAAGAGGTGGAAGGCCTGATAGCGGCTATCCACACCACTCTAGGAATCCAGGAAGAGAAGAAAACATTATCTTTGCATGATCAAATGTATGCAAGTCTGGGCAAACCAAAGAAAAAGGTTTTTCCAGTACACAAAGTCCTAGTAGACACTATAAAAAGCGAGTGGCAGGATCCAGAAAGGAAACCCTTCTTTTCAGGAGCTCTGAAAAGAAGATTTCCTTTTTCTGAGGATGATTCGGCGGTCTGGAACAAATCACCTAAACTGGACGCAGCCTTTTCGCGAGTCTCCAGGCATACGGACTTGGCTTTCGAGGATATGGGATCACTCCCTGATCCCATGGATAAGCGAGCAGACTCCCTCCTGAAGAAAGCCTGGGACTCAGCTCTAGGAAATCTTAAGCCTGCCATGGCAATTACGGTAGTAGCCAGAAACATGGAGTATTGGCTAACTCAGATAAAGGCACATATTGAGGCTGAGACTGGTAAGGAGACCATATTATCCTCATTTCCCATGTTACTACGGGGAGTAGCATACATAGCGGATGCCTCTGCGGAGTCGGTGCGCATGACGGCCAGGTCATCGGCCTTAACCAATTCGGCTAGAAGAGCCCTCTGGTTAAAAACTTGGCAAGGAGACGGGGGCTCTAAAGCCAAATTGTGTGGGATCCCATTTACAGGGGACCGCTTATTTGGTCCAGGATTAGAAACAGTCCTGGATCACACGGCAGACCGAAAGAAATCCTTCCCAATTAAACAGGGGAAAAAGACGGGATTCAATAGAAAGTCCTATCCCCAGAAAAAATTTTCGGCTCCAAAGAAATCTGAAGGACAGAAAAGATCCTGGAATCAAAGAGGGAAGGGCCGCGGGGGGGCTATTTTTCGCCCTCCTGAACAGCCCAAGAAGTCTCAATGACAACCTCACCACTGTGGGAGGAAGACTGGGGACCTTTCTCCCTCGGTGGGAAGAGATCACCTCCAGCCCCTTTATCCTGCAGATAATAAGACAGGGTTATCAGCTGGAGTTCTCAAGCCCCCCTCCTGCCAGAATGTTAATCACCCATCTGCCAAAATGCGAACAGAAGTCCAGGGCCATACTCTCCTCTCTCAAGGAACTAAAAATACAAAACGTCATTCGGAGAGTTTCAGCAAAGGAAGTGGGAGAAGGTTTTTACTCCCACATCTTTGTGGTGATAAAGCCTTCAGGCAGTTACAGGTTAATCTTAAACTTAAAACCCCTGAATCGTTCAATCAGATACAGGAAGTTCAGGATGGACTCTATCTATTCGATAAGAACCATCCTTCCCCCACAGTGCTATATGGCCTCGATAGATCTCAAGGATGCATACCTGCACATTCCCATTGCAGAGAAAAGCCAAAAATTCCTGAGGTTAGCCGTAAAAACAGGGGAGGACATTCAGCACTGGCAATTTCAGGCCCTCCCTTTTGGCCTCTCCTCGTCCCCCCGAATATTCACGAAGGTAATGGCAGAGACCTTGGCTTTTATGCGACTACAGGGTTTGTCGGTAATCGCATACCTAGACGACCTGCTGTTGTTCGCCCACTCCCAAGAACAATTGTCCAGGGATCTCCGGGATGCAACACGGATTCTGGAAGACCTGGGTTGGCTACTAAATTTAGAAAAATCCTCCTTAGTACCAACACAAAGGATATTGTTCTTGGGGTACGAGATAGACTCCAGGGTCCAAAAAATCTTCTTACCCCCGGACAAAAAGCAGAAAATAAACAAGGCAGTAGGACAGTTGCAAGCAAACCAAGCGATCTCAGTCAGACAATCCATGTCTATACTGGGGTTACTAACAGCAGCCATCCCAGCAGTTCAGTGGGCAGGCCTGCACTTTCGTCCCCTGCAACTATTCATCCTGGAAGCTTGGGACCGCAGCCAGGATTCCCTGGATACCTTCATACAGATCCCAACCGCAGTGAAAAGATCTCTGTGGTGGTGGAGAAAAGCCGAAAACCTATCACAAGGCCTCTGTTGGGTTCAGATAGCCTCCACCATCATCACCACAGATGCAAGCGGCATAGGCTGGGGGGCCCATCTGGGATCCAAGCTAGCCCAGGGGACCTGGGGACTGGAGGAAGCAAAACAATCCTCCAATTGGAGGGAATTGAGGGCGGTAGAGTTAGCCCTCAGAGCCTTCCAGGAGGACTTGCAGGGACACCGAATTCAGGTACGGTCAGACAATGCCACAGTGGTAGCATATCTAAACCGACAGGGGGGAACCAGAAGCAATCTCCTATGGGGTCTGGCAAAAAAGATCTTGCAATGGGCCGAGGTCCAAGTTCTCTCTCTTTCGGCAGTTCATCTCAAGGGAGAGTTAAATCAACTAGCCGACTTTCTCAGCAGAAAGATAAGAGAAGGATACTGGACGTTAAATCAGGAGGTGTTCAATGGAATTACCCAGAGATGGGGAATGCCAAACATCGACCTGTTTGCCTCACGGCAGAACACAAAGACACCTCAATATTTTTCCCTGAGCAGATGGGACGGAGCTCTAGGGGTGGATGCTCTAGCTCAACCCTGGGTGTTCCCCAAATCCTATGCCTTCCCCCCACCAGTGCTAATACCAGCGGTCTTGAGGAAGTTTCAGGAGGAAAGTACGACGCTAATACTTATAGCACCACATTGGCCGAGGAGACCGTGGTTCTCGACCCTAAATCGCTTAGCGGTAGAGCCCCCCTGGTTGCTACCAGTGAGAGAAGATCTCCTCTCCCAGGGCCCAGTACTCTGTCCTCAGACACAACATTGGAACCTTGCAGCTTGGCTACTGAAGAAGAACTGTTAAAGAGCAAGGGTTTCTCGGGCCAACTGGTGCAGACTCTGCTAGGAAGCAGGAAGAAAGAGACACAGAGCATCTACCTAAAAACTTGGAAGTTTTTTAGAAACTGGTGCAAAGCAAGCTCTTTAGACGCAGGAAGTACAGTATCAGTACTCGAGTTCCTACAAGAGGGGGCTAACAAAGGGTTAGCCATCAGCACCCTAAAAGGCCAAATTTCAGCCATTAGCGTATTCCTCGAAATACCTTTAGCAAAAGATCCCTGGGTGATCCGTTTTTTCAAAGCCCTGAATAGGCAAAGACCAACAAGAAATCTCCCATTTCCAATGTGGGATTTGTCTTTAGTTTTGCAGGCTCTCATTAAAGAGCCATTTGAGCCATTGGAGTCTTGTTCGGTGAGAAATTTAACCCTCAAGACAGTTTTTTTAGTGGCAATCACGACCGCCAGGCGGGTTAGTGAGCTAGAGGCCCTTTCGGTTAAAGCACCTTTTTTACAAATTTTTGCAGATCGGGTTATCTTTAAAACCGATCCAGCGTTTCTACCCAAGGTAGTCTCAAGGTTCCATAGAGACCAGGAGATAGTGCTACCGACGTTTTGTTCAGAGCCTGTGAAGGAACAGGAAATTCGTTTTCATAGTTTAGATGTCAGAAGATGCATTCTGCAATACCTAAACATCACGAAGGAGTTCAGGAAGTCAGACTCTTTTTTTGTTTTATTTAATAGTTCAAAGAAGGGTACTAAAGCGTCCAGGCGTTCAATAGCCAGATGGCTTAGATTAATCATCAGTGATGCTTATAGGCTTTCCGGTAAGGAGGTCCCTATGGGTATTAAGGCGCACTCTACAAGAGCAATGGCGGCCTCTCAGGCGGAAAGAGCTGGTGCTACCCCGGAGCAGATCTGTCGGGCAGCAACTTGGTCCAGCTACACAACTTTTTCCAAACACTATAGACTGGACCTGCTATTCGCTAAAGATCAGGCTTTTGGGCGAAAAGTCCTGCAAGCGGTAGTCCCACCCTGAAAGTAAGTACTCTCTTATCCTCTCAGAAGTGCCTGTCCTGAAAGACGATAAGGGAAAATTAAAGTTACTTACTGGTAACGTCTTTTCCAGTAGTCTTTCAGGACAGCACTAATACCCACCCGAAAAAGGTCTGAATATAAGATGATCAGAGGATGGAGGTTAGTATGATATATCTTTGTGTCTCCCCAGTGGCCGGAGGTACTCGTAAAGAACTGAAGCAGCCAGCTGGAGGGAGGCTTAAATCCAATAAATTGGGGCGGTGTTTCCTAAGAAGGGAGGAGCCAGGTTCTCTCAGAAGTGCCTGTCCTGAAAGACTACTGGAAAAGACGTTACCAGTAAGTAACTTAAATTTTTTTTTTCTTTTTAATTTATTTTATTTTTACACTTTTTAATTAAACGTTTATTTATTTATTGTTTTTTTTATTATTGTTTTCCTATTACAAGGAATGTAAACTTTCCTTGTAACAGGAATAGTGCATGACAGGTCCTCTTTATGGAGAGATCTGGGGTCTATAAGTCCCCACATCTCTCCTCTTGGCTGGAAAGCCTGAGATTTAAAAAAAACAAAACTTTTTTTATTGTTTATTTTATTTTTACTTTTTTATTTTTACACTTTTCATTTAAATCTTTTTTTTTTATCACTTTTATTTCTATTACAAGGAATGTAAACATCCCTTGTAATAGGAATAGGGCATGACAGGTCCTCTTTATGGAGAGATCTGGGGTCAGTAAGAGCTCACATCTCTGCTCTAGGCTGGAGAGCCTGAGATTAAAAAAAAAAAAAACTTTTTTTATTGTTTAATTTTATTTTTTTATTTTTACACAAGGGCACAGGGGGCGCTTTACATTGTTTTTTTTTTTTTTTATATTGTATATTTTATTTTTACACTTTTCATTTAAATTGTTTTTTTTTTATCACTTTTTTTCCTATTACAAGGAATGTAAACGTTCCTTGTAACAGGAATAGTGCATGACAGATCCTCTTTATGGAGAGATCTGGGGTCTATAAGTCCCCACATCTCTCCTCTTGGCTGGAAAGCCTGAGATGTAAAAAAAAAAAAAAAAACGTTTTTGATTATTTATTTTATTTTTACTTTTTTATTTTTACACTTTTTATTTAAATGTTTATTTATTTATTGTTTTTTTTTATTATTGTTTTCCTATTACAAGGAATGTAAACTTTCCTTGTAACAGGAATAGTGAATGACAGGTCCTCTTTATGGAGAGATCTGGGGTCTATAAGTCCCCACATCTCTCCTCTTGGCTGGAAAGCCTGAGATTTAAAAAAAAAAAATCTTTTTTTGTATTGTTTACTTTATTTTTATGTTTACACTTTCCCTATATTTGTATATTTTAATCACTTTTATTCCTATTAAAAGGAATGTAAACATCCCTTGTAATAGGAATAGGGAATGACAGGTCCTCTTTATGGAGAGATCTGGGGTCTATAAGTCCTCACATCTCTCCTCCAGACTGGAAAGCCTGAGATCAAAAATAAAAAAATGATCTCAGCCTTCCAAGTAGAGCTGCACAATTAATTTGCTAAAAGATCTTGATCTCGATTCAAACCCCAGCATTTCCAGTAGTAATAAGTGCAGAGCAGTTCCCTGCTCACAGCTGTCAAAAAAAAAAAAAAAAGCAGTCGGGAATGTTTATCAACAACATTGCTCAAAAAAAAAAAAAAGAAGCAGTCGGCAATGTTACAACATTGCTCGGCTCTATAGCGCTTTTCCACTGCATCGAACCGAACGGTTCAGCTCGCTTTTGTGTTTTTCCACTGCTGGTACCGCATGGTACGGTGTAGGAATGGTTCGGTACGGTACAGCGGTGCTTTTCCACTGCATGGAACCAAATGGTACGGCTCGCTTAAACAGTACCACCTCAATTGTGGTTCCAACAGGGCCGTACCGGTACCATATCCCACAATCCTTTGCATGCAGCCTTGACTGTTTGTCGCTACTAGCCACTGATTGGTCAGAGAATCATTGTTATCCCACCCACGTACTACTTTAGTGGAAAAGCAAACTGTACCGAACCGTTCCAACACGGTACCATGCAGTGGAAAACCAACAGAGCCAAGCAGGGCCGAGTGGAGCCGAGCCGGTACTTGCAGTGGAAAAGTGCCATAAAATGACAATGGACTTCTCTGGACGATAATAGGGAATTTATTTATTTTTTTCAACAGTGGTCTCCAAACTGCGGCCCGAGGGCCAGGGGTGGCCCTTAGCTTGCTTTTATCTGGCCCTTGGGGCACAATTTCCTTAACTGACACCAATGAAGGGGCACGATTCCTCCCAATGACACTAACAATGGGGAACAATTCCTACTAATGACACCAACAATGAAGCCCAATGACACCAATGATTGGGCACAATTCCTCCCAGTGACACCAATTATTGGGTACAATTCCTCTCAGTGACACCAATTATTGGGTACAATTTCTCTCAGTGACACCAATGATTGGGCACAATTCCTCCCAGTGACACCAATGATGGGGCACGTTTCCTTCCACTGGAACCAATGATGGGGCACAATTCCTTCCAGTGACACCATTGATGGGGCACGTTTCCTTCCACTGGAACCAGTGGTGGAGCACTTTTCCTTCCAGTGACACCAAAGATGGGGCATTGTTAACTCCCACTGATGCTGGGACATTTTCTACACCCAGTGGCCACAGTCCGACCCCCTAAAGTCTGAAGGACAGTAATCTGGTCCTTTGTTCAGAAAGTTTGGAGACCCCTGATTTACACTGCCATTGCTTCTAACAGTGATGATCACTGTTATAAGCAATAGTTTTAGCTGGCATGCATAGCTTTCATTCATAACCGCGTACTTACTATTGTGATGCTGTGATTGGCTACAGATAATCATATGGTACAGGGTGCTGTGACTGGCCCAGGCACCATGTGATAGCTGTGGGCAAATCCCAGCATCACAATAGCAAGCAGGTTGTCATGAATGTAAGCATTTCATGACAGCCGGCTTACTATTGTGAAGATGTGATTGGCTACAGCTAATGGTACAGGGAGCTGTGCTTGGCCCCAGTACAATGTGATAGCTGTGGGACAATCACAGCATCACAATAGCAAGCAGGCTGTCATGAATGGAAGCATTTCATGACAGTTTGCTTACTATTGTGATGCTGTGATTGGCTACAGTTAATGGTACAGGGAGCTGTGCTTGGCCCCAGTACAATGTGATAGCTGTGGGCCAATCACAGCATCACAATAGCAAGCAGGCTGTCATGAATGGAAGCATTTCATGACAGCTTGATTACTATTGTGATGCTGTGATTGGCTATAGCTAATCACACGGTACAGGGTACTGTGATTGGCCCAGGTACCATGTGATAGCTGTGGGCCAATCACAGCATCACAATAGTAAGCAAGCTGTCATGAATGGAAGCCATTCATGACAGTTTTTCTTACATATAATCATGCAATCGCTTTTATTGGTCATAGCGATCACATGATACCCCGGCCGCTCACAGCAGCCGGGTACCGAGCACCATGATCCGTTGTGGGCTCTGGACAAAAAGGTCATGGAATTGCGCCGTTGCGCGCCCCAGGGGGAACGCTACTGCGCATTCGGTGACCGACGTACCAGTACGTCCCTTAGCCTGTAGTTGCCGCCCACCCGCAGTAAAAATGTACTGTGAGTGGGCAGAAATTGGGATTTTGTTGCAGGAAAAACGCATCAAGAATGTACAAATGTAACTCTTAGCCCCCGTTCACACTGGTGCAACTTGTCATGCGATTTGACAGGTCCAAATCGCACGACAAGTCGAACCCTATTGACAACAATGGAACTGTTCAAAATGGTGTGACTGCGACTTTGCGGTGCCGCACCGTTTTGCAAAAGAAAAGGTTGCTGTAAGTTTTTTTTGCGATTTTAGGTGCGACTTGCAAGTGAAATCGCAAAATTTCAAAGTCGGATTCAGTGTGACCGGGGGCTCATAGTAATCACTTCTTCTGATAAGATACAATAGAATGGAACGTCTCTGAAACAATGTTTCCCCCTCCAGCCAGGACCTCCCACAGGGCGATATGATGAGAACGGAGAACATGACTACATTGTTACCAGAAAGCTGATTGTTTATTGAATGTTTACAGACACAGATCCTTCCCTTATATACTCCGAATATCACGCTGTTCTATTCCTGGGTCAGAGCAACGCGTTTCATATGTTTGATACATTGTGCTGGCTCAACGCGTTTCATCTTTGTCGGTTTTATTCTACAATTGTTCTTTTTTTTGGGGTGAAACAGATAACCGGAATCTTTGAAGGACTTTATTATACCGGGTGAGTAGAAGATCTCCCCGTGTATTGTATACATGCCAAAAATTAGAAGGAATTATCTGAGGCGGCTGTCAGAGTGGTCCCAGGAAATGACGACTCCCAATTTCTGGAGTGTTCTGTGAAGGGAAGAGATCATCTGACACCAGAGGTGGCACCCTGGTGTAATATATACACTGTATATGGAAGGGGTTTCCACCAGCGTGTAAACGTGGGGCCTCTGACTTATTATTGGATGCCCCCCCCCCAGAGCTCCAGTATGGACCCCAGTATGGCGGATTGACGCCACTTATCTGTACTGAGTATTTATTACATATCTACCTACCACCTATATTCCTATGGGCAGTTATATACTACAGATTGGACTGGTACGTGTCTGGTCTCTCCTGGGGAGATACATAGGGCCCATTGGACTGGTACCACTCTTCTGGGCAATTATATACTGTATGTTGGACTGGCACCAGACTTTTCACCCTACACCTACCTACCACCTACACACCTCTGGGCTGTATACTGTATATTGGACTGGCATGACTCTTCACCCTACATCTATCTATCCCCTATATTCTTCTGGGCAGTTATATACTGCAGATTGGACTGGCACCAAACTGGTCTCTCCCGGGGAGATATACACTGCCCATTGGACTGGCACCAAACTGGTCTCTTCCGGGGAGATGTACACTGCCCATTGGACTGGCACCAAACTGGTCTCTCCCAGGGAGATATACACTGCCCATTGGACTGGCACCAAAGTGGTCTCTCCCGGAGAGATATACACTGCCCATTGGATTGGCACCAAACTGGTCTCTCCCGGGGAGATATACACTGCCCATTGGATTGGCACCAAACTGGTCTCTCCCGGGGAGATATACACTGCCCATTGGATTGGCACCAAACTGGTCTCTCCCGGGAAGATATACACTGCCCATTGGATTGGCACCTAACTGGTCTCTCCTGGGGAGATATAAACTGCCCATTGGGCTGGCACCAAACTGGTCTCTCCTGGGAGATATACACTGCCCATTAGATTGGCACCAAACTGGTCTCTCCCAGGGTGATATACACCGCCCATTGGATTGGCATGAAACTGGTCTCTCCCGGTTAGATATACACTGCCCATTGGATTGGCACCAGACTCTGCACTCCACACCTATATACCACCTACATTCTTCTAGGGAATTATATACTGTATATTGGACTGGCATGACTCTTCACCATACATTTACCTACCCCCTATATTCTTCTGGGCAGTTATAACCAAACTGGTCTCTCCCCGGGAGATATACACTGCCCATTGGATTGTCACCAGACTGGTCTCTCCCGGGGAGATATACACTGCCCATTGGATTGTCACCAAACTGGTCTCTCCCGGGGAGATATACACTGCCCATTGGACTCGCACCAAACTGGTCTCTCCCAGGGAGATATACACTGCCCATTGGATTGGCACCAAACTGGTCTCTCCCTGGGAGATATACACTGCCCATTGGACTGGAACCAAACTCTGCACTTCACACCTACCTATCATCTACATTCCTCTAAGGAATTAAATACTGTATATTGGACTGGCATGACTCTTCACCCTACATCTACCTACCCCCTATATTCTTCTGGGCAGTTCTATACTGCAGATTGAACTGGCACCAGACTGGTCTCTCCCGGAGAGATATACACTGCCCTTTGGATTGGCACCAAACTTAGCACTTCACACCTACCTACCACCTACATTCCTCTAGGGAATATATATACTGTATATTGGACTGGCATGACTCTTCACCCTACATCTACCTACCCCCTATATTCTTCTGGGCAGTTACGTACTGCAGATTGAACTGGCACCAGACTGGTCTCTCCTGGAGAGATATACTCTGCCCACTGGACTGGCACCAGACTTTGCAGTCCCCACCTATCTACCACCTACATTCTTCTAGGGAATTATATACAGTATTTTGGACTGGCATGACTCTTCACTCTACATTTACCTACCCCCTATATTCTTCTGGGCAGTTATATACTGCAGATTGGACTGGCACCAAACTGGTCTCTCCCGGAGAGATATAAACTGCCCATTGGACTGGCACCAAACTCATGCACTCTTTTGGGAAGGTACATAAAGCAGACAGGACTGGCACTAGACTCTGCACTCCACACCCACCTACCTACCACCTACACTTTTCTAGAGAACTATATACTGTATATTGGATTGGTACAAGGCTCTTCAACCTACACCTACCTACCTTCTGTATTATTCTGGGCAGTTATATATTTTAGATTGGACTGGCAACAGACTGGTCTCTTCTGGGGAGTTATACACTGCCCTTCGGACTGGCACCAGACTGGTCTTTTCTGGGGAGTTATACACTGCCCATTGGACTTGCACCAGACTGGTCTCTCGTGGGGAGTTATACACTGCCCATTGGACTTGCACCAGACTGGTCTCTCCTGGGGAGTTTTACACTGCCCATTGGACTGGCACCAGACTGGTCTCTGCTGGGGAGTTATACACTGCCCATTGGACTGGCACCATACTGGTCTCTCCTGGAGAGTTATACACTGCCCATTGGACTGGCACCAGACTGGTCTCTCCTGGGGAGTTATACACTACCCATTGGACTGGCACCAGACTCTGCACTCCTCTAGGTAGTCATATACTAAAATTGGACTGGAACCAGGGCAATTATATACTGGATTGGACTGATACCAGACTCTACACCTTTCCGGGGCAGTTATATACTGCAGATTAGACTGCTTTCAGACTCTTCACCCTACATCTACCTACCACCTACACACCTCTGCATTATACTGTATATTGGACTGGTATATTCTTCTGGGCAGTTATATACCGTATATTGTTCACATTATTGTACATTTGCCTACCACCTACTCACCTCTAGGGAGTTATCTACTGTATATTGAACTGGCATCAAACTCCTCACCCTGCACCTACCTACCACCACTATTCTTCTGGGCAGTTGTATACTGTAGATTGGACTGGCACCAGACTCTGCACCCTTCGGGTAGTTGCAGACAAGACTGGTACCAGGCTCTGCCTTCTACAACTACCCACCACCTACACTCCTCTACGGAGTCAAACACTGTATATTGGAGTGGCACCAGACTCTGATCGGGGGGTTTGTCGTCAGTAGGATCTCCTCATATAACACTTTGTAACATAAACACTTCTATTGTTTCAGCTGATTCAGCGATGTGATTGGTCAGATCCTCCTAGCTTCATTCTGTAATGACAAATAGAGAAATATTCCCATTATTCCCATTATATAGATGTTCACAGAGAGAGGAACTCAGATCCTATAGATAATATACAGTATTTGTTATTACTTGATAAGTGTATATCAGAAATGTAGGTCTGTTCATAAAATTGTATGTTGTATGAGAGTATCTGAAAAGCTGTATGTTTCACCGCCACGCACACGGCATACTTCTATCGCTTCATCACAGCCAATATACATCAATACCATATACCTTCACCCCACATATACATTGTACACTGTTTATATTACTACATATATGGGTCCTCACCCCACCTATACATTGTATACTGTTTATACTACTAAATATATGGGTCCTCACCCCACCTATACATTGTATACTGTTTATACTACTAAATATATGGGTCCTCACCCCACCTATACATTGTATATATTACTAGATATATGACTCCTCAGCTGACATACATACATTATATCATTATATATTGTACATATTATTAGATATATGATGTTTAACCCCACCTATACATTATATACAGTATATATTACAAGATATATGAGGCTTTATCCCACCTATACAATATATACTGTCTATATTACTAGATATATGCTAACCTCTCTCACTCTTGGTCATTTTCATTTGTGGACATGCTTTGTTACACCCATCCTCAGTCACATCCACCCACGGCCATCCTCACCCTTGGCACATCCACTCTTGGTCATCTCAGCCTTGGACACCCTCAGTCACACCCAACCTCGTTCATCTTTAACCTTGGACACTTTCAGTCACACCCTCCCTCACTCATCCTTAGCCTTAGGCACCCTCAGTCAAACATTTTCTCAGTCACACCCACCCTTGTTCATCCTTAACCTTGAACACCATCAGTCACACCCACTTTCGGTCATCCTCAACCTTGGACACCCTCAGTCACACCCTTTGTCATCCTTAAACTTTCGACACCCACAATCACACCCATCATTAGTCATCCTCTACCTTGGACAACCTCAATCAAACACACTCTTACTTGTACTCAACCTTGGACAGCCTCAGTTACACACACCTTTGGCCATCCTCAACCTTGGACACTTTCAGCCTCCTCCACCCTCGGGCATCCTCAACCTTAGACACCTTCAGTCACAACCACTCTTACTCATCCTCAACCTTGAACACCCTCAGTCATCCTCAACCTTGGACACCCTCAGTCACACCCATCTTGAGTCATCCTCTAGCTTGGACACCCTCAATCACACCCACTCTTATTCATCTTCAACCTTGGACGGCCTCAGTCACAAACACCCTTCATCAGCTTTGACCTTGGACATCCTCAATCCCACCCTTGCTCGTTCATCCTCAACCTTGAAAAACTCTCTGGCACATAAATCCTGATTCATCCCCAACCTTGGACACCCTCAATCACACCCACCCTGACTCATCCTCAGCCTTTAGGCACCCTCAGTCACACTTTTCCTCAGTCACACCCACCCATGGTCATCCTTAACCTTGGACACCCTCAGTCACACCCATCTTCGGTCATCCTCTACCTTTGACACCCTCAATCACACCCACTCTTACTTGTCCTCAACCTTGGACAGCCTCAGTCACACACACCCTTGGCCATCCTCAACTTTAGACACTCTCAGTCACATCCACCCTCGGGGAACCTCAACCTTGGACACCCTCAGTCACACCCACTCTTACTAATCCTCAACCTTGGACACTCTCAGTCACACCCACCCTTGATATTCCTCAACCTTCAACACCCTCAGTCTCACACACCCTCGGCTATCCTCAACCTTGGACACTCTCAGTCACACACACCCTTGGCCATCCTCAACTTTAGACACTCTGTCACATCCACCCTCGGTATCCTCAACCTTGGACACCCTCAGTCACACCCACTCTTACTCATCCTCAACCTTGGATACTCTCAGTCACACCCACCCTTGATATTCCTCAACCTTCAACACCCTCAGTCACACACACCCTCGGCTATGCTCAACCTTGGACACTCTCAGTCACATCCACCCTCAGGCATCCTCAACTTTGGACACCCTCAATCACACCCTTCCTCAGTCATCATTTACCTTGGACACCCTCAATCACACCAACTCTTACTCATCTTCCACCTTGGACACCCTCAGTCATGCCTGTCCTCAGTTATCCTCAACCTTGGACACCTTCAGTTACACCCCTTTTTACTCATCCTCAACCTTGGACACCCTGAGTCACACCCACCCTTGGTCATCTTCAACCTTGTACACCCTCAGTCACGCCCGTCCTCGGTTATTCTCAACCTTGAACACCTTTAGTCACACCCATGCTCGGTCATCCTCACACTTGGACACCTTCAATAACACCCACCCTCGGTCATCTTCAACCTTGGACACCCTCAGTCACACCCATCCACGGTAATTTTCAACCATGGAAACCCTCAGTCACATCCCTTTTTACTCATTCTCAACCTTGGACACCCTCAGTCACACCCACCCTCGGTAATCTGCAACCTTGGACAACCTCACTCACAAACCCATCCTCGGTCATCCTCAACCTTGGACACCCTCAGTCATAACCATCCTCAGCCATCCTTAACCTTGTACACCCTCAGTCATACCCATCTTCGATCATCCTGTACCTTGGACACTCTCAGTGACACTAACCCTCGGCCTCGGCCATCCTCAACCTTGGACGCCCTCAGTCACACTCATCCTCGTTCATCCTCAACCTTGGACACCCTCAGTCACATTCACCCTTAGTCAAACCCATCCTCAGCCATCCTTATCCTTGGACGCCCTTTGTCACATTCATCCTCAACCCCCCCCCAGTCATCCTCACCTTCAGTGATAAACAGCAGTTGCTGTAACTCTTGCTGCAACCTCAGCTCCAGGACTTCTACCAATATCATTCTTCGCAGACTCTCCTGGTGAATCCCTATCCGCTGCAGCAGGTCATCAGAGAGTCTCAGCAGAGCGCGACCTGGAGAGAGGAGACAAACGGTCACGCTATGCTATAGTATTGCATCTGTAACCATAACCCAACCTATTAGGGGAATTCCAATCACTTGACCTCTAATGTACCTGACCTAATACACTGGGTCATTAGAGAAATAGCCAATTATGTGGCTCCAGCATAATATATAAAGAATGCTGACATGGTGAAGACATTCAGCTGTGCTTCAAACAAATATGAGAATGTGCAAGATTTAATTATGGCCTAGCTGTTAATGGCAGCCGGAACGGTTTCTGCACCTCAGGGACTTCTGACCTCTCTGGATTTTACAGCATAGAAGGAACAGTGAATGGTGTGATGGCAAGTCTTTTCAAACCTTTTACAGAGGAGCCCTTCAAACAATATTACGGTCTTGGGGAACCACTTCGTTAAGTGTCAGTTACATTGGTGATCAGTGGGAATAATGTCCCTTACATTGGTGGTCAGTGGGAATAATGTCCCTTACATTGGTGATCAGTGGGAATAATGTCCCTTACATTGGTGATCAGTGGGAAGAATGTCCCTTACATTGGTGATCAGTGGGAAGAATGTCCCTTACATTGGTGATCAGTGGGAATAATGTCCCTTACATTTGTGATCAGTGGGAAAAAAGGCCCCCTACATTGGTGATCAGTGGGAAGAATGCCCTTTTCATTGGTCGTCAGTGGGAATAATGCTCCTTCCATTGGTGATAGGTTTGAAGAATGTCCCTTACATTGTGGTCAGTGGGAAAAATGCCTCATACATTGGTTGTCAGTGGAAATAATGCTTCTTACATTGGTGATTAGTGGGAAGAATGTCCCTTACATTGGGGTCAGTGGAAAGAATGTTCATTAACCGCTTGCCGACCGCCGCAAGTAGATATACTGCGGCGGTCAGCCCCGGCCAGGCAAAGTGATGTACAGTATATATACGTCACTAGCCTGTGACCGGTTTGTGAGCCAATATCGGGCGAGCGCGCGCCCGCTGAGGCTCGTTCACGGAGGAGTCCGCGCGTGTGACCGGCGGACCCGATGTCTGCCGGTCACACCACGATCGTCAGTAGAGCGGGAGAAAGGCGGTCGGCTTATGTAAACAAGCCGCCTGTCATTCTCCCCTGTGTAAAAATGGAGATCAGACGGTTCTACTATGTAGAACCGTTGATCTCTGTTTTTACAATAGGAGACCTGTCCCACTACAGTAAAAAAACACGCCCCTAGGACACACTTAACCCCTCCCTCTCCAATACAGTTAGCCCCTTCCCTGCCAGTGTCATTTTTACAGTAACAGTGCATATTTTTAGCACTGATTACTGCAGTAATGTCACTGGTAACCCCAAAATTGTCAAAAATGTCAGTCAAGGGTCCGATCTGTTCGCCGCAATGTCGCAGTCCCGCAAAAAAAATTGCAGATCGCCGCCATTACTCGTTAAAAAAAAAAAACACCAAAAATGACAAAAATCTTTCCCTTTGTTAGTAAACGCGATAACTTTTGCGCAAACCAATCAAAATATGCTTTTTGCGATTTTTTTTACCAAACATATGTAGCATAAAACAAATTGGCCGAAAATGTTAAAAAATTTTGATTTTTACATTTTTTGGGGGGGAAATTTCATATAAAAAATGTGAAAAATATTGTTATTTTTGCAAAATTGACGCTCTTTTTTTGTTTATAGCGCATGATCAAAAAATCACACAGGTGATCAAATACCACCAAAAGAAAGCTCTGTTTGTGGGAAAAAAAAGGACGTGAAATTCATTTAGGTTGGTGATCAGTGGGAAGAATGTTCCTTACATTGGTGGTCAGTGGGAAGAATGTCCCTTACATTGGTGGCCAGTTTGAAGAATGCACCTTACATTGATGGTCTATAGGAAAAATGACCTTCCTGTCCTGCGACCCCTCTTATCTCCCCATGAAGAGGATATGAGCCAGGGTGCAGTAAGCAAAAAGACAGCTTACCAGATATGTGATGAGTGTAAGCTGCCTGGAGGAGCCCAGCACTGTTCTGTAGGGGTCCATACTGGAGCCAGGAGCACACGTCCTGCACTGTCCAATCACTAACTGGCTTCTCCCAGATGATCTCGTCGTCCGACCCTTCTGACTCTGAATCCTAAAGAGGAATGAGACACTTTAAGAATACTATGCTTCCATCACCCTCCTCTACATCTTATGTTAGCAGCACAGACTTTGCCGGGTTTAGGTGAGTTCTGGGGTCTTAGTCGCTTGTTGGCCCAATATGCCATGGGAGCTCCAGCAATGAGGTCTCCCTACCACAGCTCTTGGCCTTTGACTTTGGAGTGTTGCCACCCATCTTTATGCTGCAAGTTCCATCAACTTGCACCTTCATCAGGGGTGAATGATGACGCATGTGAAATGCGTAGAGAATGCACCTAAAACACTGTGCGTCCCTTCACAGGGGTTTTGACGCCATGTTTTAATGGAAAGACAAGCATGACACCATTGCAGTCTGGATGAGGATTAACACATATTACCTTGAAGCACTCCGCCATGAATCCCTGCCGTATATTCCTTCGCCTCCTGGATTACCGGGCCTATCACAAGCTTCATCCAAGCCTCCTCATTCTCCTCTCCTGTGTGGAGCCAATGGAGTGTAAATAGGTCTGCCATATAAACACAGTACATTACATGAGCATACTAAACAAGTCACTAGACGTTGCATTCACTTCATTATATTGAGAGATTCCTGCGCTCTGGTTTCCACGATCTGTTTAACCCCTTTATTCACGTATGGCTACATTGTAGCAATCTGTTTGCTGTCAATTGAATATGTATAATTTCCTTTGGGAACAGCCAGCAAAATAACCCTTGGGAACAGGCAGGGTATACCCCTTTGGGACAGTTGGGGAATAACCCTTGGGAACAGGCAGGGTATACCCCTTTGGGACAGTTGGGGAATAACCCTTGGGAACAGGCAGGGTATACCCCTTTGGGACAGTTGGGGAATAACCCTTGGGAACAGTCAAGGTATAGCAATTGGAGACAGTCAGGGTATAGCCTTTAGGGGACAGTCAAGGAATAACCATTGGGGATCAGCAGAGAATAACCATTGGGGACAGGCAGGGTATAGCCCTTGGGGAGATGAAGGGAATAGCTCTTGGGGACAGTCAGGGTATAGTCCTTGGGGACAGTAAGGGAAAAGTCCTTGGAGACAGTCAAGGTATAACCATTGGGGACAGTCAAGGTATAAGCATTGGGGACAGGCAGGGTATATCTCTTGGGGACAGTCAGGGTAAAAGCTTCGGGGACAGCCAGGGTTTAGCTCTTCGGGACAGTCGGGGTATAGACTTTGGGAACAGAAGGTAAAAATTATTGGAGGCAGTCAAGGTATAGTCATTGGAGACTGAAAGGGTATACCCATTGAGGACAGGCACGGTATATCTCTTGGGGCCAGTCAGGGTATAGGCCTTGGGAACATCCAGAGTATAGTCCTTGGGGACAGTAAGGGAAAAGTCCTTGGGGACAGTCAAAGTATAGCCATTGGACACAGGGTATAACCATTGATGACAGGCAGTGTATATCTCTTGGGGACAGTCAGAGTATAGCCCTTAGGGACAGTCAGGGAACTGCCCTTGGTGACAGACAGGGAATAGCCCTTGGGGACAGGCAGAGTGTGGGCCTCACAGATAGTCTCAGAGTTGATACAGCAGTGTTAGTACAAGAAGAGGTATTTTCTGCTAAACAATAAATAAGGATGACACAGAGGACACAGGCTGGGACACGTACTGCTCCACAACTGCCAGCATTCTTCATACTGTCCACCCTCTGATTATATGTAATACACAGCAGAAAAGTCATCCCAAACACGCAAAACACTGCACCAACATCTGATCTCAAACCACCCAACACTGCACCAACATCTGATCTCCAACCACACAGCACTGCACCAACATCTGCTCTCCAACCACACAACACTGCACCAACATCTGATCTCAAACCACACAACACTGCACCAACATCTGATCTCCAACCACACAACACTGCACCAACATCTGATCTCCAACCACACAACACTGCACCAACATCTGATCTCCAACCACACAACACTACACCAACATCTGCTCTCCAACCACACAACACTGCACCAACATCTGATCTCAAACCACACAACACTGCACCAACATCTGATCTCCAACCACACAACACTGCACCAACATCTGATCTCCAACCACACAACACTGCACCAACATCTGATCTCAAACCACCCAACACTGCACAAACATCTGATCTCCAACCACACAACACTGCACCAACATCTGATCTCCAACCACACAACACTGCACCAACATCTGATCTCCAACCACACAACACTGCACCAACATCTGATCTCCAACCACACATCACTACACCAAGATCTGATCCCCAAGCACACAACGCTGCACCAACATCTGATCTTCAACCACACAACACTACACTAACATCTGATCTCAAACCACACAACACTGCACCAACATCTGATCTCCAACCACACATCACTACATCTACATCTGATCTCCAACCACACAATACTGCACCAACATCTGATCTCCAACCACACAATACTGCACCAACATCTGATCTCCAATCACACAATACTGCACCAACATCTGATCTCCAACCACACAACACTGCACCAACATCTGATCTCCAACCACACATCACTGCACCAACATCTGATCTCAAACCACACAACACTGCACCAAGATCTGATCTCCAACCACACATCACTGCACCAAGATCTGATTCCCAACCACACAACACAGCACCAACATCTGATCTCCAACCACACATCACTGCACCAAGATCTGATTCCCAACCACACAACACAGCACCAACATCTGATCTCCAACCACACATCACTACACCAAGATCTGATCCCCCAACCACACAACGCTGCACCAACATCTGATCTTCAACCACACAACACTACACTAACATCTGATCTCAAACCAAACAACACTGCACCAACATCTGATCTCCAACCACACATCACTACATCAACATCTGATCTCCAACCACACAATACTGCACCAACATCTGATCTCCAACCACACAATACTGCACCAACATCTGATCTCCAACCACACAATACTGCACCAACATCTGATCTCCAACCACACAACACTGCACCAACATCTGATCTCCAACCACACAGCATTGCACCAACATCTGATCTCCAACCACACAACACAGCACCAACATCTGATCTCCAACCACGCAACACTGCACCAACATCTGATCTCCAACCACATAACACTTCACCAACATCTGATCTCCAACCACACACCACTGCACCAACATCTGATCTCCAACCACACAACACTACACCAACATCTGATCTCCAACCACACAACACTGCACCAACATCTGATCTCCAACCACGCAACACTGCACCAACATCTGATCTCCAACAACACAATGTTGCACCAACATCTGATCTCCAACCACACATCACTGCACCAACATCTGATTCCCAACTACACAACACAGCTTCATCGCTCCTTTAGTAAATCAGCCCCAGTGTGTAGACAATGTATTTCAGCATATATGACATCTCCACCCTTCCAACAATAATAATGTGATTGGACTTTGCCCCTTGTTGTCTTATCTCTGACTATTCATATTTCCATCCCACATCCTAGAAGCTCCTCTGATGTCTCTGTACTGTAATGAGCTGACAGTGTTACATTGTCATATATTGTTAGCGTGACATTTACTATGATTCACATTGTATACACCCACTATAATTACTTTCATTACATGATTAACCATAAAGGCTTTCAGAAGACGTCACTTAGGCCTTCAAACTCTGTTCACTGATAAAAACATAACCTAACTAAGATACTTTATAGGATTTGAGATAAATTATGATATTAGGGATGGAGATACTTTATATGATATGATGGATGGAGATACTTTGTATGATATGAGGAATGGAGATACTTCGTATGATATGAGGGATGGAGATACTTTGTATGATATGAGGGATGGAGATACTTTGTATGATATGAGGGATGGAGATACTTTGTATGATATGAGGGATGGAGATACTTTGTATGATATGAGGGATGGAGATACTTTGTATGATATGAGGGATGGAGATACTTTGTTTGATATGAAGGATGGAGATACTTTGTATGATATGAGGGATGGAGATACTTTGTATGATATGAGGGATGGAGATACTTTGTTTGATATGTAGCGGGGTCTTCCATTATACAAGTTCTAAAAGACTGCTGCTTGACATTTGAGAGGAACTCGGCTCCATCTAGTGGCCAAAAGGACACATTGCAGCGGCTATGGAATGTCTTTTGATGTTATTTTCCTTTCAGGAAGTTGAGCAGTCTTCATCGCCCATAGTGCTTTGAGAATACCAGGGTGCACTGCTGCACCGCACAGCCTTCTGGGGGAAGCTTTATAAAGGAAGGGAGGAGCCAGGCTCACTCTCTTGGGAAAGACACAGTGAGACAAGCAGGATGCCAGTGCTGTGGGCTGATGCTGTATGCTAGGCCGAAACTCCTGGGCCTTAAGTGACTAAGTTGCAGTGTTTCATCTCCAGTAGAGGATCCCTCCTGGAGGTCCCATCGATGTTCTACAGAGACCAGACTCATCCACCCCAAATACCTAGCGCGGCTGGTGACAGAGGCCGGAGACTGAGACAGCAGCGGAGGCTTCCTGGGAGACAGTCCTGTTGGTGAGAGGGCACCTGCCCAAAAACTGACTCTATCTATCAAAGAAGTAACTTTAGTCAGGATTAGCCTTAGAGTAGTAGAAGGCAATATACCAGGTGGCCCAGTACATCTCTCACAGAAGTTTTACCGGCAATCCTGCACAGACACCCCGCGGTGATTACTAACTGTTTGCTGCCATTCTCTCTATTGATCACCCATCCTCAATGTGGATTACAAATTGCGAGTGCACCAACGTTGCTAGCGAAGATATAGAGAAGAAACAGCGGACTCAGATAGGTCTGACATTCTGATACTGTGTCTAACTGAATGCTGAGCCTTATCTCCAAAAGTATAATAGTGATTAAGATGGCGGTCCTATAGGCTCTGAGACATTTCCTGAAACAATTAATGTGCCCTTGAGGAGTGATATCACAGTATTTATCTTATCTTTGATTAATTAATTAGTATATCCTTTTACAAAGTCATATTTTACTGTATCGAAACTGTTTATTTGATTCACAGTAAATAACTTTCCTGTTTAAAAGCAAGCTTGTGTGTGGTCACCTTGTATTACCCAGAAGGACTGCAGCTGGAGAGAGGTAACAGGTCATTATTATTTATTGAAGTGTTATATTCCAATCTGTGTAGCCATTTGGTATTCCAGTCCTATTCTGGGTCAGTTGTGCCTAGGGAGGGTTCGAGCCAATTCTGTGGGTTGTTAGGCAGGACGTAGACCCAATAATCTAATCAGCAGCTCCTGCGGGGGTGGTGCTACACGTGGGGGCTCGTCCGGGATGATCTACAGTCCTGCAACACAACCCTCTCAGCCACAGAATCCCCCTCAACGCAGAAATGGATCCTACCGCTGCAGCCGAGTGGTGCAGGGAAGAGAATGTCGTAGTGGAAAATGGCCTGGTGGTTGAAATCAAGGGAGAGGTCTGGACTGAGGAAAAACTCCTCCCAGTTTTAAGGGCACTGTCCACAGACAGGAAATTCTGGGTGACTGACATAAAGACAGACACCACCGTTCCACACACGTATGCATTGTGTGAGTGGAGGAAGGGGGTCCCTGATTACTTTAAGGGAACCAGTGTAAAGACTACTGACCAAACAGAACTTTTCTTAATACATCCAGAAGTCCTTACTGAAGGTCCCTCATCCACCACTCCTGGGGGATCCAGCAAAGAAAAAGGTGTCCAAGAAGGGAGTCCAGAGTCACCACCTTTGTCTACCTTTAGCTCAGAACTGTGTGCTGTTCTCGGGGAAATCGTAGCAAAATGTAGTAAGGACTCCCCAAACTATCTGATGACTGAATATAGGAAGCTCAGGACATTCTCTGGGAAACAGCCTGTGCCTTCGACAGAAGATGGGTTTGAAGAGTGGTTAGATACCGCCACTCAGGCTTTGGAAGAGTGGGAGGTACCAGAACAGCACAAGAAACAGAGAATCACAGAAAGTTTAAAGGGACCTGCACTAGAGGCCGTACGTAATCTCAAGCTAAGCAAAAAGAACTGTACTGCACAGGATTATCTAGACATTCTACAAGATGTATTTGGTCGGACGGAGAACGTGGCTGAACTTCTTTACCAGTTAGACCACTGTTACCAAGAAGAGGAAGAGAAGTTGTCCGAATTTATTAGACGCCTAGATAAGATCATCCACCAGATCTTGATAAAGAAAGGGATAGACCCCCGGAAGGTAGATGAGACTCGTGCACGGCAGGTGCTGAGAGGGGCTCAACCCTTAGATCCCATTGCCATACTGTTGCGAACTCGCCAAGATGGTGGCATTCTGGAATACCCTGACCTGATCCGAATGGTCAGAGAAGAAGAGGTCATGTTAGACAACAAAAGGAAGAGTCGGCAGTTTGACTCAACTGCTCGTGTCAGAGTGATAAGTGCAAAAGAAAGTGACTCGCAAGTTGAACTCCTAAAGACCCAGGTGTCCCAGTTGATAGAAATGGTGTCCATCCTGACTAGTCAGGCATCTACTCTACCTGATGGGAACGTGTCAGAGAAGCCGGATAAACCTTCTAACCTTAGAGTAGACCCGGAACCGAGACCTAGGAGATCGCTAACTTGTTTCAACTGTGGGGGAGTAGGACATGTTAGAGGAGTATGTCCCAGCCCAGGAAATGTCGCCTCAGAACCTCGCAAGCCAGCGGAAAAACTTCAGAGGGCACCCGTGAAGGAGTCGACCGGGTGCCCGCCAGTTTCAAGGGAATCCAAGAGACTCAATGATTCAGGGAATCTGAGTCAGGGAGTCAGATCCAGGTACAACGCCCCTAGTTCTATACTCCAGGCTACTGAGAGAAGGAAAATCAATGCACACCGGGCCCAGAGGGGACTGAAGTCCAGAAGAAAAAAAAAGAAAAGAGCCTGGGTGCAGAGAACTGAATCAGACAACAAGGCCACTTCAAGAGAATTCCCAACTAACTTGGTCGGGCCTTCCCCTGTAGTCTCTGTCCAGGTAGAAGGAATTTACACAAGAGCCCTCCTTGACACTGGGGCCCAAGTGACTCTTCTGTATAGAGACTTCTATGATAAACACCTTACCCATCTACCTCTGCAGAAGTTGGAAGATCTGGAGATATGGGGTATCGGGACTCAAAGTTTTCCCTATGACGGGTATCTGCCAATCAAGTTGACCTTTGACCCATCAGTGGCTGGTGAAGCTGAAACCTTCGACACCCTAGCGGTGGTCTGTCCTCGTCCGCCAGGGGCCAACAAAAGCTCTCTCATCGTAGGGACCAACACTGACCTAGTAAGGCGCCTCCTGACACAACTGGTCCAGGGACAGGATGCTCCAGCGCCAAGGATTCACCCCATGCTACGGCAGGCCTATCAACGATTAGTATTGGAGCAAGAGACTCCTGCAGAAGGAGTTGGAAGACTCTGGAAGTTGGACAGAACGGAAAAGGTCTTGCAGCCAGGAGAGGTGGCTTGTCTGAAAGCTTCCGTTAAACTCACATGGAAACAGCCGGGCCCTTTTATCATCTTTGAATCAGGTCCACAGGAAGAGGAGAGAGGGATAGAAGTAATCCCTGAAGTGATCCCTTTGAAGGTGTTACAGAAAAACCATGGAAGGGTTTTAGTGAGTGTCAGAAACACCTCTACTACACCGGTGAAGGTACCGGCCAGAGTGCTGTTGGGCCAAGTTAACCCGGCTACCCCAGTTGTCCCATCTGATCTTAAAGAGGAGGGAAGGGGTGAAGATGTTATAGAAGAGCTCTGCTCTGGAAACGCTGCCCTCCCACCAGAATGGGTGAAGAGGGCCAAGGCACAACTTGCTGGATGGCGAGGAATATTTTCTAGGGCTGAGTTCGACGTGGGATGCGCCAGGAGTGCCACTCATAAGATCCGCCTGAGTGAGGACAAACCTTTCCGAGAAAGAGTCCGGCGAGTTCCCTTAGGTGACTTAGAAGATCTACGTCAGCAGCTGGCGGAACTCAAGAAGACTGGGGTTATTCGAGAATCCAGGAGCCCATATGCTTCTCCGATAGTGGTAGTCCGGAAGAAAAACGGATCTCTGAGGCTTTGTATCGACTACCGAACACTGAACAGAAGAACCATCCCAGACCAGTATACCACTCCTCGAATCGAAGACGCCCTACAGAGCCTGTCAGGGGCGAAGTGGTTCAGTGTGATGGACTTAAAGAGTGGGTATTATCAGATCCCCATGCACCCTGAAGATCGGGAGAAGACAGCCTTCATCACCCCTGTGGGGTTCTTTGAGTTCAATCGCATGCCTCAGGGATTGTCAGGGGCCCCTGCTACCTTCCAAAGGCTGATGGAAAGGACCGTTGGAGATATGAATTTGATAGAGGTACTGGTATACTTGGATGATGTTATCGTGTTTGGCAGAACTTTGGAAGAACACGAGGAGAGGTTGGAAAAGGTCCTGAAGAGGCTACATGAAGAAGGCCTGAAACTTTCTCCTGAGAAATGCCAATTCTATCAGTCCTCGGTCCATTACCTGGGCCACATCGTGTCTGAAGAAGGGGTGGCCACCGACCCGGACAAGCTGGATGCTGTCGCCTCCTGGCCGAGACCTACAAATGTGACCGAACTTCGGTCGTTCCTGGGTTTTTGCTCCTATTACAGGAGGTTTGTAGAGGGGTTCGCCAAGATTGCCCGACCCCTCAATGAGTTACTAAAGAACGAAGAAGATGACGTTCCTGAACTGGTCAAGCCAATGAAGTCCACCATGGGACCCCGGAAGGCCAAGGAGTCCATCCAGGATCAGTGGACCCCAGAATGTGAAGGGGCTTTCATTCAGTTGAAAAAGAATCTAACCACTGCCCCTGTGTTGGCCTACGCAGACCCCACGAAACCATATGAACTACATGTCGATGCCAGCCGAGATGGGCTGGGTGGGGTACTCTACCAGGAACATGGGGGCCACCTGCGACCCGTAGCCTACGTGAGCAGGAGTCTACTACCTGCTGAAAGGAATTATCCTACCCACAAACTTGAATTCCTGGCCTTAAAGTGGGCAGTGGTCGACAAACTGAAAGATTACCTGTACGGAGCTGAATTCATTGTCAAGACGGATAATAATCCCCTTACCTATCTGTTGACTACAGCTAAGCTGGATGCAACAGGACACAGATGGTTGGCTGCCCTCTCTAGCTTCAACTTCAGCCTGAAGTATCGGCCAGGAATCGGGAACAGGGATGCAGATGCCCTATCCAGAAGGTTGCATGCACCACACGAACCTGATGAAGAATGGACCCATTTGGCTCCAGAAGGGGTGCGTGCCCTATATCAGGGAACTGAACTTCGATCCAGAGGAGGATCAAGAGCCGAAGAGATTGGGGTTTCGGCTGTCGGAGTACCCAAATACTATTGCAGGGTGACCCAGGTTGAAGGGGAAGATTTACCCCGGCTGTCCAAAAGGGACTTGAGGAAGGAGCAGCTGGAAGACCCTCTGGGAAAACTTCTTTTGGAAGCCTTGGAGATCCAGCGCCCTGAGTTGCTTCTCACCGACTCTCCTCAGGGGGCCCGTCTGTTGCATAGAGAGTGGACCCGGTTACAGATCCGAGAAGGGGTGGCCTACCGAAGAGGCCCATCTGAAGATCTGGAGGAGAAGTGGCAACTGTTCTTACCAGCTAAATACAGGGAGAGAGTTCTGGCTGCTCTTCATGATAATCATGGCCATCTGGGACCTGAAAGAACTTTTCAGCTTGTCAGAGACAGGTTCTACTGGCCCTGTATGAGGGCCGAAGTTGAAGGATACTGTCATTCTTGTGTCCGATGTATACAAAGGAAGACTCTGCCACGTCAAGCAGCCCCAATGGGCCATCTGCAAAGCCAGGGACCCATGGAACTGGTGTGCATTGATTTCCTTTGCCTAGAGCCTGATCTGAGTGGCCAAGGGAATGTCCTTGTGGTAACAGACCATTTTACCAGATACGCCCAAGCATTCCCAACAAGGGATCAGAAGGCCTCTACAGTAGCCAAAGTTCTTGTAGAAAAGTTCTTTGTACACTATGGGTTACCACAACGCCTCCATTCAGATCAGGGAAGAGACTTTGAAAGCAGACTGATCAAGAGACTGTTAGATCTGTTAGGCATCCAAAAGACTAGAACTACTCCCTACCATCCACAAGGGGATGCCCAGCCGGAAAGATTTAACAGGACTCTTTTGGACATGTTGGGGACTTTAAGCTCAGAGAAGAAACAGCATTGGGGCAAACATGTAGCTGCCATTGTGCATGCCTACAACAGTACTGTCAGTGATGCTACTGGATATTCCCCTTATCGTCTAATGTTTGGACGAGAGGCTCGATTGCCAGTGGATTTGGCCTTTGGCATCTCGCCCGATCACACCTCTTCAGCATCGCACAAGGGATATGTGGACCGACTGCGGAAGAGTCTGAAATCGGCCTATGATAAAGCTCAGGCCACATCTGATCAACGTGGACTGAGGAATAAAAGGAATTTCGACTTAAAAGTTCGGATCCAAGACTTGCAACCAGGGGACAGGGTATTGTTGAGGAACTTGGGTGTCCCGGGAAAACACAAGTTGGCAGACCGCTGGAAGTCCCAACCTTATGTTATCTGCAAGCAACTACCAAACCTCCCTGTGTATCAAATTCGGCCTGAAGGAAGTGTGGGTCCATTGAAGACTTGGCATAGGAACCATTTACTGCCTCTCTCTGAAGCAGTTCGCATGCCTCCTGTCGTAGATTCGCCAGAGACCCCTTCGACCTCTCGCCTGTCCAGACCAGTCACCAGATCTCAGTCGACACTCCCAGATGTGAGGGAGGGAAATTCTCCATCTGAAGATCTGGAAGATGAAGAGGAGGTACCTGACTGGATGTGGTCGTCTCAGTTACCAGAACCCACACCTGCCTCCCTGTCTTCATCCGAATTGGCTGACAGAGGAACCCTTCGGGCGGAAGCCCCCGAATTCATACCTTTCCACATGCTTCCAGAAGAAGTAGTTGATGATGAAGATCCTGAGGAGGAGGTTGCACCTTCCTCTGAAGAAGAACTGACCGCTCTTGAAGCATCAGATTCCTGTGTGTTGGAACATGAGGAGGAGGACATTGAAGAATCCCCAGAAGTGGCTGGTCCTAGTACCTCTGAGATCGTGCATCCCAAAGAACAGAGGGAAAGAAGAGTCATTCACCCGCCCAAAAGACTGACCTATGACCAATTGGGTGAATGCTCAGAAGAGGCTATCTTTACTTCCAAACGAACTCTTGATCAGCCTAGTTCTTCCACCGCAGATTTGGTGGAGGACAACCCTAGCTCACCCCCAGGCACATCTGTACAAGCCACTCAAGTGTCAGGGGTCTGTGAACAGAATTACCTTCCCTCCCCTGACAATTGGTGGGAGGTTCCTATGTCGAACCTGTGTTGTAATATGCAGTTGTTAAGTTTGAACTCTGCTTATGAAAAGGAAGATGATTCCCTGTTATGCATATGTTAATGTTTTTTTTGTGTACTGCCAACATATGCACTGGAGTACATGCTGTTGTCCTCTTTGGGGACCAAAGTTTCTCAAGTGGGGGGAGTGTGTAGCGGGGTCTTCCATTATACAAGTTCTAAAAGACTGCTGCTTGACATTTGAGAGGAACTCGGCTCCATCTAGTGGCCAAAAGGACACATTGCAGCGGCTATGGAATGTCTTTTGATGTTATTTTCCTTTCAGGAAGTTGAGCAGTCTTCATCGCCCATAGTGCTTTGAGAATACCAGGGTGCACTGCTGCACCGCACAGCCTTCTGGGGGAAGCTTTATAAAGGAAGGGAGGAGCCAGGCTCACTCTCTTGGGAAAGACACAGTGAGACAAGCAGGATGCCAGTGCTGTGGGCTGATGCTGTATGCTAGGCCGAAACTCCTGGGCCTTAAGTGACTAAGTTGCAGTGTTTCATCTCCAGTAGAGGATCCCTCCTGGAGGTCCCATCGATGTTCTACAGAGACCAGACTCATCCACCCCAAATACCTAGCGCGGCTGGTGACAGAGGCCGGAGACTGAGACAGCAGCGGAGGCTTCCTGGGAGACAGTCCTGTTGGTGAGAGGGCACCTGCCCAAAAACTGACTCTATCTATCAAAGAAGTAACTTTAGTCAGGATTAGCCTTAGAGTAGTAGAAGGCAATATACCAGGTGGCCCAGTACATCTCTCACAGAAGTTTTACCGGCAATCCTGCACAGACACCCCGCGGTGATTACTAACTGTTTGCTGCCATTCTCTCTATTGATCACCCATCCTCAATGTGGATTACAAATTGCGAGTGCACCAACGTTGCTAGCGAAGATATAGAGAAGAAACAGCGGACTCAGATAGGTCTGACATTCTGATACTGTGTCTAACTGAATGCTGAGCCTTATCTCCAAAAGTATAATAGTGATTAAGATGGCGGTCCTATAGGCTCTGAGACATTTCCTGAAACAATTAATGTGCCCTTGAGGAGTGATATCACAGTATTTATCTTATCTTTGATTAATTAATTAGTATATCCTTTTACAAAGTCATATTTTACTGTATCGAAACTGTTTATTTGATTCACAGTAAATAACTTTCCTGTTTAAAAGCAAGCTTGTGTGTGGTCACCTTGTATTACCCAGAAGGACTGCAGCTGGAGAGAGGTAACAGGTCATTATTATTTATTGAAGTGTTATATTCCAATCTGTGTAGCCATTTGGTATTCCAGTCCTATTCTGGGTCAGTTGTGCCTAGGGAGGGTTCGAGCCAATTCTGTGGGTTGTTAGGCAGGACGTAGACCCAATAATCTAATCAGCAGCTCCTGCGGGGGTGGTGCTACAGATATGAAGGATGGAGATACTTTGTATGATATGAGGAATGGAGATACTTTGTATGATATGAGGGATGGAGATACTTTGTATGATATGAGGAATGGAGATACTTTGTATGATATGAGGGATGGAGATACTTTGTATGATATGAGGAATGGAGATACTTTGTATGATATGAAGGATGGAGATACTTTGTATGATATGAGGGATGGAGATACTTTGTATGATATGAGGAATGGAGATACTTTGTATGATATGAGGGATGGAGATACTTTGTATGATATGAGGGATGGAGCTACTTTGTATTAGGGCTGCGCATCTTCACTTTGTATGCTATGCGCATCTTCACTTTGTATGATATGAGGGATGGAGATACTTTGTTTGATATGAAGGATGGAGATACTTTGTATGATATGAGGGATGGAGATACTTTGTATGATATGAGGAATGGAGATACTTTGTATTAGGGCTGCGCATCTTCACTTACCTCACGATTCGATGCGATTACGATTATTAGGGTCGCGATTCGATACGATTTGATTCCGCGATGCATCACGATGCATCATGATTACTGCCCAATGCCCATGCCCAGCCCACTGCCCAATGGTTTTCAAAACTTTATCAAAAAAAACAAACAATCAAGCAGTCACAAATAAAATAATCCTTTTTATTTTCATTTGCTTCAAAGGACACTTTCCTGGACCCTGTCATGGCCTGCAAGCCCTGCATACTTTAGTGCACTTGCACTGCAAACATATAGGAAGGTCTGAAAATGCAAACAGCATAGCAGAGACAGACAACAACACTAGTATTTTACTAGAAGTAACAGTAAAATTAGTAAAAAACTGTAGTAGTGCAGTTTACTGCTTCATAAAAGAAAATATTAATATAAGCCAGGCCTACCACCATTTAAAGTACAACTAAAGGCAAAACTTTTTTGATTTTGGATAAAGTTTGGCCTATAGTTGTACTTTAAAGGCAAGCCAAGATAGAAGAAGCCAGCCAGCCAAGCTAATATTCTTGTGAAAATGGTCATCATAAATTCCCACAAAACATTATATATAAATCCTTTTATGTGAATATGCATTGCAATAAATTCCAGGTGTGCCATAACCTGTCCTCTACAAAACAGAGCACTTCCTGACTAGTAGCAAACATCAAGGGTGAACCTGGCAATAGTGCACTGCTGCATAACTTCCATGTTCACCGTGATGTTTATTTCCCTCTGCAACTGCCAGTCAACTCAAGTGAGTTGATGGCTGCTAGAGGGGAGTTACAAATATAAGCTTTAAGCTTATCAATTCACTTATGTCACTTTTATGTCACTTACTTTACAGAAAACGTTACCTGTCCTGCAGACAGTCTCTGTCTCTACCACGATTAAACCCAACTGAAGCCAAGCCAAAGCCACCATTAGAGGAAGGAAAACCCTTGACAGAGTAAATCACCAACTGAAGCTGAAACCTTGAGTAAATCTTCATGGGATCACAAAAAAACACACAACAGTCTGCATCAGAATCATGAGAACTGAAGAAAGGTTTGGCATTGGCACACTGGTACAACGCGAGGCATATAGGTTAGGTCAGGTTTGTGTGTATTTGTGATCCAGTAAAGATTTAATCAAGGTTTTACGCTTCAATGTATGATTGATTTAATCTTTCAAGGATGTCCTTTCCTGTACCATGGCTGCCGGCTTGCCTTCAGTTGTCTAGATACACTTTTACCTTTAGTATTTGTTTGGTTGAGGGAACCCCCTACACTTGCTATTGTTACAGAGTACAACAGACACCAGCAGACAGACATGCATTGCAATAAATTCCAGGTGTGTGCCATAACCTGTCCTCTACAAAACAGAGCACTTCCTGACTAGTAGCAAACATCAAGGGTGAACCTGGCAATAGTGCACTGCTGCATAACTTCCATGTTCACTGTGATGTTTGTTTCCCCCTCCAACTGCCAGTCAACTCAAGTGAAGTTAGTTGATGGCTGCTAGAGGGGAGTTATACAAATATAAGCTTAAGCTTAAATATTAATTCACTTATGTGAATGGACCAATTTTGAAAAAAAGCCATTCTCCATCTCTCCAGTGCCAGAAAAGCTGTAAAAAATATAAAATGTTCCAGGTTCACTGCGATTGTGTTTGCCCCTGCCATTGCCAGTCAACTAAACACAGTGTGTGTGTGTCGTGACTCGTGACAACTCAAAAGCTTATACGCAGCCTCAGCATCAACTCAACACACACACACACTGTGTGTGTGTGTGTTGAGTTAATGCTAGAGCTGCGTTATAAGCTCTTGAGTTGTCACGACAGTCAGTCAGTCAGTCATGTTACAGAAAGAAAACTTTACCTGCACTGCACTGAGCAGCACTCTACCATGTCTATTACATCTGTAACTGAAGCCAAGCTAGCCAACAAGCCACCATTAGAGGAAGGAAAATCCTTGAGAGAATAAATTGTAAACTGAAGCTTAACCTTGAGGAAATCCTATGGGGGTCACATTCACAAACTCATAAATATAGTATATTACACAAGAATCCACAATTGGTGTATTTATTTGTGATCCAATAAGATAAGATTTACTCGAGGTTAAGCTTCAAATGTGCAAGTTATTTCTCTCAATGATTTTCCTTCCTATAATGCTGCACCGTGGCTGGCTTGGTGTCAGTCAGTTGTCTAGAAGAAAATACACTTTAATATTATTTATTTGGTTGAGGGTTAAATGAACCCCTGCCTACTTGTCTAATGCCTAGACACTTTTAGTGTGAAGCAACGGAACGGATTATGGATTGGAAATGGACACATTGGACAGGACAATCTTCAAAACAAACCATCAGTGCTTTAAAGCTATAAAACAAGACTGGTGGTGTGACTGACTGGTGACTGGCGGCAGACTGAATTAGTAATTACTAATTCATTAAAAACATGAATTAGTAATTATTTCAGTGCTTAGCATTTGGGAACATGTAGGTTTTTCTGTAAGAACACTAGATGATCCATATGCTCAGGTTTCAGACTGCTTCTTTTCGCTGTTATAACATCTCCTGCAGTATTCGGTCTGACCAGACTTATGAGGTTGAGCATCCCATCCCCCACACACACCTGTACTCTATTGGTTTCCTCTATCAAGTAGATATAGGAGGAGTCCCCTGCAGTGCATTAGCACACCTTCCCAGCAAGGAGTGTTGTCTCCAAGGGTAAGAGAGGCTGGATTCACCCCTTTTTTATGGATAGTGTAGGACCCACTGATAATGGGGTACTTTGACGCAGTGGTGGGCTTGAGCACGATATGGCCATATGGTGGGACTAAACCCCCATTTTTATTTATGGATTGTCTCCATATTTAATAGTCATTTCTTTTGCATGGTTGCGCTATTCTTTTTTAATAGTAGAGAAAACCCGCTCTGCAGATACACTTGTACCTGGGATACACAAGTATTGCTTTGACAGCTGAGAGAGGAGGGGGAATATGACCTCATGCTCACGCCACAATTTCAAAGGGTCCTCAGTGAGAGGCAGAGGTGGGGCTTTACAATATTTTTCCATTTTGTCTTCTGCCTTGGCATAGGGGGTCATAGGTTCTATTGCACCATCAGTGAAAGACTGCCCCAGCAAAGTCATGAGCAGCGATGTTGTGGCCTTTTTTTTGGGAGGAGAATGGCTGTCCTCAATGGGTGTTTCTTCTTCCACAGTTGCTTTTTCCCTAGGCACTTCATCCACATTTGTCCTTCTATTAGATGTAATCTGTGTGTTTGAACAAAAGATAATAGTATAAGAAGAGCTGAACTGACTAAGAGTGTGATTCATTGATGAGGTGTGGGAAACTGCACGGTAATCCATACCATACAGTTCCACTTCCCACACCGCATCAGTGAATCAGGGCATGTTATTACACAACACAATGTAGCTGAGCTTCTAGCTGTCTGGGAGGAAGCATGATGAAATTCTAATTACCCCCAAAGATGCAGCCTCCTCAGTCACTCCTCTGTATATCTCCGATCTCTCCTCCTCTGTGAGAATAAAAGGCAGTCCTTTAAAGCGAGGATCCAGTGCAGAGGCTGTATGAAGGATCTTCTTCTCTGCCTCACTGCTGTACCTCTTCAGGAGATCTGTTTTGATGGCATTCTTGATCTCATGGGTCATGGCTGTGTCTCCCATGGTGTCTGTCATGCTCTGGAGCAGTTGTGCATTTAGAGGGGCAATGAGAGACACTGTTGGGTTGCGCTCTTCTGACATCAGCAAGGTTGCATCCTTCATTGGCTTTAATGCACTCACAGCGTCCTCTGCATTTGACACATCTGTTTCATTGAGAGTGCAGAGATCAGACTCTTCTTTTCTGACTTCTGGAGACAGCAAGGTGGCACAAACTGCAGGTTGTTGTTCTAAGAACCTCTCGACCATGTCATATGCGCTGTTCCATCTTGTTGGCACATCAGTTATTAGCTTATGATTCTTCAGGCCCAGACATTTCTGTTTCTCTTTTAGACAGTGGCTTGCTCTAGTGCTGCGATGGAAGAATGTGGATATTCGTCGCACTCTGGCGAGAAGCCTGGAGAGCGTGGCCCCTTTCAGTGCCCGCTGACATGCAAGATTGAGTGTATGGGCAAAACATTTAACATGAGGAAATTTACCAACTTGAGCTGCAACTATCATGTTCGCCGTGTCTCATCTGTGTGAGACTCATAAATGGCTCTTGTTTGCAACACATGTGACAAGACCTGCCAGTCCTTAGTAACGTAATGTGCTGTTATTTTAACATAGGACTCCATTGTGACTGAAGTCCATGAATCACACGTTATTGCGACTCGACTGGCTTGGTTCATTGACGCAAGTACCTGAGCTTTGGTGTCGTGGTAGAGTGCAGGTATAACGTTTTCTGTAAAGTGACTGCGTGATGGGATCTTATAACGTGGCTCTAGCGTCTTCACAAGGTAGCGAAACTGGCGTTGTCCACAACTGAGTAAGGCCGTAGGTCCTTGGCGATGAAAGCTGCCACAGCTTTGGTTAGTTTCTTCCCTTTTTCTGAGTTGGGCGGATAAGTTGACAGTATGGCATCAATTCTTGGCTGATCTGGGTCTAGCAGTCTTTCCTTGGCAGTGGTGGCACTGCTGGTGGCGACAGGTGTTACTAACTCAGAGTGAAAACGGCTAACATGGTTTCTCAAGTTCGTAGTATTCCCTAGGTATTTAATTTTTGTGTGACAGGCTTTACATACGGCGTGTGTCTTGTCGAACTCACGCTTCCCTGTGTGTTCGTAAAATCCGAAATGTGCCCAGATGTTTGCTCTTAAAACGCTAGGTGCATTTTTTTATCTCTCGATCTTTTTCTCCTTCTGCCATTACCATACTACCACGTATGTGACGGAGACAGATGACGTAAGTTGCCAAACTCTGTCAGTGTTTAAAAAAAAAAAAATACCACTTGTAAACTAAGCCGCAACAAGTCAACCAAGCAACATCTTTCATAAAATATGACTGTCTGTCTGTCTGTCTGTCTGTCTGTCAGACTCCCTCTTATGCATGCACTGAGCCAAAACCCCCGGGCCCCCCCCCCCCCTTACCCCACAGCTGCCTGTGACAGTGACACTGACAGAGACCCCCCTCCCCCCACAGCTGAGCTGACAGCCTGATACACTGACAGAGACCTGGATGTCCCACTGTCCCACACCTTCCCCAATCCCCCACAGCACTGACAAACACTGAGCATGAGTCCCACCCTTGCCCAGACCCCCACAGCTGACACTGACAGAGACCTGGATGTCCCACTGTCCCACACCTTCCCCAATCCCCCACAGCACTGACAAACACTGAGTGAGTCCCCCCCTTGCCCAGACCCCAACAGCTGACACTGACAGAGACCCCCAGGCCCCCACTGACACTCAGAGAGAGCCCCCCTGGCTGCCAGACTGCCACAGCAGAACAGTAGCCCCGGGCCCCGACCGACCGTCCCCTGTCCCAGCCCCCCCCCCCATCACAGACATCCCCCAGAGATACAGACGAGACCCCCATGAATGTCATGATTATACAATTATTTGTTCGGACTACATACCTGCTGCTGTGTGACTGTGTGGGTTGTTGTGCACTGCATTGCAGAGGAGGACAGTTGCTGTGCTGCTCTGTGGCAGCTACGGTGAGGCTGGCGGCGCTGGCTGGCTGCGATGGGGACGCACTTTGGGGCTCCTCGCTCCTGTGCTGTGGAGTGTGGACTGGCTTCTGGCTTGTGGCTTGGCTGGCTGGCTTCTTGGCTGCAAGGCCGCAGGTGGGGGATGTCTTGCTGCGCCTCGGCCCGGGTCAAAGAGACGGAAGGGGAGGGGCGGAGCCTTTTTATCAAGCTCCCGCCACTAACCCACCAATCAGCTGCCGATCTTGTGACTTTTTCTCCCTTGCGTGATATGGCGTGGCCGCGGCTGATGACGTCATTTCCTAATCGATTATGCCGGCAACCCGCATCGATGCAGAATCGCGAAGGGTCGAATCGCGATGCATCGATCTTTCGATTATATTCAGCAGCCCTACTTTGTATGATTTGAGGGATGGAGATACTTTGTATGATATGAGGGATGGAGATACTTTGTATGATATGAGGGATGGAGATACATTGTATGATATTAGGGATGGAGATACTTTGTATGATATGAGGAATGGAGATACTTTGTATGATATGAGGAATGGAGATACTTTGTATGATATGAGGGATGGAGTTACTTTGTATGATATGAGGAATGGAGATACTTTGTATGATATGAGGGATGGAGATACTTTGTATGATATGAAGGATGGAGATACTTTGTATGATATGAGGGATGGAGATACTTTGTATGATATGAGGAATGGAGATACTTTGTATGATATGAGGGATGGAGATACTTTGTATGATATGAGGAATGGAGATACTTTGTATGATATGAGGGATGGAGATACTTTGTATGATATGAGGGATGGAGATACTTTGTATGATATGAGGGATGGAGATACTTTGTATGATATGAGGAATGGAGATACTTTGTATGATATGAGGGATGGAGATGCTTTGTATGATATGAGGGATGGAGATGCTTTGTATGATATGAGGGATGGAGATACTTTGTATGATATGAGGGATGGAGATGCTTTGTATGATATGAGGGATGGAGATGCTTTGTATGATATGAGGGATGGAGATACTTTGTATGATATGAGGGATGGAGATGCTTTGTATGATATGAGGAATGGAGATACTTTGTATGATATGAAGGATGGAGATACTTTGTATGATATGAGGGATGGAGATACTTTGTATGATATGAGGGATGGAGATACTTTGTATGATATGAGGAATGGAGATACTTTGTATGATATGAGGAATGGAGATACTTTGTATGATATGAAGGATGGAGATACTTTGTATGATATGAGGGATGGAGATACTTTGTATGATATGAGGAATGGAGATACTTTGTATGATATGAGGAATGGAGATACTTTGTATGATATGAAGGATGGAGATACTTTGTATGATATGAGGGATGGAGATACTTTGTATGATATGAGGAATGGAGATACTTTGTATGATATGAGGAATGGAGATACTTTGTATGATATGAAGGATGGAGATACTTTGTATGATATGAGGGATGGAGATACTTTGTATGATATGAGGGATGGAGATACTTTGTATGATATGAGGGATGGAGATACTTTGTATGATATGAGGGATGGAGATACTTTGTATGATATGAGGGATGGAGATACTTTGTATGATATGAGGGATGAAGGTACTTTTTATAATACGAAGGAATTGAGATAACTTGTATAATATATTCCATGTCAGCAACCAGGTCTTTTATTTTTTTTCATAAAAGCCGGACTACATTATATAGAATCCCATTCCCAATAGTGACATTCCACGTAATGGCCACCCCATTATCACCAGCAAGTTTAATGAAGTATTCTTATTTATAATAAAAGTCATGGAGGCAGGTGTGTAATACACCTTACATGTTTTGGTATTCTGTGACTTGGAGGATTATAATCTTTGCATCCGGCATTGTATAACAATGTGTGCTCAGCGGCTTATTATCTCTCTACATTATATCTGGACACGTTGTCTTACCTGCATTTCCTGGCACCATACGACATTCCCTGGCGATGGGATGGAGGAGGTAGTGGACTGAAAGCCAGATTTCCCGTCACCCGTTCCTGTGTGCTGTTATAATGGCAATACGGTGGCTGCTTGACCGCAGAGCTTGCACTCTCTCCGGTGAGATGACAGCAGGGATTGCTCTCGGCGTGTACAGGACTCTGTACTCACATGGACGCCCCGCCTCTCCCCTGACATTCCTGGGCTGGCTGTGGGATGGGATGGTAGAATTACAGAGCCTGGGGCTGCACTCCACCTGTGAATACCGGAAACCATACAGACACACCGTACCCACTACCTGCCAGGACTTGTACACCTTCACCGACTGCTTCCAGGCCAAACCCAGCGTGCACATGGTGCTACTATTTCTAGAAGATTCCGCCTGCCTGCAATTTCAGCCCTGGGCACATAGACAGCCAGGGAAATAAGAGATATTGGTCAGATTAAAAAAAAAAAAAAATTCTCTGAAGGTGATTTTTAGGAAATGTAACATCGGTCATACAAGTAACGATTAATCAATCACAAAGTCGAAACAAAGAAACACAAAGACATTAAAACATTATATATCATATATATATAATCAAATATATATTTAATATATCTTTTTTTTTTTTTTAAATGTCTTTGTGTTTCTTTGTTTCGACTTTGTGATTATATTTATTTGGTTAAATTTGATTGAATTCCCTATTGAGAATAATTGTCCAAATTACTGAAAACAATCAAATTGACCATTTTGTGCACTCAGCTTCTGATCTGATTCTTCCGCTACAATCAGTTCATTGTACAATTTCTGATATGATTCTTCCGATCCAATCAATACATTGTACAATTTCTGATACGATTCTTCCGATCCAATCAATACATTGTACAATCTATGATATGATTCTTCCGATCCAATCAATACATTGTGCAATTTCTGATATGATTCTTCCAATCCAATCAATACATTGTACAATCTATGATATGATTCTTCCGATCCAATCAATACATTGTGCAATTTCTGATATGATTCTTCCGATCCAATCAATACATTGTACAATTTCTGATACGATTCTTCCGATCCAATCAATACATTGTACAATCTATGATATGATTCTTCCGATCCAATCAATACATTGTGCAATTTCTGATATGATTCTTTCGATCCAATCAATACATTGTACAATCTATGATATGATTCTTCCAATACAATCAATACATTGTACAATCTATGATATGATTCTTCCAATACAATCAATACACTGTGCAATTTCTGATATGATTCTTCCGATCCAATCAATACATTGTGCAATTTCTGATATGATTCTTCTGATCCAATCAATTCATTGTGCAATTTCTGATATGATTCTTCCAATCAATACATTGTACAATCTATGATATGACTCTTCTGATACAATCAATACATTGTACAATTTCTGATATGATTCTTCTGATACAATCAATACATTGTACAATTTCCGATATGAATTTTCTGATATGATCAATACATTGTAAAATTTATGATCTGATTCTTCTGGTACGATCAATACATTGTACAATTTCTGATATGATTCTTCCCATATAACACATACATTGTACGATTTATTATATGATTCTTCTGATATAATCAATACATTCTACAATTTCTGATATTATTCTTCTGATACAATCAATATATTGTGCACTCTATCATCTGATTCTTCCAATACAATCAAAAAATTGTACAATTTCAGATCTGATCTTCTGATACAATCAATATATTGTGCAATCTAATATATGATTCTTCTAATACAATCAATACTTTGTACAATTTATTATATGATTCTTACAATACAATCAATACTTTGTACAATTTATTATATGATTCTTACAATAAAATCAATACATTGTACAATTTCTGATCTGATCTTTTGATACAATCAATATATTGTACCATTTCTAAATCCATTCCTCTGACACAGGCAATACGTTGTATCCTTTCTGACACAATTCTTCTGATATAATCAATACATTGTTCGATCATGTAAATATCTGGGCCTCGTTATCACTTACAGAACATAAGCTCCATAATTGTCCAATCACATCCCATAAATCTCTATACTTTGATCACCTGCAGTCATATTGTTCTGCAATGTGCGTGTTACAGCGAGGAGGGTTACCACATGCTATGTGTTTTGTGGTGTGACTCATTTGGAATGGTGCCCCAATGCAGTAAGGTAATGCCTCTCCGACACACATGTATAGCATGCACCACAAAGCAGGGCAGTGCGCTACCTATGGTGAACTACATTGCCAAAAAGAGCACAGGTCCCAACCAATGACCTTCACTTTACTCTTCACACTCCTTGCTATTAATACTCTTTACACTCTTAGGGCTGCATGCACATCTCCGCGTGGTGTGAACATGCTTATTGCGCTACACACATAAGGCAGCCGCCCAATACTCTGAATGTGCTGCCCTTTGAGAGACAAATGCGCTAATGAAGCTCCTGCACCTTTTTAGACGTTGCACACAGCAAAAAGAAAAAAACGTGAGTTTGCTGGCCGCAATTGGTACTGCAAGCAGAACACACATTTTGTGTGCATTCTGTGAGCGCATGTGGAAATGCTTGCTTTTGTGTGCGTTCATGCAACACTTAGATGTGATTGGAGCCTTATAGTCTTTATATTCTTTATAATCTTTATACTCTTTATATTCTTTATAATCTTTATACTCTTTATAATCTTTACACTTTTTTATATTCTTTACACTTTTATTACTCTTTACACTTTATACTTTTTATATTCTTTACACTTTTATTACCCTTTACACTTTATACTTTTTATATTCTTTACACTTTTTATATTCTTTACACTTTTATTACTCTTTACACTTTATACTTTTTATATTCTTTACACTTTTTATATTCTTTACACTTTTATTACTCTTTACACTTTATACTTTTTATATTCTTTACACTTTTTATATTCTTTACACTTTTATTACTCTTTACACTTTATACTTTTTATATTCTTTACACTTTTTATATTCTTTACACTTTTATTACTCTTTACACTTTACACTTTTTATATTCTTTACACTTTTATTACTCTTTACACTTTATACTTTTTATATTCTTTACACTTTTATTACTCTTTACACTTTATACTTTTTATATTCTTTACACTTTTTATATTCTTTACACTTTTATTACCCTTTACACTTTATACTTTTTATATTCTTTACACTTTTTATATTCTTTACACTTTTATTACCCTTTACACTTTATACTTTTTATATTCTTTACACTTTTTACATTCTTTACACTTTTATTACTCTTTACACTTTATACTTTTTATATTCTTTACACTTTTTACATTCTTTACACTTTTATTACCCTTTACACTTTATACTTTTTATATTCTTTACACTTTTTATATTCTTTACACTTTTATTACCCTTTACACTTTATACTTTTTATATTCTTTACACTTTTTATATTCTTTACACTTTTTATATTCTTTACACTTTTATTACCCTTTACACTTTATACTTTTTATATTCTTTACACTTTTTATATTCTTTACACTTTTATTACCCTTTACACTTTATACTTTTTATATTCTTTACACTTTTTATATTCTTTACACTTTTATTACCCTTTACACTTTATACTTTTTATATTCTTTACACTTTTTACATTCTTTACACTTTTATTACTCTTTACACTTTATACTTTTTATATTCTTTACACTTTTTACATTCTTTACACTTTTATTACCCTTTACACTTTATACTTTTTATATTCTTTACACTTTTTATATTCTTTACACTTTTATTACCCTTTACACTTTATACTTTTTATATTCTTTACACTTTTTATATTCTTTACACTTTTTATATTCTTTACACTTTTATTACCCTTTACACTTTATACTTTTTATATTCTTTACACTTTTTATATTCTTTACACTTTTATTACCCTTTACACTTTATACTTTTTATATTCTTTACACTTTTTACATTCTTTACACTTTTATTACTCTTTACACTTTATACTTTTTACATTCTTTACACTTTTTACATTCTTTACACTTTTATTACCCTTTACACTTTATACTTTTTATATTCTTTACACTTTTTACATTCTTTACACTTTTCTCTCTTTATATTCTTTACACCTTTATTACTCTTTACACTTTATACTCTTTATATTCTTTACACTTTTTACTCTTTATATTCTTTACACTTTTTATATTCTTTACACTTTTATTAGTCTTTACACTTTATACTTTTTATATTCTTTACACTTTTCTCTTTATATTCTTTACACTTTTATTACTCTTTACACTTTATACTCTTTATATTCTTTACACGTTATACTCTTTATATTCTTTACACTTTTTACTCTTTATATTCTTTAAATTTTTTATACTCGTTACTCTTTATATTCTTTACATTTTTATTACTCTTTACATTCTTTACACTTTTTATACTCTTTACACTTTATACTCTTTATATTCTTTACATTTTTATTACTCTTTACATTCTTTACTCTCAATGGAGCCGGTTCACACAGGTCCGGTGTGGCCACGGTCCACATTCCAAATGGGCCCTGTGCACGTTTGGGACCGGTTCAGGTGCGAATTCAGGCAAAAATTCAGACCAGATTCACACCTGAACCAGTAAACAGGAACGCACCGGACCCCATGCTGTGAACAGCGGTCGCACATATGTGAACCCGGCCTTACTCTTTATACTATTTTTACCCTTTACACTGCTTATACTTTTTACTTTTTACACTATTTTTACTTTTAACACGTTTTTCTCTTTATACTGTTTTCACTCCTTATACTCTTTATTCTTTATACTCGTTTTAGTTTTTGTATCCTTTACTTTTCATTTTCTCTTTTACTCTTTACACTACCGTATACTCTTGATATTCTTTATACTTTTTATTCTTTATACTCTTTTTACTCTTTATACATTTTCTATTCTTTATACTCTTTATTCTTCATATTCTTTATACTCTCCTTACTTTTTATGCTCTTTTTACGCCCTTTCTCTTTTTATACACTTTATACTCTTTTGACTTTTTATACTCAATTACTCTTTATAATCTTTACTTTAAATACTTGTTTTATCTTTATACTTATTATTCTTTATACTCTTTTCCTTTTTTGCATTCTTTATATTTTTAATATTCTTTATTACTCACCTTACTTTTTACGCTCTTAATTATTTTTATATACTTTATACTCTTTTTAGTTTTTATGCTCTTTTCTATTTAATATTCTTAATACTCTTTAGGCTCTATTCACACCTGAGCGTATCATTTTTGGTAGTTTTTTAGGCGTTTTTTTTAGGCGTTTTCTGCAGGTGTTTGGAGGCAGGCATTGATATCTAACAAAAACACTTGTAATCTGCCCAAAAAAAAAAGCTCATGTACTTTTTTGAGCTTCAGGCGTTTTGCTTCAGGCGACAAAACACTCATATGTGAACAGGGGCCAATGAAATGAATGGGATTTTGCTTTTTGGGCGTTTTGAGACTTCAGAGATGAGCGTTTTTTACGAGCTGAAAAACGCCTAGATGTGAACACGGCCTTACTCTTTTTTAACTTTTTCTTCGCTTTTGTCATTGTCTGGTGTAATTTCTGACACAATGTTCCAGTGTCGTTTTCTGGCCCCTTGTGTGTGGGGGGGGGGAGGGGACTCTGGACATTCTTTATGTACAGAACAGCTCATGTGATTGGTTGGTTGTTTTCCCCAGAAGTCATTGCAGTCTGTCCACACCGTCATCCTTCTTGTCCTGATCTGAACTTTGCCACTTTAGTCAACCGGATGAAAACACGACACAAGCTGCAAGGTTTACGATTCCACGCGCACGGTGTGAACCTTGCCTGGCTTTCCTCTGCAGCCGTGCTCGGCTTTTATTGCACTATATATATATCTGTCATTACAGAACGGGGTGTCCGGAGTGAACCAGGCTCTGCTTATAAATGAAATACAGTAAAACCTTGGATTGCAAGCATAGTTAGTTCCGGAAACATGCTTGTAATCCAAAGCACTCTTATATCAAAGCAAATTTCCCCATAAGAAATAATGGAAACTCTGATGATTCGTTCCACAACCATTTATTCATAAACCCTTCAGTTTATAGTCCATATAAAAAGATTATAGAAATGTGATAGGTTGTGTAACCATAAAATGTCCATCCACAAATGGCGCCTCCACAAGGGGATTAGAAGCAAAATCCAGCAGGAGCTCCAGATTATAAAAGAGAAGAGAGGGCGCCTCTAAGTGTAGCAATCTAGTTACATTTAATGAAGGTTTGTCTCCAGCTCTACCTCTTTTGTTTGAGGTGCACATATATAGTAAGTTTTGTAACGAGTATAATTATCCTTAAAGCGGAGTTCCGCCCCCCCCCATGAAAAAATTAAAAGTCAGCAGCTACAAAATACTGTAGCTGCTGAATTTCAAATAATAGAACTTACCTGTCCAGAGAGCCCGCAATGTCGGCACCCAAAGTCATTTTTCGTATCGGCTCTCGGGTGCTGCCGCCGCCATCCAGGGTAAGGGAACCCAAGAGTGAAGCCTTTCGGCTTCACTACTGGTTCCCTACTGCGCGAAGCGCGCTGCGCTTTGCAATTGGCCCGGCGGCGGAGGAAAAAAGGAGGGGGCCGAACTTCCGAGGGACAGCGCTGTCTCCCGGAAGTGGGGAAGGGTATCTGTCAACAACAGGTACCCGTTCCCCCCTCCCCCCTGAAAGGTGCAAACTGTGGCACTGGAGGGTGGGAAGCATATAAGCAGAGTTCCACTTTTGGGTGGAACTCCACTTTAAGTACACTGTTACCTGATTTTATAAATGTAATAAAATGTTTGATGTACTGTATGTATACAGATCTTCTTTTGTATATTATATTTATTTTCATACATCACGGGACACACAGCCATAATCATAACATATGAGTTATATAGCCACCTTCAGGTAAAGGACACTGGGAACCAATCAGAAAGGATGCCCCCCTATATAACACCTCCCACACATGAAGTACCTCAGTTTTTTCGCCAGTGTCTAAAGGTGATGGTCACTGTGGAGAGTCTCTCCACATTTCTCTTCAAAGAAGATATGCTACATACCCTTATCAAAGATCTCTGGATCTAAGGGGTTAGCTATCGGATCCATCTAAAACAATCAATAGACTAAAAAGATGGTACCCGAGCCTCGGGAAGCAGATACGAGGTTTTGCCTGTAATGCTGTCCTTTTTTAGGCGCTGGACTCTTGGAATACCAAACCCCAAAGGCGCTCCCTGCAGGGTGTTCTACAGGTCCAAGGCTGCGGCCCCTCAGATATAGGGGACCCAGCCCTTGAAGGTCACCAAGACAAAGCTGCTCCTCCCCTGGCCCGACTCCCACAGTGACTGAATACAGCGGGAGCGAGCCTCCGGCGGCGCGCGTGCGCCGCCGAGAGAGGGGAATGTCTGGCGACATAGGTCTACGTCGTCAGACGTTATCGAACCACTTTGCCGCAGTAGCAGCTCAGTGAGCAGCGGTAAAGTGGTTAAAAGACTGTTTGAAGCTGTAATGTTCTGGTACCTTTGGGTACCCTAATTACTCTTTCATAAGTGTATGCACCCCACCATTCTCTTTTGGTAAGGTGCGCATACACCTTTAAGACTGATGCTGTCATCACTGAGCGCCGGACTGGATGGCTATTTAGATCGCCGGCTCTCACTCACATGTGTTCGTTAAAACTGCTTTGTGCCTTGATGCTAACCTGTCTTGAAGCTCACATGCTTGCAAGCATACCTCGCTGTCGGAACCACGCTGCGCTGATCCCTGTATCCCGTTACCGGATCATCCGCTCTTGCCGAACCTCTCCTCTGCTACATTGCTATTAGTGATAAGTACCCCACAGGGGAAACCTCTATAACCTTTATACTAAAGCTTACACTATCTAGCTCTGCATACTAAGGACTATTACTACATCTGCATTATCTAAGATTGCTAGCTCTTGAGACTACTACCACCTGTTCTTGCACTGGGTTGATCTCTCTTGTATGTCCACCTGCTACTCTGTCATCTACTACCATACATGATTGCTAAACCTATCTGCATCCCATCTGCTACTATCTTACTTTCAAGAACATTTCCTTTCAAGTGTCTGTCATCTACCATCTCTACCCAACCTGTCTCTTCAGCCTATCATCACTGTGTTACTATATACATAAGTCACTCTAGGAAACATCTTATTGAGTGTGTGTATTTACTTGCTGAATTGAGATCATCCACACATGATGAGTCATTGAGAGTTGGGAATGGTGTCTCAGTGTTTCTCTACATGACTACTGAAGTGGAATATTTCTGCAGCTGAAAATCCACATCATACGTAAAACGCAGGAGCGTTACAGATTGAACGAACCACAAATGGATTCAGCAGAAATAACCACTCAGATGACACAATTAAAACAGCAAGTAACTGCGTTAATACACGCACTTGCTGAATTAAAAGAAGACAATCAGGCTCTGTCGCAGCAGGTAATTAGACTGACACAACTTACCACTGCTCAGTCCCCTGAACCCAAAATAAATCCTCCTTTGGTATTTACAGGCGATCGCAAAAAAATTCGCGAATTTAAAAACGCATGTGAGTTACTTTTCTTGCTAAAACCCCGTACCTACCTTACTGATCACATTAAGGTTTGTACTATTATTTCTTACCTAACAGGCGATCCTCGGGCCTGGGCAGACTCTCTTTTTGAGAAAAGCGACCAGCTTCTCAACTCCTATGCCTTGTTCCTAGCAGAACTCACTAGCCTATATGATGATCCCAATAGGCAGAGTACTGCCGATCTTCAATTAAGATCCTTGAAACAAGGTGGGAGACCTGTAGAAGACTTTGTCGCAGAATTCAAGAGATGGACCCTTGATTCAGAATGGAATGATGCATCTCTGAAATCCCAATTTAGGCTTGGCCTATCAGAGGCCGTTAAAGACGAGCTCGCCCGAGCGGATCTGCCAAAAACCCTGGATGCATTGATACAACTCAGTATCACCATAGATAGAAGACTACGAGAAAGAAAGGCTGAGAAAATGGGAATGCCATTATCCAGTTCTTCTCGGATTTCGGCCGTTGACCCCGTTCCTATGGAGGTAGGAACCATACGCCCACCTCTATCAACTATGGAAAGAGCCAGAAGACGATCTGGTAATCTCTGCTTGTACTGTGCATCCCCGGATCACAAGATAAACGTCTGTCCCCTAGTCTACAAAAAGAAGGGTGAGTGTTCACATGTCCTCCTAGGGGGATTGACAACTTCAATCACTAACCCTTACATTTTTGTTTGCTTAACATTACAGTGGGACCAGAACAGGATTACTACTAAGGCCATGATTGACACAGGATCTTGTGGAAATTATATTGACATACGTTTTGCTGCTTTAAATAAAGTTCCTATTACAGTATTTCTAAACTTAAACCTGTCTCAGTGAGTCTTATTAACGGTGTTCCTTTATCCTCTGGTCCGATCACTGATCAGACACAGGCACTCCTAGTCACTACTAACGGGTCTCATATGGAGACCACTACCTTCGATCTAATACCTTCACCCCACTTTCCCATTGTTTTGGGACTTCCCTGGTTGCACACACATCAACCAACCATAGATTGGAAGGAACGGACCCTGACCTTCCTCTCTTGCTATTGCGAGGGTACGTGTAACCTCCCGTCTTTCGGGAAGATCCTGTCTGTGGTGACAGATGAGATTGCATCACTATGTTATCAGGATCTCTCTGAGGTTTTTCTTGAGAAAAATGCTCAAGCACTACCTCCCCATCGAGACTATGATTGTAGCATTGATCTACTCCCAAATAGCAAATTGCCGTTCGGTCATGTTTATCCTCTTTCACAGGATGAACTTTCCCATCTCAAAGACTATTTGGATGAGAATTTGGAAAAAGGTTTTATTAGACCTTCCACTTCTTCCACAGCAGCAGGACTCTTTTTTGTCCGCAATAAGGACTCAAGTCTCAGGCCTATCATCGACTATAGGCAATTGAATGCTATTACAATAAAAGATCGCTAGCCTCTACCGCTTATCCCTGAGCTCATTGAGCAGGTGCGTGGAGCTACCTATTTTTCAAAATTGGACCTGAAAGGAGCATACAATCTCATTCGAATCCGTGATGGACACGAGTGGAAGACTGCATTCAGAACCAGATACGGATTGTTCGAATATCTTGTAATGCCATTCGGGCTATGCAACGCCCCTGCAGTTTTTCAACGATTTATAAACGATATTTTCAGAGACTTACTAGATGTCTGTGTTGTGGTATATCTGGACGATATACTTATATATTCAGGATCCCTGTCTGAACACATAAGACATGTAAGACTAGTATTATCGAGATTGCTTGCACACAACCTTTATGTGAAACTGAAAAAATGCTTGTTTCATAAAGAAGAGGTACTGTTTCTAGGCTACATCATATCCAAAACAGGAATCGAGATGGACATGAGTAAGATATCCTGCATTCAGGATTGGCCTACACCAACCACACGCAAGGCGCTACAGCGATTCCTTGGATTTTCGAATTTCTACAGGAAGTTCAGTAGAAACTTCTCTGCCATTGTGAGACCCCTCACACAGCTCACTAGCATTAAAAAACCATTCAAATGGTCAGATGAAGCAAATAAAGCTTTTCCCCTGTTAAAGACAAGGTTTACTTCTGCTCCCATACTACGCCATCCAGACCCATCCCTCCAATACATTCTGGAAGTAGATGCTTCAAACATGGCAGTAGGAGCAATACTCTCCCAACGACCAACTCACACTTCACCACTTCATCCAGTCGCCTTTTTTTCTAAATCCCTAAGCAGTCCAGAGATAAATTACCCCGTGGGTGAAAAGGAACTGCTTGCTATAAAATTGGCTCTGGAGAATTGGCGACATCTACTCGAAGGCACCCAATTACCAATACTTATATACACGGACCATAAAAATCTCCAATATCTTCAGACTAGCAAAACTCTCTCGCATCGACAGGTACGATGGTCACTATTCTTTCTAAGGTTTAACTTCCTAGTGACCTACACACCTGCAGATAAGAACAAAAAGGCGGATGCACTATCACGACTAACTGAAGAAAACTACTTTGAAATCCCTTCCGTTACTATAATACCTCACAATGCATTATTGGAGTTGTCCGTTCCTTGAAGGAAGAGGTTTTGCATGGTATAAGTTTGGATTCACCCCCACCACAACTAAATACTGATGCAGAAGGCTTCCTCTACTACAACGACAAACTTTACATACCACCTACCATACGCACCAAGATCTTGGAATTATCGCATGATGTGCCTATGGCAGGACATATGGGTATGACAAAGACTCTTAATCTGATTACCAGGCAATTCTGGTGGCCTGACATGAAAACATCTATACAAAAATTCGTCTCTTCATGTAATGTCTGTGCCAGGTCCAAAATTTACACTACGAGACCATCCGGTCTACTATGCAGTCTACCAATACCCCAAACTCCATGGAAAGTTGTGTCCTTGGACTTTATAGTGGAATTGCCTCCTTCCAAAGGATTTAATACCATCTTAGTGTCAGTGGACCATCTGACAAAAATGGCACATTTCATTGCTATTCGCAGACTACCTTCGTCCAAACAAACGGCAGAACTCCTGATGAAACATGTCTTTAAGTTACACGGTATCCCAAAAACTCTTCTGTCTGACCGTGGATCACAATTTATTTCCAAGTTCTGGCAAGAACTATGTCACATACTACGGATCGAGCGGAAGCTCACTTCTCCTTACCATCCGCAGACCAACGGACAGACTGAAAGAGTCAACCAATGCATCGAGCAATATTTACGTTGTTACACTTCTTACCAACAGGATGATTGGGTGGATCTTCTCCCTCTGGCAGAATTTGCCTACAACAACGCAACCCACAGTACGACCAAGCAGAGTCCACTCTACTTGAACTATGGGTTTCATCCCTCTATTCTTCCACCACGCATCCTTCCTTCAAATAACCCAGTAGCTTCAGACTATCTTACCCAAATAAAGGACTCTCTGGGTTTGCTTAATACTACCATTGCACACGCTCATAGTCAACAAAAGAAGTACTATGATCTTCGCAGAAGACCTTCTCCTCAGTACGCTATCGGGGACCTCGTTTGGCTCTCAACAAAAAATTTAAGACTGAAAATCCCTAGCAAAAAGCTTGGACCTCTGTTCTTGGGACCTTTCCCAATCAAGAAACTTATTGGAAAAGCTGCAGTACAGCTTACATTGCCAATAGACCTCAAAATACATCCCATTTTCCATGTGTCGCTACTGAAGCCCCATGTTCCGGACCAAGGAATAAGGCCTACTATCCCACCTCCTCCTCCTGTACAAGTTGAAGGTGGAGAAGAATATGAGATAAAAGAGATTCTGGATTCTCGTATCCACAGAGGAAGACTTCAGTACTTGGTTCGATGGAAGAACTATGGGCCCCAAGACGACACCTGGCTAAACACCTCTGACATACATGCCTCTAGATTAATCCGCAATTTTCATGCGAAGTACCCAGACAAACCAGCTCCAGAGGCCTTCAGGAGCCGGCCTTAAGGGGGGGTACTGTAATGTTCTGGTACCTTTGGGTACCCTAATTACTCTTTCATAAGTGTATGCGCCCCACCATTCTCTTTTGGTAAGGTGCGCATACACCTTTAAGACTGATGCTGTCATCACTGAGCGCCGGACTGGATGGCTATTTAGATCGCCGGCTCTCACTCACATGTGTTCGTTAAAACTGCTTTGTGCCTTGATGCTAACCTGTCTTGAAGCTCACATGCTTGCAAGCATACCTCGCTGTCGGAACCACGCTGCGCTGATCCCTGTATCCAGTTACCGGATCATCCGCTCTTGCCGAACCTCTCTTCTGCTACATTGCTATTAGTGATAAGTACCCCACAGGGGAAACCTCTATAACCTTTATACTAAAGCTTACACTATCTAGCTCTGCATACTAAGGACTATTACTACATCTGCATTATCTAAGATTGCTAGCTCTTGAGCCTACTACCACCTGTTCTTGCACTGGGTTGATCTCTCTTGTATGTCCACCTGCTACTCTGTCATCTACTACCATACATGATTGCTAAACCTATCTGCATCCCATCTGCTACTATCTTACTTTCAAGAACATTTCCTTTCAAGTGTCTGTCATCTACCATCTCTACCCAACCTGTCTCTTCAGCCTATCATCACTGTGTTACTATATACATAAGTCACTCTAGGAAACATCTTATTGAGTGTGTGTATTTACTTGCTGAATTGAGATCATCCACACATGATGAGTCATTGAGAGTTGGGAATGGTGTCTCAGCGTTTCTCTACATGACTACTGAAGTGGAATATTTCTGCAGCTGAAAATCCACATCATACGTAAAACGCAGGAGCGTTACAGAAGCGAAGGTCCAAGACAGTTCCTTCTCAAGGAGAGTCTGTGGAAGATCTGTCAGATCTACCTCGCACTTTATGTTTTTCGCAGTTGATGCTCTTACGGACTCCATAAGGCAAATGTCACGAGTTGCTCTGATGACAGGGCATATGTGCAGTACCCTTTAGTTAAAGAGCTGATCTGCGGAATTACCATGTAAAAGGTTACTGGCTAGCTCCCTTTTCATGGAGAACGCCTTTTTGGTGATGATCTGGAGGATAAGTATATCCAAAAGATCTCGGGGGGGGGGGGGGGGTAAGTATGTTGCTACCTGTAAAAAGGAAGAGCAAGCGTCCTTCTTTTAAGATCCCCAGCACTCATACTACCAGTGCTTCTAATTCGAGATGGTGGGGACAGCTTTAGCCATCTGGGTCCGGAACCAAGCCTTTAGGGCAGGGTCAGAAAAAGTCCTGGGCCCAGAGATTAGCCAAGTCTTCCTCTAAGCCTACTGTGTGAAGGGGCACCCCCACTCACTTGGGTGGGGAAAGGCTGCTTCGATTCTCAAAGGTTTTGGTGGAAACGATCCAAGACAACTGGGTTATTTCCACCATCTCGCAGGGGTACAAACTGGAATTTTGGGTGTTCCCGCATCCTCAGTTTGGAAAGTCAAGTATATCGACAGATCCCCTAAAAAGAAGGTCTCTCTTTCTGGTGTTGGACCAGCTGAGGGCCCAAAGAGCGATAATGGAGGTTCCGGAGAACGAAAAATTCAGGGGTTTTTACTCAAACCTGTTCATAATCCCCAAACCAAGCGAAGACTCGAGACCTATTCTGGATCTCAAAGCTCTAATCTAGTTTCTGAACTTTCGTACTTTTCGTATGGAGTCAATTCATTCAGTCATTGCCCCCCTGCAGGTAGAGGAATTTGTAGCATCCATAGACATCAAGGATGCATATCTTCATGTGCCTATATTCCAGGCTCATCAAAGGTTTCTACGCTTTGCAATAGAAAACTGTAATTTTCAGTTTGTGGCCCGGCCCTTCGGGTTAGCCACAGCTCCAAGAGTGTTCACAAAGATCCTAGCTCCAGTATTGGCTGTTCTAAGGTCCCGATGGATATCTATAATAGGATATCTGGACAATCTATTACTTATAGACCGATTGGCTTCGGCTCTAAGCCGAAATGTCCTCCAAACAGTACAGTTCCTAGAACGTCTGGGATGGATACTGAACTTGGCAAAGTCAGCACTACAGCTGGTCCAGCGTCTGGAATATCTGGGTCTTCTGGTGGATACAGTACAGGCAAAGATATTCTTGCCAACAAGAAAGGTCACAGACCTAAAGGATCTGGTTCGGTCCGTAGTAAGGCTGAGATATCCTTCTGTACATCTTTGCATGCAGTTATTGGGGAAGATGATGTCAGCATTCGAGGAAATTCCCTTTTCTCAATTCCTTGCCAGACCTGTATCATGCCCGCAGCCCTGCATCTCCTACACCATGCCTGCGGCTTCTGCATCTCCTGCACCATGCCTGCAGCCCTGCATCTCCTGCACCATGCCTGCGGCTTCTGCATCTCCTGCACCATGCCTGCAGCCCCTGCATCTCCTGCACCATGCCTGCGGCTCCTGCATCTCCTGCACCATGCCCGCAGCCCCTGCATCTCCTGCACCATGCCTGCGGCTCCTGCATCTCCTGCACCATGCCTGCAGCCCCTGCATCTCCTGCACCATGCCTGCGGCTCCTGCATCTCCTGCACCATGCCTGCAGCCCCTGCATCTCCTGCACCATGCCTGCAGCCCCTGCATCTCCTGCACCATGCCTGCAGCCCTGCATCTCCTACACCATGCCCGCAGCCCCTGCATCTCCTGCACCATGCCTGCGGCTCCTGCATCTCCTGCACCATGCCTGCAGCCCCTGCATCATGCCTGCGGCTCCTGCATCTCCTGCACCATGCCTGCAGCCCCTGCATCTCCTGCACCATGCCTGCTGCCCCTGCATCTCCTGCACCATGCCTGCAGCCCTGCATCTCCTACACCATGCCTGCAAATCCTGCATCTCCTACACCATGCCTGCAAATCCTGCATCTCCTACACCATGCCTGCAAATCCTGCATCTCCTACACCATGCCTGCAGCCCCTGCATCTTCTACACCATGCCTGCAAATCCTGCATCTCCTGCACCATGCCTGCAGCCTCTGCATCTCCTACACCATGCCTGCAGCCTCTGCATCTCCTGCACCATGCCTGCGGCTCCTGTATCTCCTGCACCATGCCTGCAGCTCCTGCATCTCCTGCACCATGCCCGCAGCCCCTGCATCTCCTGCACCATGCCCGCAGCCCCTGCATCTCTCTCTTATTTGTTACAAATATTTTTTTCCTCTTTGTGTATGTTTAGGTGATCAGGGGGCGAGGGGTGAGGATGGGGGGGGGAGGCGCCACAAGATTATCTCACGCAGGGTGCCTGAACACCTAAGGCCGGCCCTGACTGACTCTCATACAGCACCCATATGAACTCCAACCCTAAAGACTAAACCCTATAGAGATTTTCTGGTGGCAACCAACTCTGCATATAGAATTTCAGAGATCTGGGTTCTGGGCTGTAGAGAACTATATATAACCTTCTACCTAGACGATGTAGTCATTCTATCAACCCAACAGTTCCTGCCCAAGGTCACCTTAAGGACTTAAGGTCTGCCTTCAGAACTTTACCAGAGAGCTCAATGCCACCAGAACTCTGAAAGCATATCCCCAGGTCTTGTTAGTCAAGGAAAGATAAAGAAGAGTTCATCCTCTTCATGGATGGTCTATCGGTAGATTTACACTGAAGACCATCTACTAACTGACCCTCATACACCACCAATATGGGGTCCAACCCAAAAGACTAAACCCTAAAGAGATCTTTTGGTGGCAACCAACTCTTCATATACAATGTCAGAGATCTGGGTTCTGGGCTGTAGAGAACTATATATAACCTTCTACCTAGGCAATGCAGTCATACTATTAATCCCACAGTTCCTGCCCAAGATCAACTTAAGTTCTTCAGGTCTGCTTTCAGGCCTTGGCCAATGCCACCAGAACTCCGAAAGCATATCCCCATTCCCCAGTTCTTGTTAGTCCAGGAAAGGCAAAGAAGTTTCCAATATATCCTCCTCATGGATGGTCTATCTCTAGATTTACACTGAAGACCATCTACTAACTGACCCTCATACACCACCAATATGGGGTCCAACCCAAAAGACTAAACCCTAAAGAGATCTTTTGGTGGCAACCAACTCTGCATATAGAATGTCAGAGATCTGGGTTCTGGGCTGTAGAGAACTATATATAACCTTCTACCTAGACGATGTAGTCATTCTATCAACCCAACAGTTCCTGCCCAAGATCAACTTAAGTTCTTCAGGTCTGCCTTCAGGCCTTGACCAATGCCACCAGAACTTGGAAAGCATATCCCCAGATATTGTTAGTCCAGGAAAGGCAAAGAAGTTTCCAATATATCCTCCTCTACTAGTTTACCTTCATACAACACATTCATGGCACTGCTCACTATGGCGGAGTCTAGAGCTGAAGATGTCTTCTACCTTTACCTTTGCTATGGCAGAGTCTAGAGCTGAAGATGTCTTCTACCTTTTCCTTTGCTATGGCAGAGTCTAGAGCTGAAGATGTCTTCTACCTTTACCTTTGCTATGGCGGAGTCTAGAGCTGAAGATGTCTTCTACCTTTTCCTTTGCTATGGCGGAGGCTAGAGCTGAAGACGTCTTCTACCTTTTCCTTTGCTATGGCGGAGTCTAGAGCTGAAGATGTCTTCTACCTTTTCCTTTGCTATGGCAGAGTCTAGAGCTGAAGATGTCTTCTACCTTTACCTTTGCTATGGCGGAGGCTAGAGCTGAAGACGTCTTCTACCTTTTCCTTTGCTATGGCAGAGTCTAGAGCTGAAGATGTCTTCTACCTTTTCCTTTTCTATGGCGGAGTCTAGAGCTGAAGACTTCTTCTACCTTTTCCTTTGCTATGGCGGAGTCTAGAGCTGAAGACGTCTTCTACCTTTACCTTTGCTATGGCGGAGTCTAGAGCTGAAGACTTCTTCTACCTTTACCTTTGCTATGGCGGAGTCTAGAGCTGAAGACTTCTTCTACCTTTACCTTTCCTATGGCGGAGTCTAGAGCTGAAGACATGTCTTCTACCTTTACCTTTGCTATGGCGGAGACTAGAGCTGAAGACGTCTTCTACCTTTACCTTTGCTGACCAATAAACACTTACAAAGTCTAAAAATTGATGTCTTCATTTGTTCCGCCATTGGGACTGCATTCGCTCTGTGCCAATGGGGTCATAAGGAAAGTTCTTTAGACTCTTTCCTCCTCTAAATGAACATTTTTTTATTTTTTTATTAAGGTCAGTAGAGAAATACTGAACTGTGGCCACTAGATGGAGTTGAGGAGCAAAGGAAATACATCCATGGTTACGAGGAGAGATACAATGTAACAATTGCAGAGGGAAGTGACAAATAAATATAACCAATGGTTCTCCATAAATTGTTGGCTCTAGATGGCGCTGAGGAGCATAGGAAATACATAGGTCTTTATAACGGGAGATACAACAGTGGCGGCTGGTGCTCAAAATTTTTTTTTGGGGGGGGGGGGGGGCAAAAAGGAAAATGTAACAGGTATTGATTCGCGGCAAAAAACGCATCAATGCAGTGACCAGCTTGCATGCCCCCATCAATGCAGTGACTCAATGCAATGACCAGATTGCTGTGCCCCCATCAATGCAGTGACCAGCTTGCATGCCCCCATCAATGCAGTGACCAGCTTGCATGCCCCCATCAATGCAGTGACCAGCTTGCCGTGCCCCCATCAATGCAGTGACCAGCTTGCCGTGCCCCCATCAATGCAGTGACCAGCTTGCATACCCCCCTCAATGCAGTGACCAGCTTGCATGCCCCCATCAATGCAGTGACCAGCTTGCATGCTCCCATCAATGCAGTGACCAGCTTGCATGCCCCCATCAATGCAGGGACTAGCTTGCCTTCCCCCATCAATGCTGTGACCAGCTTGTCTGCCCCCCATCAATGCAGTGACCAGCGTGCCGTTCCCCCATCAATGCAGTGACCAGCTTGCCTGCCCCCATCAATGCAGTGACCAGCTTGCTTGCCCCCATCAATGCAGTGACCAGAGTGCTGTGCCCCCATCAATGCAGTGACCAGCGTGCCGTGCCCCCATCAATGCAGAGACCAGCGTGCCGTGCACCCATCAATGCAGAGACCAGCGTGCGTGTCCCCATTAATGCAGAGACCAGCGTGCCGTGCCCCCATCAATGCAGAGACCAGCGGGCCGTGCCCCCATCAATGCAGAGACCAGCGTGCGTGTCCCCATTAATGCAGAGACCAGCGTGCCGTGCCCCCATCAATGCAGTGACCAGCGTGCCGTGCCCCCATCAATGCAGAGACCAGCGTGCCGTGCCCCCATCAATGCAGAGACCAGCGTGCATGTCCCCATTAATGCAGAGACCAGCGTGCCGTGCCCCCATCAATGCAGAGACCAGCATGCCGTGCCCCCATCAATGCAGAGACCAGCGTGCCGTGCCCCCATCAATGCAGTGACCAGCGTGCCGTGCCCCCATCAATGCAGAGACCAGCATGCCGTGCCCCCATCAATGCAGTGACCAGCTTGCATGCCCCCATCAATGCAGTGACCAGCTTGCCTGCCCCCATCAATGCAGTGACCAGCTTGCTTGCCCCCATCAATGCAGTGACCAGCTTGCCGTGCCCCCATCAATGCAGAGACCAGCGTGCCGTGCCCCCATCAATGCAGTGACCAGCGTGCCGTGCCCCCATGATCAATGCAGTGACCAGAGTGCTGTGCCCCCATCAATGCAGTGACCAGCTTGCCGTGCCCCCATCAATGCAGAGACCAGCTTGCCGTGCCCCCATCAATGCAGTGACCAGCTTGCCGTGCCCCCATCAATGCAGTGACCAGCTTGCATGCCCCCATCAATGCAGTGACCAGCTTGCCTGCCCCCATCAATGTAGAGACCAGCGTGCGTGCTTGCCCCCTTCAAAGCAGTGTGTGGGCCCCCCCCCGACTCCCTGAGGCATCACTTCACTTACCTCACACTGGTGCCGTCACCCTGCCTGGCGTGCTGCTGCCCAGAGTCGGGACTACTCAGAAGAGACGACCTCTTCTGCCTTCTTCCTCGATCACGCGGCGGCCCTCCTCTCTGGTCTGATGGCGGGCGGGAAGGTGATGACGTGATGCCGGGACGTTGAGTGACTGACGCACGCACCACCCCCACGCGTCACGTCACCCGGGATGTCCCCCTGTATGATTGGTCCAGGCTGGAGTCTGGACCAATCACAGCCAGGACAGCACTAAAGTGGGGAGTGTCGGGGCACATTGCTCTGCGCCCCGATGACCCCCAGAAGGCCCCCAATCGGTGCCTTTGCCTGGCGCACCCCCCCCATAGACCGTAGTAGGTCCGGCGCCCCTAGTGGGCTGAAAATGGTAATTTATTTTTTATTTTTGACACAGATTGGGGGGCGGCGCCCCTGCGCCCCTTATAGACCGGCCGCCACTGAGATACAATGTAACAATTATGGAGGAAAGTAACTAATAAATGTAACCAATGTTTCCTGATTCCCTCTAGAACTGTTACATTGTATCTCTTCTTCCAAACACTTGTGGGAGGGAAGCCCAGAGGATCCCTCCATCATCTCAGAGATTCATTGGCTGCATGGAGGGTGTAGCTTTAACAGCAGGCCACACCCAGCCCTCTGACCCCATCCTGGTAAACATCCAATCACAAATCATCTTCATTACATCAATGCTATGTCATTCTCATCCTCAATAATTATAAATCGGCTAATTCTAATAAAATGATCCCTGGAGGTCCTTGTGCAGCCACTTCATGAGGGTGACAACGCTCTGTTCCTGTATCCTAATTGTGTTCTTGTGTTGTCACCCCCACACACGCACGAAGAATGAGGTGGGCGGATCCGCAGGGATGTCTCCTCCTCCGCGCGGTGTGGCCAGCATATGGGACCCCGCCTCTCCTCCACCTGTAACCCCGCCTCCCGGCATTTCTGCCCCGCCCTCTCATTCTTCTTTCACTCGTATCCCCGCCACCCGGAGTCCCCGCCCACCCGTTCATTCCTCCGCACCTGTATCCCCGCCCAGCCGTCATTCTCTCCCTCCCCCCCGCCCCTCGGTACGGGCACGTGGCCGGCTGTGACACACATGGCTGCGGCAGCGGAGATGGCGGAACTCATCCTGGAGGACGGGAGCCGCTTCACCGGCACTCTGATAGGGCGGAGCCGGCCCGTGTCCGGGGAAGTGGGTGAGTGATGGAGGGGAGAGGAGGATGGAGGGGACACTGAGGGGGAGAGGAGGATGGAGGGGGCACTGGGGGGAGGAGGATGGAGGGGGCACTGGAGGGGAGAGGAGGATGGAGGGGACACTGGGGGGGAGAGGAGGATGGAGGGGACACTGGGGGGAGAGGAGGATGGAGGGGACACTGGGGAGAGGAGGATGGAGGGGACACTGGGGGGGAGAGGAGGATGGAGGGGACACTGGGGGGAGAGGAGGATGGAGGGGACACTGGGGGGGAGAGGAGGATGGAGGGGACACTGGGGGGGAGAGGAGGATGGAGGGGACACTGGGGGGGAGAGGAGGATGGAGGGGACACTGGGGGGAGAGGAGGATGGAGGGGACACTGGGGGGAGAGGAGGATGGAGGGGACACTGGGGGGGAGAGGAGGATGGAGGGGACACTGGGGGGAGAGGAGGATGGAGGGGACACTGGGGGGGAGAGGAGGATGGAGGGGACACTGGGGGGGAGAGGAGGATGGAGGGGACACTGGGGGGGAGAGGAGGATGGAGGGGACACTGGGGGGGAGAGGAGGATGGAGGGGACACTGGGGGGGAGAGGAGGATGGAGGGGACACTGGGGGGAGGAGGATGGAGGGGACACTGGGGGGAAGAGGAGGATGGAGGGGACACTGGGGGGGAGAGGAGGATGGAGGGGACACTGGGGGGAGAGGAGGATGGAGGGGACACTGGGGGGGAGAGGAGGATGGAGGGGACACTGGGGGGGAGAGGAGGATGGAGGGGACACTGGGGGGAGAGGAGGATGGAGGGGACACTGGGGGGAGAGGAGGATGGAGGGGACACTGGGGGGAAGAGGAGGATGGAGGGGACACTGGGGGGAGAGGGAGAGGAGGATGGAGGGGACACTGGGGGGGAGAGGAGGATGGAGGGGACACTGGGGGGGAGAGGAGGATGGAGGGGACACTGGGGGGGAGAGGAGGATGGAGGGGACACTGGGGGGGAGAGGAGGATGGAGGGGACACTGGGGGGAGAGGAGGATGGAGGGGACACTGGGGGGAGAGGAGGATGGAGGGGACACTGGGGGGAGAGGAGGATGGAGGGGACACTGGGGGGAAGAGGAGGATGGAGGGGACACTGGGGGGAGAGGGAGAGGAGGATGGAGGGGACACTGGGGGGGAGAGGAGGATGGAGGGGACACTGGGGGGGAGAGGAGGATGGAGGGGACACTGGGGGGGAGAGGAGGATGGAGGGGACACTGGGGGGGAGAGGAGGATGGAGGGGACACTGGGGGGAGAGGAGGATGGAGGGGACACTGGGGGGAAGAGGAGGATGGAGGGGACACTGGGGGGAAGAGGAGGATGGAGGGGACACTGGGGGGAAGAGGAGGATGGAGGGGACACTGGGGGGAGAGGGAGAGGAGGATGGAAGGGACACGGGGGGGGGGAGAGGAGGATGGAGGGGACACTGGGGGGAGAGGAGGATGGAGGGGACACTGGGGGGAGAGGGAGAGGAGGATGGAAGGGACACGGGGGGGGGGGAGAGGAGGATGGAGGGGACACGGGGGGGGGGAGAGGAGGATGGAGGGGACACTGGGGGGAGAGGAGGATGGAGGGGAAACTGGGGGGGAGAGGAGAATGGAGGGGACCTGGGGGGGAGAGAGGATGGAGGGGACACTGGGGGGGGGGGGGAGAGAGGAGGATGGAGGCGACAATGAGGAGGATGGAGGGGACACTGGGGGGGGGGAGGAGAATGGAGGGGACACTGGGGGGGAGAGAGGATGGAGGGGACACTGGGGGGGGGGAGAGGAGGATGGAGGGGACATTGGGGGGAGAGGAGGATGCAGGGGACCTGCGGGGGGGGGAGAGGAGGATGGAGGGGACACTGGGGGGGGGAGAGGAGGATGGAGGGGACACTGAGGATGGAGGGGACACTGGGGGGGGGGGAGAGGAGGATGGAGGCGACAATGAGGAGGATGGAGGGGACACTGGGGGGGGGGAGAGGAGAATGGAGGGGACACTGGGGGGGAGAGAGGATGGAGGGGACATTGAGGATGGAGGGGAAACTGGGGGGGAGAGGAGAATGGAGGGGACCTGGGGGGGAGAGAGGATGGAGGGGACACTGGGGGGGGGGGGAGAGAGGAGGATGGAGGCGACAATGAGGAGGATGGAGGGGACACTGGGGGGGGGGGGGAGGAGAATGGAGGGGACACTGGGGGGGAGAGAGGATGGAGGGGACACTGGGGGGGGGGGGAGAGGAGGATGGAGGGGACATTGGGGGGAGAGGAGGATGCAGGGGACCTGCGGGGGGGGGAGAGGAGGATGGAGGGGACACTGGGGGGGGGGGAGAGGAGGATGGAGGGGACACTGAGGATGGAGGGGACACTGGGGGGGGGGGGGAGAGGAGGATGGAGGCGACAATGAGGAGGATGGAGGGGACACTGGGGGGGGGGAGAGGAGAATGGAGGGGACACTGGGGGGGAGAGAGGATGGAGGGGACATTGAGGATGGAGGGGACACTGGGGGGAGAGGAGGATGGAGGGGAAACTGGGGGGGAGAGGAGAATGGAGGGGACCTGGGGGGGAGAGAGGATGGAGGGGACACTGGGGGGGGGGGGAGAGAGGAGGATGGAGGCGACAATGAGGAGGATGGAGGGGACACTAGGGGGGGGGGGAGGAGAATGGAGGGGACACTGGGGGGGAGAGAGGATGGAGGGGACACTGGGGGGGGGGGGAGAGGAGGATGGAGGGGACATTGGGGGGAGAGGAGGATGCAGGGGACCTGCGGGGGGGGGGAGAGGAGGATGGAGGGGACACTGGGGGGGGGGAGAGGAGGATGGAGGGGACACTGAGGATGGAGGGGACACTGGGGGGGGGGAGAGGAGGATGGAGGCGACAATGAGGAGGATGGAGGGGACACTGGGGGGGGGAGAGGAGAATGGAGGGGACACTGGGGGGGAGAGAGGATGGAGGGGACATTGAGGATGGAGGGGACACTGGGGGGGGGGGAGAGGAGGATGGAGGGGACATTGGGGGGAGAGGAGGATGCAGGGGACCTGCGGGGGGGGGGGGAGAGGAGGATGGAGGGGACACTGGGGGGGGGAGAGGAGGATGGAGGGGGGGGAGAGGAGGATGGAGGGGACACTGGGGGGGGGGGGAGAGGAGGATGGAGGGGACACTGAGGAGGATGGAGGGGACACTGGGGGGGGGGGGGGAGAGGAGGATGGATGGGACCTGGGGGGGAGAGGAGGATGGAGGGGACACTGGGGGGAGAGGAGGATGGAGGGGACACTGGGGGGGAGAGGAGGATGGAGGGGACACTGGGGGGGAGGGAGGAGGATGGAGGGGACCTGGGGGGGGGAGGAGGATGCAGGGGACCTGGGGGGGGCAGGGGACCTGGGGGGGGGGAGGTGAATGGAGGGGACACTGAGGGGGAGAGAGGAGGATGGAGGGGACACTGAGGGGGGAGAGAGGAGGATGGAGGGGACACTGGGGGGGGGGAGAGGAGGATGGAGGGGACACTGAGGGGAGAGGAGGATGGAGGGGACACTGGGGGGGGGGGAGGAGGATGGAGGGGACATTGGGGGGGAGAGGAGGATGCAGGGGACCTGCGGGGGGGGGGGAGAGGAGGATGGAGGGGACACTGAGGAGGATGGAGGGGACACTGGGGGGGGGGAGAGGAGGATGGATGGGACCTGGGGGGGAGAGGAGAATGGAGGGGACCTGGGGGGGGAGAGAGGATGGAGGGGACACTGGGGGGGGGAGAGAGGAGGATGGAGGCGACAATGAGGAGGATGGAGGGGACACTGGGGGGGGGGAGGAGAATGGAGGGGACACTGGGGGGGAGAGAGGATGGAGGGGACATTGAGGATGGAGGGGACACTGGGGGGGGGGGAGAGGAGGATGGAGGGGACATTGGGGGGAGAGGAGGATGCAGGGGACCTGCGGGGGGGGGGGGGAGAGGAGGATGGAGGGGACACTGGGGGGGGGGGAGAGGAGGATGGAGGGGACACTGAGGAGGATGGAGGGGACACTGGGGGGGGGGAGAGGAGGATGGAGGCGACAATGAGGAGGATGGAGGGGACACTGGGGGGGGGAGAGGAGAATGGAGGGGACACTGGGGGGGAGAGAGGATGGAGGGGACATTGAGGATGGAGGGGACACTGGGGGGGGGGGGGAGAGGAGGATGGAGGGGACATTGGGGGGAGAGGAGGATGCAGGGGACCTGCGGGGGGGGGGGGGAGAGGAGGATGGAGGGGACACTGGGGGGGGGAGAGGAGGATGGAGGGGACACTGAGGAGGATGGAGGGGACACTGGGGGGGGGGGGGAGAGGAGGATGGATGGGACCTGGGGGGGAGAGGAGAATGGAGGGGACCTGGGGGGGAGAGGAGAATGGAGGGGACACTGGGGGGGGGAGAGAGGAGGATGAAGGCGACAATGAGGAGGATGGAGGGGACACTGGGGGGGGGGGAGAGGAGAATGGAGGGGACACTGGGGGGGAGAGAGGATGGAGGGGACATTGAGGATGGAGGGGACACTGGGGGGGGGAGGAGAGGAGGATGGAGGGGACCTGGGGGGGAGAGGAGGATGGAGGGGACCTGGGGGGGGAGGGGACACTGGGGGGGGAGAGAGGAGGATGGAGGGGGGGGGAGAGGAGGGTGGAGGGGGCGGAGAGGAGGATGGAGGGGACACTGAGGAGGCTGGAGGGGAAACTGGGGGGGGGGTGAAGGGGGCACTGGGGGGGGAGGGTGGAGGGGACACAGAGAGGAAGATGGAGGGGACACAGAGAGGAAGATGAAGGGGACACTGGGGGGGGGGAGAGGAGGATGGAGGGGACACGGGGGGGGGGGGGGAGAGGAGAATGGAGGGGACCTGGGGGGGAGAGGAGAATGGAGGGGACCTGTAGGGGGGGGAGAGGAGGATGGAGGGGACACTGAGGAGGATGGAGGGGACACTGGGGGGGAGAGGAGGATGGAGGGGACACTGGGGGGGGAGAGGAGGATGGAGGGGACATTGGGGGGAGGGAGAGGAGGATGGAGGGGACACTGTGGGTAGGGAGAGGAGGATGGAGAGGACACTGGGGGGGAGAGGAGGATGGAGAGGACACTGGGGGGGAGAGGAGGATGGAGAGGACACTGGGGGGGAGGGAGGAGGATGGAAGGGACACTGGGGGGGGGGGGGAGAGAGGAGGATGCAGGGGACCTGGGGGGGGGGAGGAGGATGCAGGGGACCTGGGGGGGAGGAGAATGGAGGGGACACTGGGGGGGGGAGAGGAGGATGGAGGGGACACTGGGGGGGGGAGAGGAGGATGGAGGGGACACTGGGGGGGGGGAGAGGAGGATGGAGGGGACACTGGGGGGGGGAGAGGAGGATGGAGGGGACACTGAGGGGGGGGGGAGAGAGGAGGATGGAGGGGACACTGAGGGGAGAGGAGGATGGAGGGGACACTGGGGGGGGGGGAGAGGAGGATGGAGGGGACATTGGGGGGAGAGGAGGATGCAGGGGACCTGCGGGGGGGGGGGAGAGGAGGATGCAGGGGACCTGCGGGGGGGGGAGAGGAGGATGGAGGGGACACTGGGGGGGGGGGAGAGGAGGATGGAGGGGACACTGAGGAGGATGGAGGGGACACTGGGGGGGGGGGGGGAGAGGAGGATGGAGGGGACCTGGGGGGGAGAGGAGAATGGAGGGGACCTGGGGGGGAGAGAGGATGGAGGGGACACTGGGGGGGGGGAGAGAGGAGGATGGAGGCGACAATGAGGAGGATGGAGGGGACACTGGGGGGGGGGAGAGGAGAATGGAGGGGACACTGGGGGGGAGAGAGGATGGAGGGGACATTGAGGATGGAGGGGACACTGGGGGGGGGGGGAGAGGAGGATGGAGGGGACCTGGGGGGGGAGAGGAGGATGGAGGGGACCTGGGAGGGGACACTGGGGGGGGGAGAGAGGAGGATGGAGGGGGGGGGGGAGGAGGGTGGAGGGGTGGAGAGGAGGATGGAGGGGACACTGAGGAGGCTGGAGGGGAAACTGGGGGGGGGGGGTGAAGGGGGCACTGGGGGGGGGGAGGGTGGAGGGGACACAGAGAGGAAGATGGAGGGGACACAGAGAGGAAGATGAAGGGGACACTGGGGGGGGGGGGGGGAGAGGAGGATGGAGGGGACACGGGGGGGGGGGGAGAGGAGAATGGAGGGGACCTGGGGGGGGGGAGAGGAGAATGGAGAGGACCTGTGGGGGGGGGGGAGAGGAGGATGGAGGGGACACTGAGGAGGATGGAGGGGACACTGGGGGGGGGGGAGAGGAGGATGGAGGGGACATTGGGGGGAGGGAGAGGAGGATGGAGGGGACATTGGGGGGGAGGGAGAGGAGGATGGAGGGGACACTGTGGGTAGGGAGAGGAGGATGGAGAGGACACTGGGGGGGAGAGGAGGATGGAGAGGACACTGGGGGGGAGAGGAGGATGGAGAGGACACTGGGGGGGAGAGGAGGATGGAGGGGACACTGGGGGGAAGATGAGGATGGAGGGGACACTGAGGGGGAGAGGAGGATGGAGGGGACACTGGGGGGGGGAAGAGAGGAGGATGGAGGGGACACTGAGGGGGAGAGGAGGATGGAGGGGACACTGAGGGGGAGAGGAGGATGGAGGGGACACTGGGGGGGGGGGAGAGGAGGATGGAGGGGACACTGGGGGGGGGAGAGGAGGATGGAGGGGACACTGGGGGGGGGAGAGAGGAGGATGGAGGGGACACTGGGGGGGGAGAGAGGAGGATGGAGGGGACACTGGGGGGGGAGAGAGGAGGATGGAGGGGACACTGGGGGGGGAGAGAGAGGAGGATGGAGGGGACACTGGGGGGGGGGAGAGAGAGGAGGATGGAGGGGACACTGGGGGGGGAGAGAGAGGAGGATGGAGGGGACACTGGGGGGGGGGGAGGGAGGGGACACTGGGGGGGGGGGGGAGAGAGGAGGAGGGAGGGGACACTGGGGGGGGGGGGAAGAGAGGAGGATGGAGGGGACACTGGGGGGGGGAGAGAGGAGGATGGAGGGGACACTGGGGGGGGAGAGAGGAGGATGGAGGGGACACTGGGGGGGGGAGAGAGGAGGATGGAGGGGACACTGGGGGGGAGAGAGAGGAGGATGGAGGGGACCTGGGGGGGAGAGGAGAATGGAGGGGACACTGGGGGGGGGGGGAGAGGAGAATGGAGGGGACACTGGGGGGGGGGAGAGGAGGATGGAGGGGAAACTGGGGGGTTGAAGGGGGCACTGGGGGGGAGGAGGATGGAGGGGACCTGGGGGGGAGAGAGGAGAATGGAGGGGACACTGGGGGGGGGGAGAGAGGAGGATGGAGGGGGCACTGGGGGGGGGAGAGAGGAGGATGGAGGGGGCACTGGGGGGAGAGAAGGATGGAGGGGAAACTGGGGGGGTGAAGGGGGCACTGGGGGAGGAGGATGGAGGGACCTGGGGGGGGGGGAGAGAGAATGGAGGGGACACTGGGGGGGAGAGAGGAGGATGGAGGGGAAACTGGGGGGGTGAAGGGGGCACTGGGGGGGGAGGAGGATGGAGGGGACACTGAGAGAGGAAGATGGAGGGGACACTGGGGGGGGGGGGTTGGAGGGGACACTGGGGGGGGGGTAGAGGAGGATGGAGGGGACACGGGGGGGGGAGAGGAGAATGGAGGGGACATTGGGTGGGGGGGGGAGAGAGGAGGATGGAGGGGACCTGGGGGGGAGAGGAGAATGGAGGGGACCTGGGGGGGGAGGAGGATGAGGGGACACTGGGGGGGGAGAAGAGATGGAGGGGGACACTGAGGGGGAGAGGAGGATGGAGGGGACACTGGGGGGGGGAGAGGAGGATGGAGGGGACACTGGGGGGGGAGAGGAGGATGGAGGGGACACTGGGGGGGGAGAGGAGGATGGAGGGGACACTGGGGGGGGAGGAGGATGGAGGGGACACTGGGGGGGGGGGAGGAGGATGGAGGGGACACTGGGGGGGGAGGAGGCTGGAGGGGACACTGGGGGGGGAGAGGAGGATGGAGGGGACACTGGGGGGGGGGGAGGAGGATGGAGGGGACACTGGGGGGGGGGAGAGAGGAGGATGGAGGGGACACTGGGGGGGGGGGAGAGAGGAGGATGGAGGGGACACTGGGGGGGGGGGGGATAGAGGAGGATGGAGGGGACACTGGGGGGGGGGAGAGAGGAGGATGGAGGGGACACTGGGGGGGGAGAGAGGAGGATGGAGGGGACACTGGGGGGGGGAGAGAGGAGGATGGAGGGGACACTGGGGGGGGGGAGAGAGAGGAGGATGGAGGGGACCTGGGGGGGAGAGGAGAATGGAGGGGACACTGGGGGGGGGGAGAGGGGGATGGAGGGGAAACTGGGGGGGTGAAGGGGGCACTGGGGGGGAGGAGAATGGAGGGGACACTGGGGGGGGGAGAGAGGAGAATGGAGGGGACACTGGGGGGGGGAGAGGAGGATGGAGGGGACACTGAGGAGAGAGGAGGATGGAGGGGACACTGGGGGGGAGAGAGGAGGATGGAGGGGACACTGGGGGGGGGAAGAGGAGGATGGATGGGACCTGGGGGGGAGAGGAGAATGGAGGGGACCTGGGGGGGAGGAGGATGGAGGCGACAATGAGGATGGAGGGGACACTGGGGGGGGAGAGGAGGATGGAGGGGACACTGGGGGGGGGGGGGAGAGGAGGATGGAGGGGACACTGGGGGGGGGGGAGAGAGGAGGATGGAGGGGACACTGGGGGGGGGGAGAGGAGGATGGAGGGGACACTGGGGGGGGGAGAGAGGAGGATGGAGGGGACACTGGGGGGGGGGAGAGAGGAGGATGGAGGGACACTGGGGGGGGGAGAGAGAGGATGGAGGGGACCTGGGGGGGGAGAGAGGAGGATGGAGGGGACCTGGGGGGGGGGGGAGAGGAGGATGGAGGGGGCACTGGGGGGGGGAGAGGAGGATGGAGGGGAAACTGGGGGGGTGAAGGTGGCACTGGGGGGAGGAGGATGGAGGGGACAATGAGAGAGAAAGATGGAGGGGACACGGGGGGGGGGGGGGGTTGGAGGGGACACTGGGGGGGGGGGGAAGAGGAGGATGGAGGGGACACGGGGGGGGGGAGGAGAATGGAGGGGACCTGGGGGGGGAGGAGAATGGAGGGGACCTGGGGGGGGGAGGAGGGATGGAGGGGACACTGAGGAGGATGGAGGGGACACTGGGGGGGGGGGAGAGGAGGATGGAGGGGACGGGGGGGAGAGGAGGATGGAGGGGACACTAAGGAGAGAGGAGGATGGAGGGGACACTGGGGGGGGGGAGAGGAGGATGGGAGGGGGCACTGGGGGGGAGAGGAGGATTGAGGGGGCACTGGGGGGGAGAGAGGTGGATGGAGGGGACACTGGGGTGGGGGGAGAGGAGTATGGAGGGGACACTGGGGATGAGGGGTGACTATGAAGGAGGATGGAATGAGGGGTGATTCTTGGTTAGGATGGTGATGACTATGGGGGAGGATGGAGGGAACAGCGAGGATAGATCTCATGCTGGATGGAGATGAGAATGGACCTTAGATGAGGCTAAATGAAAGTTGAGAGGGTAGGGATTAAGATGATGACGAGGAGGAGCCTGGGATTAGGGATGGAGAGGAGTTTGGACCTTAGATGGGGCTAAATGAAAATAGAGGTTGGGGTAGGGATGGGGTTGAGGATGTGGAGGGGGATAAATGGAGAGGAGCATTAGGAGGAGTCTGGGGTTAGGAATGGAGAGGAGGATGGACCTTGGATAAGGCTATTGAAAATAGAGAGGAGTCTTGGTAGGGATGATGGTTAGAAGGAGTCTAAGGTTAGGGATGGAGAGGAGAATGGACCTTAGATGAGGCTAAATGAAAATAGAGAGGAGTCGTCTGGGGTAGAGATGTAGATGAGGATTAGGAGGACTCTGGGATTAGGGACGGAGAGGAGGATTAGAAGTCTAAGGTGGGGATGGAGAGGAGGATTGGGAGTCTGGGTAGGGATGGAGATAAGACAGTGCAGTATATCAGTACCTGGGTGATGATTACATGGAGTTTGGGGTGTAGGCAGATGGAGGATGTACGTGTAGGGATGAGGACTGGAGACAGCAGAGTGAGGATGGGGATGATGATTGACCTTAGTAGGTTGTGTCTATAGTACAGATGGTGAGGTTCCAGTCACCCCCCCCCCCCCCCCACTTAAGAAGTGATCTGCCCAGGGTATGGAGGATGTACGTGTAGGGATGAGGACTGGAGACAGCAGAGTGAGGATGGGGATGGATGATGATTGACCCTAGTAGGTTGTGTCTATAGTACAGATGGTGAAGTTCCAGTCACCCCCCCCCCCCCACTTACTGAAGAAGTGATCTGCCCAGGTATGGAGGAAGAGGGAACCTCCTCCAGGTGAATAGTCTGGTAATTGGACCTGCACAGGTGGAAAGCAGAGGCATGGTGGCCCCAGGCATGTCTAGTCACACCCTGGTCAGGAATGAAGTCGCATTAACCTGTCATTGAATATTGATGGGTGGAATGTGATCAGTCAGTCAGAGAATCTGAACATGACTGGGACACACAGCGCTAGAGTCACACTAAAAGGTTCAAAATACAAGTAAACATGGACCACTTGGTCTTGGTGTCACAGGTTTTGCTTTCCCAGGTGGCATGGTGTTCTGGGATTATCCCGTGTCTCTGCTTCCAAGGAGAGTTGGTGGTTTGGGGATATCGCAAGTCTTTGCTTCCCAGGATAGATCGGGGTCTGGTGTTTTCCTGGGTCCTGGCTTCTAAGGTGGCATGGTGGTCTGGAGGTGTCCTGGGTCTTGGCTTCCTAGTTTGGATGGTGGTCTGGGATTGTATTTGCTCCCAAGGTGGGATGGTGGTCTGAGGTGACCAGGGTTTTGGCTTCCCAGGTAGGATGTTTGGTTTGGGGTGTCATAGGTCTCTGCTTCCCCCATGTAGGATAGTGGTCTGGTGTGTTTCAAGTCTCTGCTACCTTAGTAGGATGGTATTCTGGGTTTTCCCAGGTCTTGGCTGCTCAGGTGGGATGGAATTTTAGGTGTCTCTTGCCAAAGCATGGTGGTCTGGGGTTATGCCAGGTCTCTGCCTCTGAGGAGAGTTGGTGGTTTGGGGGGTATCCCAAGTCTCTGCACCCTGCGTGATATGGTGGATTTAAGGTGTCCAAGGTCTTACCTTCCCAGGTGGGATGGTGGTCTGAGGGTGCCCCGGGTCTTTGCTTCCCAGGTGGTGAGATGTAGGGTGTCTTGGGTCTTGGCTTCCCAGGTGGTGAGGTGTAGGGTGCCTTGGGCCTTGGCTTTTAGATGGTGAGGTGTAGGGTGCCTTGGGCCTTGGCTTTCTAGGTGGTGAGGTGTAGGGTGCCTTGGGTCTTGGCTTTCTAGGTGGTGAGGTGTAGGGTGTCTTGGTTTCCCAGGGGGTGAGGTGTAGGGTGCCTTTGGCCTTGGCTTTCTAGGTGGTGAGGTGTAGGGTGCCTTTGGCCTTGGCTTTCTAGGTGGTGAGGTGTAGGGTGCTTTGGGCCTTGGCTTCCCAGGTGGTGAGGTGTAGGGTGCCTTGGGCCTTGGCTTCCCAGGTGGTGAGGTGTAGGGTGTCTTGGGTCTTGGCTTTCTAGGTGGTGAGGTGTAGGGTGTCTTGGGTCTTGGCTTCCCAGGTGGTGAGGTGTAGGGTGCCTTGGGTCTTGGCTTTCTAGGTAGTGAGGTGTAGGGTGCCTTGGGTCTTGGCTTCCCAGGTGGTGAGGTGTAGGGTGTCTTGGGTCTTGGTTTCCCAGGTGGTGAGGTGTAGGGTGCCTTGGGCCTTGGCTTTCTAGGTGTTGAGGTGTAGGTCATCTTGGGTCTTGGCTTCCCAGGTGGTGAGGTGTAGGGTGTCTTGGCTTCCCAGGTGGTGAGGTGTAGGTTGCCTTGGGTCTTGGCTTCCCAGGTGGTGAGGTGTAGGGTATCTTGGGTCTTGGCTTCCCAGGTGGTGAGGTGTAGGGTATCTTGGGTCTTGGCTTCCCAGGTGGTAAGGTGTAGGGTGTCTTGGGTCTTGGCTTCCCAGGTGGTAAGGTGTAGGGTGTCTTGGGTCTTGGCTTCCCAGGTGGTAAGGTGTAGGGTGTCTTGGGTCTTGGCTTCCCAGGTGGTAAGGTGTAGGGTGTCTTGGGTCTTGGCTTCTCAGGTGGGATGGTGGTGTAGTGGGGGGGGGGGGGGGGAGTCTTGGATTCCCAGGTGGGATGGTGTTGTGGGGTGTCCCAAATCTTGGATTCCCAGGTGGGATAGTGATCTGGAGTGTCCCGCTTCTCTGCTTTTTGCAGGTCTTCTAGTGTTTCCCAGGTATATACTTCCTAGGGTGAGATGGTGGTCTGGCAATGTCCTGGGTTTTTGCTTCCCAGCTGAAATGGTGCTTCAGGGTTATCCTTGGTCTCTGCACCCTGTGTGAAATGGTACTTTGGCAGTTCCCTGCTTACTTAGTGGGATGGCGGTCAGTATATATTAGGGCGTCTGCTTTGTGGAGGAGTTTGGTGGTTTGGGTGTCCTGGGCCTTTTTATTTTTATTTTTTTCTAAAGGGGGTTGGTGGTCTCGGATGTCCCAGGTTCCTACAGCAAGTCTCTGTAGCTCAAAAAGGGGCGGTTTTCTGGGGCTGTCCCAGGTCTGTACAACAGTCTGTTGTTCAGAAGGGGATTTTTTTTTTGGGGGGGGTTGGGTCTCTGTGGTATGCTGGCTTGGAGGTGACCTAGGTTTCTGGTCCTTTAGGGGGGGGTATCCCAGGTTTTTGCCCCACTGGGATGTTCCAGGTATTTGTCCCCTTAGCAGCATGCTAGTTTGGAGGTGTCCTTGGTCTCTGGTTACTCTCAGTAGATGGTGATCTAGTGCAGTGGTCCTCAACTCCGGTCCTCGGACCCCACTAACAGGCCAGATTTTAAGTATTTCCTTGGGGAGATGCAGACTAGAATACTGCAATCGCTGAGCAGAAAATGAGATCACCTGTGATGTAATTTAGTTATCTTGCAAACCTGGCCTGTTAGTGGGCCCCGAGGGCCGGAGTTGAGGACCACTGATCTAGGGGGTGCAAATGTATGAGGCCATCAGTATGTTTAGCATCCGATTTGTAATTTTTTCCAGTCTAACCACTTGTCTTTTCTTGGCAGTCTTCCAGACGGGTATGGTGGGATACCCCGAGGCTCTGACGGACCCTTCATACAAGTCTCAGATTCTGATCCTCACATACCCGCTGGTCGGGAACTATGGAATTCCTGCAGATGAGCTTGATGAGTTTGGTCTTAGCAAGGTGAGAGAATCGAGGGGGTATCTGCCTGGCCACAGAGGACTGGTGACAGTCAGCTTCAAATCTTTCCCACTTTACCCAAAAGTTTTTTTTTTTTTTTTTTTTTTGCAGAAGACTGACTTATACAAGAAAAAAAATTACCCATTTAGAAATCCAGTTTGTAGTTTTCAGAAGTCCCCTTTGTTTTTCTGTTTGTGTCTCGTGTTTGAAATTCCTTGATGTGGCCTTGAGCACGTTGTGTGGTGAAATCTCATCTTTCCCAGGATAAGAGCGCGTCTTGGTGTCGCTGTCCTTGTACATTGTGAGGTCATGCTGTTTATTGTCCTGTCCTCAGCAGTGTGGGACTTCTGCAACCTTCAAAAAGTATTGTCTGCCCCCCTGCTTCTTGGATGGAGAGCTTATGCTCGAACTTTCTCCTGCTTGGTTGGTTAAAGGGGCATCATCCTTATTGGGTAAAATACATTAAAATTGCTGTCTTCTCCTCCTGGGTGTCTGATGCCTGCAGTGGAAAGGTTGTCTAGGGGCATCCAGGATCTCTTCCTCTTAAAGGGGGATGGGGTCTGGGGTGTCTCGGGTCTCTTTCTTGTAGAGGAAGATGCTAGTCTTAGATGTCCCTCGTCTCTTCTTTTTTTTTTTTTTTTCATAGTGGGGCAGCAAAAGGGGTTATTAAACTAGTGTATGGTTTCAAAAAAACACGACAGGAAATGAGGGCCTCTTACTATTAAAGGACAACCCTACTTTAATCTATAATAATAAAATCCAAGTGTCTCTGTGTCCAGTGTCCCTGTGTCCGTGGGATTGTGCCCCACAGACAGCCGTTGGGAGTGCAGAGACTTCGCCCCGCCCTACTTCAGTCAGTTAGGGCAGGACTTCCCAAACTGTGGGTGGCAACCCACAGTCGCATCTCCTCGTCTCTTCTTTTTGAAGTGGGATGATTGTCTGTTACTTGTAAAGTAGGGTAGTTGTCTGGACGTGTCCTGGATCTTTTTATGGGAATAGTGGTCTAGGAGTGTTCTTGGTCTCTTTCTCATAGAGGGGGGTGGTGATCTAGGGACATCCTGGGTCTGATCATTCTGGAGGTAAAATTATCTGGTGATGTCATGGGTTTCTTCCTTCTAGAGGGCGAATGGTTTTCTGGGGATGTCCCGGGTTTCTGCCTTCTAGAGGGCGAATGGTTTTCTGGGGATGTCCCGGGTTTCTGCCTTCTAGAGGGCGAATGGTTTTCTGGGGATGTCCCGGGTTTCTGCCTTCTAGAGGGCGAATGGTTTTCTGGGGATGTCCCGGGTTTCTGCCTTCTAGAGGGGGAATTGTTTTCTGGGGATGTCCCGGGTTTCTTCCTTCTAGAGGGGGAATGGTTTTCTGGGGATGTCCCGGGTTTCTTCCTTCTAGAGGGGGAATGGTTTTCTGGGGATGTCCCGGGTTTCTGACTTCTAGAGGGGGAATGGTTTTCTGGGGGTGTCCTGGGTTTCTTCTAGAAGGGGAATGGTGGTCTCGATGGCCTTGGTTTCATCTTTCTATAGGGGAAAATGGTGATCTAGAAATGTTCTTGGTTTCGGCCTTCTAGATGGTGTGGAGGGGATATGGGTCTAGAGATGTCCTTGGTTTCGATCTTCTAGAAGGGCGTGGGGGGGGGGGTTGGTGTTCTAGGGAGGTCCTTGGTAGTGGCCTTCTGGACAGGATGGGGGGGGGGGGGGGTGTGAAATTGTGGTCTAGAGAGGTCCTTGGTTTTGATCTTCTGGAAGGGGGTTGGTGGTCTAGGTAAGCCCTTGGTTATGGCATTCTGAACAGGAGGGGGGGAGTGAAATTGTGGTCTAGAGAGATCCTTGGCTTAGGCCTTCTAGGAGGGGGGATATGGATTTGTGGTCTAGAGATGTCCTTGGTTTCAGATCTTCTAGAAAGGGGGTGGGGGTTGTGAATGAAATGGTGGTCTAGGGATATTCTTGGTTTCGGCCTTGTAGAAGGATGGCGGGGGGGGGGGGGGGATTGTGTTCTAGAGAGGTCCTTGGTTTCGATCTTCTGGAAGGGCGTGGAGGGGGTTGGTGGTCTAGGGAAGTCCTTGGTTATGGCATTCTGGACAGGAGGGGGGGGGGGGTGTGAAATTGTGGTCTAGAGAGATCCTTGGTTTAGACCATCTAGGAGGGGGATATGGATTGGTGGTCTAGAGATGTCCTTGGTTTCAGGCCTTCTAGAAAGGGGGTGGGGTTGTGAATGAAATGGTGGTCTAGGGATATTCTTGGTTTCGGCCTTGTAGAAGGATGGCGGGGAGGTGTATTGGTGGTTTAGAGATGCTCTTGGCTTCAGCCTTTTAGAAAGGTGGGTGGGGGGCCCTCTAGAAGGGGGGGGGGGGGTGATGGTTGTCTAGAGATGTCCCTTTGCTTTTGCTCCTCTTTCTAGAGGGCGGAAATGGTGGTCTAGAGATGTCCTTGGTTTTGCTCTTCTGAAGAGGGGAGTGTCTTGATGTCTTCCTAGAAGGGGGATGGCTGTCTGGGAAGGTCTTCTGGTTTTCGGGATAAGGTTGTGCCATGGCCTAGTTGTCACAGTGTGAGTTCATTCTCTTGTCCTGTGGAACGTTCATAGTCATGCCCATGCTCTGCTTTTTTCACTTTACCCTGCTCAGGTGTTGGCGCAACATCTTGTTGGGGTTGAATGAACTGAAAAGGCTACATCTTTCCTTTTGAGGAACATGATAGGTCTGTTGATAAAGCTGCCCCGCACCCCATGTTCTTCAAGCTCTTCTCGTAGTACATCAGCAATACTTTTAATTTTCCATTTGCACAGTGTACCTCCTTTTTTATTTTTTGGCCTTTTTTTTTTCCAATTTTTATCATTTAGCGTCTATTCCCTATTCACACCTCCTCCCCATCCCCCTCAATCTATTGGTCTGTATCTGCTGCTGGCCTCTCTTATCCTGACACCTACATGTAGTTATTGTCATATTCTCCTCCTTTTCTTTCAGTGGTTTGAATCCTCTCGGATCCACGCCTCGGCGCTCATCGTGGGAGAGTGCTCAGACAGCCCCAGCCACTGGAGCTGCAGCCTGTCCCTGGACCAATGGCTGAAAGAGCAGGAGATCCCGGGTCTGCAAGGTAAGGCCAGAGCTGCCAATCATTACACTGGAATTGCCACACTCCCTGTGCACAAGGACCAAATGGGATGGGAAAATGGCAACTGCTTACTCTGTTTTAGCCACTTAGCCCCCGGAAGATTTTACCCCCTTCCTGACCAGGGCCTATTTTGCGATTCGGCACTGCGTGACTTTAGCAGACATTTGCGCGGTCGTGCGACGCTGTACCTAAACGAATTTGACGTCCTTTTTTTCCCACAAACAGAGCTTTCTTTTGGTGGTATTTGATCACCTGTGCGATTTTTGGATCATGCACTATAAACAAAAAAAGAGCGTCAATTTTGCAAAAATAACAATATTTTTCACATTTTTTTTTATATGAAATTCCCCAAAAAAAAATTTAAAAATAATTTTTTTTTAACATTTTAGGCCAATTTGTTTTCTGTTACATATGTTTGGTAAAAAAAAAAATCGCAAAAAGTGTATTTTGATTGGTTTGCGCAAAAGTTATTGCGTTTACAAACTACGGGAAAGTTTTTTGTCATTTTTGGTGTTTTTTTTTTTTTTTGAGTAATGGCGGCAATCTTTTTTTTTTTTTTTTTTTGCGGGACTGCGACATTGCGGCGGACAGATCGGACCCTTGACTGACATTTCTGACACTTTTGGGGGTGCCAGTGACATTACTACAGTAATACATATGCACTGTTACTTTAAAAATGACACTGGCAGTGAAGGGGTTAACTTTTTTTTGAGGGAGGGGTTAAGTGTGTCCCTAGGGGCGTGTTTCTAACTGTGATTGGCTGTGGCTTGAGCTGTAGGAACAGAGATCAAAGGTCCTACATAGCAGAACCGTATGATCTCCATTCTTACACAGGGGAGAATGACAGGCGGCTTTGTTTACATTAGCTGCCTGCCTTTCCCCAGGTGTAACGGACGATCGCGAGTGCCCGGCACACACGCGAGGGGGGGGGGTCCGTGAGCGCGCCCGCTCCCCAGAGCCTCACAGGCGAGCGACGTAGATCTACGTCGCTTTGCCTGTGAGGGGCTGACTGCCGACGTAAATAGTCGTTAGGCAGTCTGCAAGTGGTTAAGCATGGGTGAAGTTCATTACCAGATAACAGGAAAATCCCCAGCAGGGATCTCTGCTAGCAAGCCCGAGGGGAAACCATTGAATCTCCCCATGTACAGAACTGACACTTTTGTTATTAATGTAACTTTGTCAAACAAAAAGTTACGCAACCTGCATACCTACAGAACTGTTGCTTATCTTGGATGGTTGCTGTGTAGTCTGATCTTGCTTGCTGTCCTTGCCTTCCTATTGGCTTCAAAGTGGCCATTGGTAAGGTAAAGAGAACATGAAGGATTCTACAGCGGCTTTAGCAGACCATATCCCTGTTTCCATTATACAGCTCCACAATGTTCAGGCTGATGGGGTTCTCCATTGTCTTTAGCAGTTGTGTAAGGCTGCAACAGCCACAGGTCCTCTTCTAGCGTGTTTGCCAGTGTGCTGGATCGCTGTTGATTTTACCTTTCCTGTTTTTCTGCAGGTGTGGACACCCGGGCCCTCACCAAGAAGATCCGGGAGAAGGGAACCATGCTGGGCAAGCTTATCCCACAAGGCTCGAGCGAGGGCCACATCCCCTACGATGATCCCAGCAAGAGGAACCTGGTGCAGGAGGTGTCCGTGAAGGTGTGTGCCACATGGCCCATACTAGGGTGTCATGGCTGAGGTTGGGGCATATGGTAAAAAATGCTGATATTTGTTTATGCAAAGTAAAGCTGAGCACCAGGCAAACCTCTAAATTCACAGATGAAGCACAGAAATGGGTGACATTTTGTTGAAAGTTTGGCATTTCTGTCCATGCAGTTCATAGTCCTATGCGGATGGGTGGTGCTCTGGGCTGTGGTCGCCTTAGATGTTGTCTGTTTTGGGCATGACAATGACTGTGTGGCATTTAGTGGGGGTGACCTGGCACTACACTGGGGACACCCTGTACTGCCTATGGTCAGCTTGGATGGGGGAGAGCCAAGTCATCCTATCATTCTGGGTGTTGTGCCTGGCACCACACTGTGGAAGCAACTAAGTGGACAGGTGGTACTTTTGTGCACCTTGGATGTGAAAGCCCAGTCCTACAATTCTACAGTCCTTGCCATCGAAGTGAGGTGTGGGCCTGGCAGTTTACTGTGACATTTAATAGGTAGTCCTGCTAATAAACTGGAGGCACTTTGGATGGGAGAGCCTAGTCCCATGGTTTCTGCCATTGCAAGGAGGTGTTTTGGCCTGGCACCACACAGTTGTGGCATCTAGGGGGCCGTGGTGTTACACTGGGACCCCCTTTGATAATCTATGATCACCTTAGATGGGACAGCCGAGTTGTCCTACCATTGTGTGTTGAGCCTGGCACCACACTGTTGCATTGAAGGCAATGGGGGGGGGGGGGGTTAGTTGACCTTGGTTCTGCCCTTAGGGCACCTTGGATTGGAGAGCCCCTTTTTTATGTCCTCCTGCCATTGCTGTGAGGCGTTTTGAGCCTGGCACTACACTGTTTTTGCAGTGTGAGGGGAAAGAAAGGGTTTGCTTGGTACTGTCTTGGGGGGCACCTTAAGTTGAAGTGTCAAGTCCTGTTGTCTCTGAGGAGTTTGAGCTTGCCACCACACTGTTGTGGCATTAAGGGAAAGTGGTGCCACCACTAAACTGGTAACTTAACAAATGTTAAACCGTCGCCTATGGAGATTTGCAAGTACTGTAGTTTGTCGCGATTCCACCAGTGCGCAATTTTAAACCGTAACATGTTGGGTATCTGTTTACTCGGTGCGACATCATCTTTAACAATATACAAAAATTGGGCTAACTTTACTGTTTTTTTATTTAGTGAAGTGTATTTTTTTCCCCCCCAAAAAAATTGTATTGGGAAGACCGCTGCACAAATACCGCGTGACTTAAAATATTTCAACTACCGTGATTTTATTCTCCAGGGTATTTGTTAAAAAAGAAAAAAAAAAAGTATAATATATATATGTGTATGTATAATATGTTTGTAGGGTCTAAGTAATTTATCTAGTGAAAAATACTGATTTTTTTTAACGTGTAAACGTGTCAAAATCAGGCTTGGTATTTAAGTGGTTAAAAATGAGAAGAGCTTAAACTTTTAATGTGTGTGACCTTGCACCGTTTATCCTCACCTCCCTGCCTGTCTCCAGCACTGCACCCGGGGAATAGCAGGGAGGGGAGAGACCTTGGCACTGTGAGGAGCACCGATTGGGTGCTTGTCAGGTAGGGTGTCAGGCTCTCTGAACGCTTAGCAGAAGTGCATCTACTTAGTGAGGAAATGAGACACCGGCCCCAAGGAGGAAAGCAGCCAAATCAAGCTCCGGTGTCTGTGCTCCGTTAGAGGATAAGCTGACCTTTAAAAAAAAAAAATGGAATAACTTTTTTTATGCATGTGAAAAATGTGCAATTGCAATATTGTTATTAATAGTACTATTCTTCTTTTTTTTTTTTAAATTACACCCAAGCACATAACCCCCCCCCCCCCCCCCCACCATAAAAAGATAAATGAAAAGAAATTAAGGTCCCAATGCACATAGAAACGCATGGGTTTTTTCATCAACAAAATTGGGAATGGGTGCTGCCATTGTACAGCACTTGGGGCGGCGGCACACCTTTGGGTGGGAAAACCTAGTTCTTCAGTCTCTGCCATTGTAAGGAGGTGGGTGGTCCTGGCACTCTTCAGTTGTGACATTTTGGGTGCCATGGTATTACACAGAGAACGCTTCATATGTTCTGTGATCACTTAAGATGGGACAGTCCAGTCATCCTATCGTGTTCAGCCTGGCACTACGCAGTTGTGGCGTTGAGGGCGATTGGGTGGCACCTTGGATGGGAGAGCTCAGTCCTATGGCCTCTGCCATTGTAGAGAGGTGTTGGGCTTGACCCTACACTGTTATGGGAATGAGGTTGATGGGTGCCATTCTGGTAATGCCCTGGGGGGGGCACCATGGGGGGAAAAGCCCAGTGCTATGGTCTCTGCCATTGTAGAGAGGTGGTGGGGTTGACCCTATACTGTTGTGGGAATGAGGTTGATGGGTGCCATCCTGGTAATGCCCTGGGTGGGGGGGAGGACAATGAGTGGGAGAGCCCAGTGCTATGGTCTCTGCCATTGTAGAGAGGTGTTGGGCTTGACCCTATACTGTTGTTGGAATGAGGTTGATGGGTGCCGTCCTGGTAATGCCCTGGGGGCACCATGGGTGGGAAAGTCTAGTGCTATGGTCTCTGCCATTGTAGGGTGGTGTTGGGCTTGACCCTATACTGTTATGGGAATGAGGTTTATGGGTGCTGTCCTGGTAATGCCCTGGGGGCACCATGGCTGAGAAAACCTAGTGCTATGGTCTCTGCCATTGTAGAGAGGTGTTGGGCTTGACCCTATACTGTTGTGGGAATGAGGTTGATGAGTGCCATACTGGTAATGCCCTGGGGGCACCATGGGTGGGGAAGCCCAGTGCTATGGTTTCTGCTTTTGTAGGCAGGTGTTGGGCTTGACAAGACACTACACTGTTGTGGGAATGAGGTTGATGGGTGCCGTCCTGGTAATGCCCTGGGGGCATCATGGGTGGGGAAGCCCAGTGCTATGGTCTCTGCCATTGTAGGGAGGTGTTGGGCTTGACCCTATACTGTTGAGGGAATGAGGTTAATTGGTGTCTTCCTAGTAATACCCTGTGAGTACCATGGACGGGAAAGCCTAGTGTTATGGTTTCTGCTTTTGTAGGGTGGCTTGACAAACATTACACGTTTGTGGAAATTAGGTTGATGGGTGCCATCCTGGTAATGCCCTGGGTGGGGGGGGGGGGGGACAATGAGTGGGAGAGCCCAGTGCTATGGTCTCTGCCATTGTAGAGAGGTGTTGGGCTTGACCCTATACTGTTGTGGGAATGAGGTTGATGGGTGCCGTCCTGGTAATGCCCTGGGGGCACCATGGGTGGGAAAGCCCAGTGCTATGGTCTCTGCCATTGTAGGGAGGTGTTGGGCTTGACCCTATACTGTTGTGGAAATGAGGTTTATGGGTGCTGTCCTGGTAATGCCCTGGGGGCACCATGGCTGAGAAAACCTAGTGCTATGGTCTCTGCCATTGTAGAGAGGTGTTGGGCTTGACCCTATACTGTTGTGGGAATGAGGTTGATGAGTGCCATACTGGTAATGCCCTGGGGGCACCATGGGTGGGGAAGCCCAGTGCTATGGTTTCTGCTTTTGTAGGCAGGTGTTGGGCTTGACAAGACACTACACTGTTGTGGGAATGAGGTTGATGGGTGCCGTCCTGGTAATGCCCTGGGGGCATCATGGGTGGGGAAGCCCAGTGCTATGGTCTCTGCCATTGTAGGGAGGTGTTGGGCTTGACCCTATACTGTTGAGGGAATGAGGTTAATTGGTGTCTTCCTAGTAATACCCTGTGAGTACCATGGACGGGAAAGCCTAGTGTTATGGTTTCTGCTTTTGTAGGGTGGCTTGACAAACATTACACGTTTGTGGAAATTAGGTTGATGGGTGCCATCCTGGTAATGCCCTGGGTGGGGGGGGGGGGAGGACAATGAGTGGGAGAGCCCAGTGCTATGGTCTCTGCCATTGTAGAGAGGTGTTGGGCTTGACCCTATACTGTTGTGGGAATGAGGTTGATGGGTGCCGTCCTGGTAATGCCCTGGGGGCACCATGGGTGGGAAAGCCCAGTGCTATGGTCTCTGCCATTGTAGGGAGGTGTTGGGCTTGACCCTATACTGTTGTGGAAATGAGGTTGGTGGGTGCTGTCCTGGTAATGCCCTGGGGGCACCATGGGTGGGAAAGCCCAGTGCTATGGTCTCTGCCATTGTAGGGAGGTGTTGGGCTTGACCCTATACTGTTGTGGAAATGAGGTTGGTGGGTGCTGTCCTGGTAATGCCCTGGGGGCACCATGGGTGGGAAAGCCCAGTGCTATGGTCTCTGCCATTGTAGAGAGGTGTTGGGCTTGACCCTACACTGTTATGGGAATGAGGTTGGGGATGAGGTTGATGGGTGCCATACTGGTAATGCCCTGGGGGCACCATGGGTGGGAAAGCCCAATGCTATGGTCTCTGCCTTTGCAGGAAGGTATTTGGTCCTTGCAATAAACTTTTTTGGCAATTAAGGGAATGAGTGGTTTCTTGGTATGGCCCTTGGGGCACCTTTGATGGAAAAGCCCAGTCCTTTGGTTCTGGGCAGTGCAGTTTGTGGCATGAACAGGCTTGTACAGATTTAATGTGTGTGTGTGTGTTGGTGGTGGCGCCTCTTGTGGGGTCACCATGTTTGTCGTGGTGATCCATTCTAATCCCACTGTTCTCTATGACCCACCAGGAACCACGCGTGTTCAACCGTGGCGGTGATGTGAAGATCATGGTCCTGGACTGCGGCCTGAAATACAACCAGATTCGCTGCTTGTGCCAGAGAGGGGCGGAGGTGACTGTACTGCCCTGGGACTCTCCAATCAACAGTGCAGGTAAGGGGCAACGGCACCATGTGTGTACAGGAATCCCACCTCCATACAGCTGGCCTTGTGTGTGATTGATGGGGATTGTACTCTTAGATTTCCCACAACCGGTCTTTGATCTCTCTCCAGCCCAGGCAGGGGAAGAGGGGATCTGTGCCAAGGTCACTACGGACTCATTGCCAGCTCTCACCCTTCCTCTGCCAGCTCGATTACACGCCACGACAGGAAGTCCCTCTTTCCTCCTCCCGCGTTGTTTGACATGCGGTGACAGTATGTGAGTCAGTCTATACCGCCGCCGGCAGATTGCTGAGATGGCACACTGCCTTTCTAGGTCAGAGTCACAAACCTTATCAGTGGTGTGTTGGCACAAAGGGAACATTTTGTATGGAATTGTGAAACACAACACCGCCATACGAAATGCGGGAACAAATCTAAAAAAAAAAAATCTAAACAGAAAAAAAGCTGATTTTTTTTTTTTTTTTTTAAAACTTCTGTTCACATCGAATTAAAAAGTAACCGCTGCTGTAGGGGAACCCCCCCCCCCCCCCATGTGCCCATTTGTTACCTATTACACACAAAATACAGGTGTAACATACTGCAAAGGTGGGTGTCCCTTATTAAGCATTTGCCGACCGCCCGCCACAGATATACTGCGGCAGGCTGGCTCAGCTGCAGGTATGGCGGTTCACAGGAGCGCTCCTGGGGGCGCGTGCATGCCGCCGGAGGCGCACTCGTGCCCCCATTAGGCAGCAGGGAAGCCGAGATCGCTGCCCATGGAGAGAGAACGACGGTCTGCTGTTTTTAAACACAGCAGACCCTTGTTCTCTCTGGAATGAACACAGAGCGCTTGTGATCCTCCTATTTAGGATCACAGGTCTCTGTGTTCATTCAATAAGCCCCTCCCCCCCACAGTTAGAAAACACCCCCTAGGCTCACACTGAACCCTTTGATAGTTAACCCCTTGTTGTTTTGTCGTTAATTAGGAAGGGGCTAATTCTGGAGATGTTATGGAGGCAAGATTTAGCCAGTGATTGGATGTGGGCTGAAGGAGAGGTCAGAGTCCAGGATACAGTAATACACGGGCACAGTTTTGCTCCCCTCAATCTCCCGCTGATCTGTTCTCCATCAGTGTGATGGCAGGATAAGGGTTTTTAAGTTGAAGGTCATCCTGCTCAGTGCGTCTTACAGGAAAACCAGAATATAAGATGTCATCTTGTTTCCTGTTTGTCTATATTGTACAATTCAATGCAGAGAAGAGCTAGAATTAAACCAAAAAGGAAATGTTATACCGAGCCCAGAGAGATGCCAACCAAGATAACCACACATGACCTACTTGGGTAACCTAAAGCCATGCTTCTCAACTCCAGTCCTCGAGAACCCTCAACAGGTCGTGTTTTCAGAATTTCCCTCAGATGAAAGAGCTGTGGCAGTTACTAAGGCAGTGAAACTGATGCAGAATAATGAAAAGCCTGAAAACATGACCTGTTGGGGGTAATTGAGGACTGGAGTTGAGAAACATTGACCTGAAGTCAACACACTTGTTAGTTTTGGATGGATCAGGGAAGGGTTACAAACCGGTCTGGGGGAGATTTGACATTTCTGAAGGTTCTGATATTTTCCATAATAGTGGGGACACCTGTTTCAGTGGCAGCTAGATATTTTGCCCTCCCTTCCTGTTGTGTCCCCAGGGCAGGAAGTAGAGAAATTGCCTCCCCAGTGGGCACTGATGGCAAAGAAGAAAAAAAAGCCTCCATTTTGCTTTCCCTGGTTCCCCCTTCAACATCTGATTTCATTGGATACTGTATTTTAGGTGTCATCACTGGGTCTCTGTGTTTCTCCATGCATGGCAGGCAAGATCACTATTATTGGGGCTCGTTTTCTGTACATTTCAGTGCAGTGTGTGAGTGCCATTTCTCGTTTCCTTCACTTTGTACCGTTTTTTTGTTTTCTCTCAGACTTTGATGGACTCTTCCTCAGTAATGGTCCTGGAGATCCGCTCTTTTGTCAGGAGGCCGTCCAGAACGTCCAACGCTTCATGAACAAAGACCAACCAAAGCCAGTGTTTGGGATCTGTCTGGGGCACCAGATTCTGTCCCTGGTCATCGGGGCTAAGACCTACAAGATGAAGTGAGCACAGACTGTGGGGAGGGGTGGGGGTGGCATTGAATGTTCTCTAATGGTTGGCCCCCTTGAGTTTCCTCATTGGGACCTTCTTCATCACAATTTAACCTTTTTGATGCAAACATTTCTGGAAGGGTTAGATCCATTGTCCTGGGGGTTTTTTTTTCCCCCTCCCCTTTTGTTGCTTTCTGTGTCCTCATTGGGAGATTTACCTTCACTTCTTCCTGATTGCCTGACTCGGGGTCCCAATGGGGACACAAATGGAAATAAGAACTGGCCAAGGATCTTAACCTAAGTTTTAATTTTATGGTGCCACATTGACTAGCTTACTGAAGGCAAGGGACCCATTGGGGGGGGGGGGGGGGGGCTGGAGATCCATGTAGGTGAGGTGGTGATGATGGAGGAGGCACCTTACTGCTGTTTTTTTTAGGTTACTCCCATGCCTTGCTGTGGTATTGGCTCTTTGCAGGAAGGGACGTCAGTGGTGCCAGCTACATTTGCAAGGGTCTTGTTTGAATGCCTGTGGCACTATGGCAGGAGGGCAGATGATGCTCCTCAGAGGGAGGGCTAGTAATACAACCACCTGGTTTGTCTGCTCTATGGTTATTCTGGGTTTTGTAGAGTATGTCACCATAGCAGGAGGGAAAGTGATGTTCAGATGGAGGTCTGATTATAGGAGTACCTGGTTTGTCTGGTGTGACGAGACCCTTGCTCGCTCGCTTCCGCTCTCCCGACACTCCTCTGTTTCTAGTGAGTCAGCTTGCAGATCGCAACGTCTGATGGTTCGGTCAACCAAGGCTCCGGGATCCGAACTACAGCTGTGTGCTGTTCGGAATCCATTAGAACAAACACCAGGCAGGCTGTATGTAAGTTCAAGCAGGAAGACGATTTATTGGAAGTACACAACACACTTTTATACAGAATTTGGAACATCCTGCCCCCAACAACCGCTTTCCCATTGGTCAATTGCAAAGTACATGCCGTTCTCCTTCAGGTCCTCCTTAGCCATGCAGATGAGGACTTGAAAATGAGTCAGCAGGGATTGGTCAGATAGCTTGATTAGAAGGACTGTTATGTGTAATAAGACAGAAGCCCCCAGGGGACAATCAATGTACACAATAGCCAGACACAGACCAATGGTTCCATAACGAGCCCCCAATACACATGACTCTGAGTGTCAGTACATCCCTTAGCAGACAACAGGTGGGTTCATTAGCACACCTGACAATAGGTGAATGGAAAGCCACCTCAGACAAAAGCAACATTGTTGGACAGTCAGTCTCCTCATTGAACTTCCTGGAATGACCATATTAGGAGTTGTACTTCCTGGTCAGAGACCTCATGGCAAATGGGAACAAATCTCAATATTTCTACATGGAGACCTTGCTGACAAATATGAAGCAATCCAAACCATCACCAACCTGTCCTTAAATTCCAGTGACGGTGAACACCGTCACATCTGGTTATTAGTTATTCTGGATAATGTCAAGTGCAGGTATCCACATAGCAGGACGACAGGCTCCAAAAGGGGTCTGGTAATTCAAGACCTGGTTTGGTTATTCTGGGTAATGTAAGGTGCAGGAGGGCAGGCAGTGTTCCTCAGATTGGGGTCTGGTTATAGGAGGACCTGGTTGTTGTAGCTAACCTAGAGTGCTGATGTCACCATGGCAAGTAGGGCAGGCAATGTTCCTCAGATGGAGGTCTGGTTTGTCTTCTCCTTGGTTATCCTGGGCAGGAGAGGTGGTTCCTCAGATGGAGTACTTGGGTTGTCTGCTCTATAATTCTTCAAATTAACGTAGAGTGCAGGCTCAAATGGGGGTTTGGTAATTCAGGGACAGTTTGTCAGCTGTATGGTTATTCTGGGTAATGTAGAATGCAGGCATCATCAAGGCAGGCAATGTTCCTTGGGTTGTTCTGGTCTGGTTATGAGGACCTGATTTGTCTGATCTTTGGGTATGGTTGGTAATGTAGACTGTAGGTGGCACCTTGGTAGGAGGGTAGGCAATGTTCTTCAGATGGTGGTCTGTTTGAGCAAGGACGTGGTTTGTCTGCTCTATGGTTATTCTGGGCAATCGTAGAGTCCAGATGGCACCATTGCAGAAGGGTAGGCAATGTTCCTCAGATGGGTATCTGGTTATACGAGGACCTGGTTTGTCTGCTGCATACCTATTCTATTCTAACATGATGTGCTGATGCCACCGTGGCAAGGAGGGCAGGCAGTATTCCTCAGATGGCGGTCTGATTATAGAAGGATCTGGTTGGTCTGCTCCATGATTATTCTTGGTAATGTATGCAGGTGCTACTATGGCAGGAGGGCAGGTAATGTTCCTCAGATGGAAATCTAGTTATAGGTGGACCTGGTTTGTGTGCCCTTTGGTTATTTTGGGTAATATAGAGGTGCCTGTCACTTGTAAAAGATGCTGTTTTCAGTTCCTGGAGGTGGCATTGAGCCCTGATCCTATCCTTTATGCAGGTACGGAAACCGGGGCCACAACCAGCCGTGTATTCACGAAGGCTCCCAGAGATGCTATATCACTTCTCAGAATCATGGCTATGCCGTTGACCCCAAAACCTTACCAGAAGGCTGGTCACCGCTCTTCACCAATGCCAATGATGAGTCCAACGAGGGCATCGTTCATGACTCCAAACCATTCTTCAGGTGGGTGGAACTTTAATGCTTGCTGATGGAATGTTTGAAAGATCTTGCAATTTCCTGTGTAGTCATGTAACCTTTTTGAGCAAAGCGTTCGTTATGGGGGTCTCCTGATTTGCTCTTCCAGTGTGCAATTCCACCCTGAGCATCGTGCAGGCCCCATGGACCTAGTGTGTCTGTTTGACGTCTTCTTGGACACTGTGCGCGATATAAAGGCCGGGAAAGTGGGAGGAGTCACAGGTGAGTGCTCATCATGGCGGGATGAAGTGGACCACCAATGTAGCGGGTGGTGGGTTAATTGGCAGCAGATATAATTACATTAGTCCGTCTTCTGCTCTCTCCTCCAGTGAAGCAGCGGCTAAACGATCTCCTCATATACAAGGATTCTCCCAGCGCGTCGGAGTTGATTGCCTGCAGACCTCGTAAAGTGCTGATCCTGGGCTCCGGGGGGCTCTCTATCGGCCAGGCTGGGGAGTTTGACTACTCAGGATCCCAGGTAACCTTTCCTGAGCGAGAGACAGGCTGCCATTGCTACTTCTCATTAGCTCTTAGCTTCAATACGTTGTATGTGAATAAGGATGTTTGATATTCTAGATGGGCATTATGAGCACCCTATTGGACAGGGTACTAGCTAGGCAATAGATGTCCTTCAGAAGAGCATTGCCAATGGCAGCTTACATGTGTGTAAGGAAAAGTTTGCTGTAAATGGTCACTTCCAATGCCTGAGCACCTTCAGTTGGGATGATATCTGGTTGAGTAGACTTAGGGGCATCGTAAATTTGTATTTATTCTCCACAGAGCGGTTGATGGGGGATGAAAATGATATGGATGGGATGAGAGGTGTTGTCTATCAGAGGGAAAAGAGGTGAAGGATGACAGGTGGTGGGCACTTTGCATTTCACAAATGATTGAGCAAAATATTGTCTGAGTCTTAAATATAAGATTGGCATTTCTTGCTGCAATCTGGGGCCTCTTCTGTGGTTGCATATTAGACAACTACCTAATTTACCTCTGCCAGTGCCCTGGTTGTTGTGTGCATAGCCTTGTGGGATGGTGGGTACAGAGCTGTGTTTGCAGTCAGGTTGGTGGGGGTTGCAGGGCTGGGGTGCCCTGGCTGGCAGTTGCAGTGCCAGGGCGCACTGGGTGGGCGGTGCAGAGCCAGCTGAGTCGGTGAGTGCTCTGCTGGGGTAGCCTGGTTAGCAATAGCTGCAGAGCTGGGTGGGCACCATGAATGGCAGTAGTTGTAAAGCCAGTGGGACACCCTGGTTTGCATTGGTTGCACAGCAAGGGCGCACTGGTTGGTAGGTGCAGAGCAAGTTGGGTCGGTGAGTGCTGTGCCTGGGTTGCCCTGGTTGGCAATAGCTGCAGAACTGGGAGGGCACCATGGATTGCAGTAGTTGCAAGTTCAATGGGACACCCTGGTTGGTATTGGTTGCAGAGCTGGGGTGCCCTGGTTAGCAATAGCTGCAGAGCTGGGTGGGCACCATGAAGGGCAGTAGTTGTAAAGCCAGTGGGACACCCTGGTTTGCATTGGTTGCAGAGCAAGGGCACTCTGTTTGGTAGGTGCAGAGCCAGTTGGATCGGTGAGTGCTGTGCCTGGGTTACCCTGGTTGGCAATAGCTGCAGAGCTGGGCGGGCACCATGGATAGCAGTAGTTACAAATTTAGTGGGGACAGCCTGGTTGGTATTGGTTGCAGAGCTGGGGTGCCCTGGTTAGCAATAGCTGCAGAGCTGGGTGGGCACCATGAATGGCAGTAGTTGTAAAGCCAGTGGGACACCCGAGTTTGCATTGGTTGCAGAGCAAGGGCGCACTGGTTGGTAGGTCCAGAGCCAGTTGGGTCCGTTAGTGTTGTGCCTGGGTTGCCCTGGTTGGCAATAGCTGCAGAGATGGGCGGGCACCATGGGTAGCAGTAGTTGCATATTTCAGTGGGACACCCTGGTTGGTATTGGTTGCAGAGCTGGGGTGCCCTGGTTAGCAATAGCTGCAGAGCTGTACGGGCACCATGGATAGCAGTAGTTGGAAAGCCTGAGGGATACCCTAGTTGGTATTGGTTGCAGAGCTGGGGTGCCCTGGTTGGCAGTAGTTGCAGAGCCAGGGCGCACTGGTTGGTGTGTGCAGACACAGGTAGACCAGTGAGTAGAATTCTGGGACACCCTGGTTGACAATATTTGTAGAGCTGGGGACACCATAGAAGGCAATAATTGCAAAGTTAGCAGGGTACCTTGGTTGGCAGTGGTTGCAGAGCCAGGACAATTCTGTCTGCTAGTGATTGCAGAGCTTGGCTCCCCTGGTTGGCTATAGTTGAGTCAATGCGTGCTGGTTGGTGGGTGCAGAGCCAATTGGGTCTGAGTTCAGTGCTGGAGTGCCCTGGTTTGCAATAGCCAACCATGGATGACAGAAGTTGCAAAACCAGCGGGACACCCTAGTTGGCAGTTGCTGTAGTGCACTGTTTGGTGGGTGCCGTGGAGCGTGTGGGATACCCAATCTAGGTATGTTCGGCCTACACACTTGGACTGGTCTCTTGCGTCACAAACACAAGAGGAGCTGATGTCCCTGGTTGATGGTGTCTGCAGAGCTGGAATGCACTGATTGCAAAGGCGGCAGGGCACCCTGACTGGTGGCTGCAAGGCTAGGTGGGTTTGTGAGTGCAGTGCCTGGATGCCTTGGTTGGCAAGGATTTGCAGAGCTAGGACGCCCTGACTGGTGGCTGCAAGGCTAGGTGGGCTTGTGAGTGCGTTGCCTTGGTTGGCAGGGTTTGCATAGCTAGGGCGCCCTGACTGGTGGCTGCAAGGCTAGGTGGGTTTGTGAGTGCGGTGCCTTGGTTGGCAGGGTTTGCAGAGCTAGGGCGCCCTGACTGGTGGCTGCAAGGCTTTGTGAGTGCAGAGCTTGGGTGCCCTGGTTGGTGGTGGTTGCAGAGCTTGGGTGCCCTGGTTGGTGGTGGTTGCAGAGCTTGGGTGCCCTGGTTGGTGGTGGTTGCAGAGCTTGGGTGCCCTGGTTGGTGGTGGTTGCAGAGCTTGGGTGCCCTGGTTGGTGGTGGTTGCAGAGCTTGGGTGCCCTGGTTGGTGGTGGGTTGCAGAGCTTGGGTGCCCTAGTTGGTGGTGGGTTGCAGAGCTCGGGTGCCCTAGTTGGTGGTGGGTTGCAGAGCTCGGGTGCCCTAGTTGGTGGTGGGTTGCAGAGCTCGGGTGCCCTAGTTGGTGGTGGTTCCAGAGCTCGGGTGCCCTGGTTGGTGGTGGTTCCAGAGCTCGGGTGCCCTGGTTGGTGGTGGCTGCAGAGCTCGGGTGCCCTGGTTGGTGGTGGCTGCAGAGCTCGGGTGCCCTGGTTGGTGGTGGCTGCAGAGCTCGGGTGCCCTGGTTGGTGGTGGCTGCAGAGCTCGGGTGCCCTGGTTGGTGGTTGCAGGGCTCTGGTGCCCTGGTTGGTGGTGGTTGCAGAGCTCGGGTGCCCTCGTGTGGTGGTTTGGGATATTGAATAAATATTTCAGCACATCTTTTAGCCCTAAATCCGATTTTTTTTTTTTTTTTTTTTTTTTTTTTTTTTTAACCTTTTTTTTTATTTTTTATTTCTAAAATTGCTTGTGACCTGATATCCTCTTCTCTGTCCAGGCCATTAAAGCGCTGAAAGAGGAAAACATTCAAACAGTGCTAATTAACCCCAACATTGCCACGGTGCAGACCTCCAAGGGGCTTGCGGACAAGGTGTACTTTCTGCCAATCACAGCGGAGTATGTAACACAGGTGGGTGTAGTCCGAAACAAAGCTACTAGTGAGATGTTCCTGATGATCACCGCTAACCCTTCAACTTCCTTTACAGGTGATCAAGAACGAGAGGCCAGATGGTATTCTCCTGACATTTGGCGGTCAGACTGCTCTTAACTGCGGGGTGGAGCTGACGAAACGCGGGGTGCTGGAGAAGTACAATGTGCGTGTCCTGGGCACCCCTGTGAAGTCCATTGAGATGACGGAAGACCGGAAGATCTTCGTGGAGAAGATGGAGGAGATCGGGGAACACGTGGCACCAAGCGAGGCCGCCTTCTCGCTGGAGCAGGTAATGAAGCGCTCTGTGATTGGGGGATGTTCACTTCCCTATGGAGGCTCAGCATGACCTCCAATATCCTCAAGTTATTCTTACTTGGGTGATAGTAACTTGACTCTGACTAATGACCACTGTGATTTTTTTCTTTCCCTCCTCCTCCAATTAGGCTCAGGCTGCTGCGGACCGTCTGGGGTACCCGGTCTTGGTACGTTCAGCCTACGCACTTGGTGGACTGGGCTCTGGCTTTGCCAACACAAAAGAAGAGCTAACGTCCCTGGTGTGCCAGGCTTTCGCTCACACCACACAGGTCTTAGTGGACAAATCGCTGAAGGGATGGAAGGAGATTGAGTATGAGGTGGTAAGAGACGCCTACAACAACTGCATAACGGTAAGCAGATCTCTGTACATTGCCGAACTTGTTAGATGTGGAGCTTATGGATTGGTAGGTCTCAGAAGTAAGGCTCTGTTTCTCTCTCTGCCTTAGGTGTGTAACATGGAGAACGTGGACCCTCTGGGTATCCACACCGGCGAGTCCATAGTGGTGGCGCCCAGCCAGACACTGAATGACCACGAGTACAACATGCTACGCAACACTGCCATCAAGGTCATCCAGCACCTGGGCATTGTGGGAGAGTGCAACATCCAGTATGCCCTGAACCCGCACTCTGAGCAGGTAAAGAACTGGCATGTAATCCTAGAATAGACGCGCATGTAGAGGTGTTCTAGGCGGGCCAGGCTATGGGCGTTCTAGGCGGGCCCAGGCTATGGGCGTTCTAGGCGGGCCCAGGCTATGGGCGTTCTAGGCGGGCCCAGGCTATGGGCGTTCTAGGCGGGCCCAGGCTATGGGCGTTCTAGGCGGCCCAGGCGTTCTATAAGGTAGTGGAAGGACATGAGAATCTTGCACTGAAGCAGTTAGGCCAGGTTCTGTAGCCCCCATGTTGGTCCTTGTGCTGTACACGTTTAATCTTCCAGCCCCGTATTGTGATTGGGTACGTTGTAGCATCCTCTCTTGCAGAGTCAGATGGAGCCTCACTTTTAGCCTTGATGTGTTACCTGTTCATATTCTGTTCTTTGCAGTATTACATTATTGAGGTGAATGCGCGGCTCTCCCGCAGTTCCGCCCTGGCAAGCAAGGCCACCGGATACCCCCTGGCATATGTGGCAGCCAAACTGGCATTAGGAATTCCTCTTCCGGTTCTCAGGTATGTCCTCTGCTAGCTCTCAATCAGTCTTGAGGTATGAGTGTTGCTGTAAATCCACTGCATGACCATGGTATGCCTTTTTCCTAAGTCCTCAAGCTCATTTTTCCCTGCGTTGATTCAGTCACTGGCCCAGAGCAGGCCAGGCAAGCTTGCATTTTGCAGAAGGTCAGACCAGAGATCATCTTACTCTTGTTTCTTTCCACCATCCTTTTGTAGAAACTCTGTCACCAACTCCACCACAGCGAACTTTGAGCCCAGCTTGGATTACTGCGTAGTGAAGGTTCCCCGCTGGGATCTTAGCAAGTTCCTACGAGTCAGCACCAAGATCGGCAGTTCCATGAAGAGTGTTGGTGAGTACATGGGTTGGGGATTATCTTGTCTTGGCGTATTCTAGATCCCTCACTTCCTTTGTGCTTTTTGGCTGCACCCCTCGGAAACAAATCCACCAACAATGGCCACCATCGCTCAACCTCCTTTTTACAAATTTCTAGGTGACTGGATATCCTGTTGAGCCTCTGCCTTCCATCCTTCACTGACCTGGACTTCTGACCTCACTTGATGCGTTAGTGTCCTAGGTCTGTGGATGTATTGAAGCCAAAGGAGAACAGCCAGGCATTTTAGGAGGAGGTTCAGTAGTGTTGGCCTCCATATTTTTTCCATGGGAGATTTTTCATTGATCTATCATGGTCCATGCCTCTACCGTTCCAGGGGAAGTCATGTCGGTGGGGCGGAACTTCGAGGAAGCTTTCCAGAAGGCATTGCGCATGGTGGATGAGAACTGCGTGGGGTTTGACCACACGTTGAAAGCTGAGTCTGATGAGGTAAGCGCGGTCACCTGATTTGAGAGACTTCGATGTTGTTGGCAGCAGCAGGTTAAACACTGTCCTTGTCCTTCAGGAGCTAGAGACCCCCACGGACAAGCGGATATTTGTTCTGGCAGCAGCGCTGCGGGCCGGCTACACCATCGAGCGCCTGTACCAACTGACAAAGATCGACCGCTGGTTCCTTCACAAGATGAAGAACATCACCGACCATGTATCCACACTGGAGTCCTGCCAGGACTACACCGCCATGACCCGGGATGTCCTGCTCCGCGCCAAACAGTTGGGCTTCTCCGACAAGCAGGTGGCGATGGCTGTGCAGAGGTGAGAGCTGTGATACGATCTTCTGTCTATTTGCCATATTTGCCTCTCCTGTGTTCTGTGTCTCCTACCTCCCCTTCGTTCTCTGTATTAGGAGAGGTAATATACCCACATCTCTGGTGCCCCACGTCTCCTACTTCCCCTCCATTCCCTGTAATAGAGGTATTCTACTCTTCTCTGGTTTCTTGTGTGTCCTACCTCCCCTTCATTCTCTGTAATAGAAGAAGTATTATTTTCCCCTCCGGTTTCCTGTGTCTCCTATCTCCCCTCCATTCTCTGTTAGAAGAGATTATATTCCCCACTCTGGTGTCCTGGTGTCCTGTGTTTCCTACCTCCCCTCATTCCCTTAAATTGAAGAGGTACTATATTCCTCTCTCCGTATGTCCTGTGTCTCCTACCTCCCCTCCATTCTCTGTAATAGAAGAGGTATTCTACTTCCCTCTTCAGTGTCCAGTGTCTCCTACCTCCCCTCCATTCCCTGTAATAGAAGAGGTATTCTACTCCCCTCTTCAGTGTCCAGTGTCTCCTACCTCTCCTCCGTTCCCTGTAATAGAAGAGGTATTATACTCCCCTCTCTGTTTTCCTGTGTCTCCTACCTCCCCTGTAATAGAAGAGGTACTAATTCCCCTCCCTGGTGTCCCGTGTCTCCTAACTCCCCTCCATTCCCTGTAATAGAAGAGGTATTCTACTCCCCTCTTCGGTGTCCAGTGTCTCCTACCTCCATTCCCTGTAATAGAAGAGGTATTCTACTCCCCTCTTCGGTGTCCAGTGTCTCCTACCTCCATTCCCTGTAATAGAAGAGGTATTCTACTCCCCTCTTCGGTGTCCAGGGTCTCCTACCTCCCCTCCATTCCCTGTAATGGAAGAGGTATTCTACTCCCCTCTTCGGTGTCCAGTGTCTCCTACCTCTCCTCCGTTCCCTGTAATAGAAGAGGTATTATACTCCCCTCTCTGGTTTCTTCTGGTTTCCTGTCTCTCCTTCCTCCCCTGTAATCCCTGTAATAGAAGTACTAATTCCCCTTTCCGGTGTCGTATCTCCTACCTCTCCTCTGTTCTCTGTAATAGAAGAGGTATTCTACTCCCCTCTTCGGTGTCCAGTGTCTCCTACCTCCCCTCTCTGGCCTCCAGTGTCTCCTACCTCCCCTCTATTCTCTTTAATAAAGGGCGTACTATACTTTTTTTGGTTGTCCAGTGTCTCCTACCATCCCTTTTTGTTCCATGTAATTGAAGAGGTATTTTACTTCTTTCTACGGTGCTCTGCTTCTCCTACCTCCCCTTTAATCTCTATTAGAAGAGATATTCTACCCCCGTCTACTGTGTTCATGTCTCCTACCTTCCCTCGATTCTCTGTAATAGAAGAGGTTTATACTCCTCCTCTCTCCGGTTTCCCATGTCTCCCTACTTCCCCTCCGTATTCTGTAATAGAAGAGGTACTATACTTCCCTTTTCGGTGTCCAGTGTCTCCTACCATTCCTTTTGTTTTTTGTAATAGAGGGATTATACTCCCCTCTCCGGTGTTTGTCTTCTACTACCTCTATTCCATGTAAAAGAAGTGGTGGTATACTCGCGTCTCTGGTGTCCTGTGTCTCCTACCTCCCCTCCATTTCCTGTAATATAGAAGCGGTATTGTACTCCTCTCACTGGTTTCCAGTGTCTCCTACTTGTTCTCTGTAATAGAAGAGGTAATATACTCCCCTCTCAGGTGTCCCATGTTTTTCACTACCTCTTTTCTGTGTAATAGAAGAGGTGGTAGAGTCACCTCCGTGGTGTCCATATCACCTACCTCCTCCTGTTCCAATGCTGCATGTCTGTGTCCCCTGCTGTGCACTGTGGTTCCTTCCTCAGATCTTTGAATTACTGTGGGTGAAGTAGGGGGACAGAGGAAGAAGGAACCACATCTCTGATCAGGGGACACTGGCATCCAGAACTCCTGGAAGTGTTGAATGATGCCGCCACCTGGAGCAGAGGGATAATAGGAGACACGGAACACTGTAAGGGGGGATTGGAGGTCTTCTATTGCAGGGAACTTTCAACCCTATACATTTTTTTGCTAATATACTCTCGGTATGTAATGCATAGGATAGTTCTGATGTCAGTTTGGACTTTAGCATGGTTTGACCCCGGATATATTTCTCGCTCATTCACAGCACGGAGCTTGCCGTCCGTAAGCTGCGTCAGGAATGGCAGATCCTGCCGGTAGTGAAGCGGATCGACACGGTGGCCGCTGAGTGGCCGGCTCAGACCAATTACTTGTACCTGACCTACAACGGCACAGAGCACGACCTGACCTTCGAGGAGCCGCACGTCATGGTGATCGGCTCCGGCGTCTACCGCATCGGCAGCAGCGTGGAGTTCGACTGGTGTGCGGTGGGCTGTATACAGGAACTGCGCAAGGTGAGGTCTAGCTGTGGCAAGAAGCCGAGCCGCCTGGGGTCTGTATAATTTCTGGAATGCTCCTCTGGGGCGGGGCCTGTCAGGGTGGTCATTCTCTGTTATCTGCCCGATCTGCTTTGTAAAGCGCCACTTCTTCCAGACTGACGTCCACCCTTCAAGGCAGTTTAATAATTGCAGAACTCCTCCTCCTAAAGGGCAGCCACTGCTTGCGTCAGGACTAAGGAGTACTGAGGCTGGAAGCTATGTACAGCACCCTGCCGACCCCTCCCATGAACTATGATCTGCCTGAACTGTATAGATCTGGATTTCTCAACCAGGGTTCCTCCAGAGGTTGCTAGGGGTTCCTTGAGCAAGGAGCAGTTTATTTTGGCCTCTCAGATAAGTTCCCACTGACACCATTGATCTTTTTAGCTATCTGTAAGGGGGGGGGGGGGGTCTTATCAGTTATATTGTTGCTGTTTTTTTTTTTTTTTTTTTGGGATTCAATGTATTTTAATTTTTGTTATTGCAGATGGGCTTTAAAACGATCATGGTGAATTATAACCCAGAGACGGTCAGCACCGACTATGACATGTGCAACAGGCTCTACTTTGACGAGATATCCTTCGAGGTAAGTGTGGGGGGGCAGGTCCTTAACCACTTCAGGTCAGGAGGGTTTTCCCTCTCCCCTTCATGACCAGGCCATTTTTTGCGATCTGGCACTGCGTTATTTTAACTGACAATTGCGCGGTCGTGCAATGCTGGACCCTAATAAAATGTAGGTTTTTTTTTTTTTTTTTTTTTTTTTGTCCCCACCCACGAATAACTTTTTTTCTTTTGGTGGTATTCGATCCCCTCTGTTGTTGTTTTTGTGCTATAAACAAAAAAATGACAATTTTTGAAGAAAACATTTTTTTTTTTCAATCAAATTGCTTTATAAATTTAGGCCAAAATGTATTCTACATGTTTTTGGGGAAAATAAAAATTCCAGTAAGCGTATATTGATTGGGTTGTGCCAAAGTTGGTGTTTCCAAACTATGGGATACTTTTAAATATATATATATATATATAATAAATTTATATATATATATATATATATATAATAAATTTATATATATATATATATATATATATATATATATATATATATATATATATATATATATATATATATATATAAAATATATATTAAAATTTTTTAATATATATATATATATATATATATATATATATATATATATATATATATATATATATATATATTTTTATATATATATATATATATTTATTTATATATATATTCTTTGTTTTACTAGTAATGGCAGCGATCAGCGACTTATAGTGGGACTGCGATATTGCTGCAGACAATCGGGACCACTAACTGACATTGTTTGGGGACCAGTGACACTGATACATATACAATACAAAAATATGCGCGGTCACTGTAATAACACTGGCTGGAAAGGGGTTATCGGGGGCAATCAAAGGGTTAAATGTGTTCCCAGCGAGTGCTTGCCAACTGTGGGGGAGGTGCTTTGACTTGGGGAAGGTAATGATCCATGTTCCTGCTAAGCAGAAACACAGGATCAGTACATTTCCCCTCTTTCAGAACAGCGGTCTGCCTTGTTTACATAGGCAGTCACTGCTCTGCTTGTCTTCCGAACAATCGACCGGTCACCGAAGACCTTGTTTCCGCCGGGCGCGCTGATTTTGCTCCCACTGTGTCCAATCACAGCGGGATCCAGTCGCTGGTGGTGCACGCGCCCCAGACCTCGACGTGTCAGATCACGTACCAGGTACGTGATTTGGCACAGAGCTGCCACTGTATATGTGCACGGGGAGGTCCGGAAGCAGTTAAAGGGCACCTGTCGTCTAAGCCGGGGACACGGAGCCGTTATCATTTTATTAAGTAAAACCTAAATATAAGCAGCTGAGGTTACAAGCAAATCCTAAAGGCTGCTGTAAAAATAGGATCTTGCCTCCACACCCTCCTGCATTTCTTATACTTTAATGCATTGAGTGGTTTTGTCGACCAATGAGATGGCAGAACAAAGCTTAGTTGGGAAAGGTGGAAATTTGGACTCCATGTTTTCTTGAGGTCAGCGGGGACACTGAAGACAATCTGGTGCTTTTGGGGGTGAGGATGTGTAAATTAGGAGGTGCAGATGATGACTCTCTTGGCATGCGGGTGGCTCTTCTATTTACGAATGTCCTTTCTTCCAGGTTGTGATGGACATCTATGAGCTGGAAAACCCGGAGGGGATCATCTTATCCATGGGAGGCCAGCTACCCAACAATATAGCCATGTCCCTGCACCGACAACAGTGCCGTGTTCTGGGCACTTCACCTGACTCCATCGACTCTGCTGAAAACCGCTTTAAGTTCTCCCGCCTACTGGACACCATTGGGATCAGCCAACCACAGTGGAAAGAGCTGTCTGATATGAAGGTATGCCGGGGCTTCTCTGCCCTCTGGGATAAGGAGGTACACCGGGTGTTCTCTGCCCTCCTCTTGGGATAAGGGGGTATGCCGGGTCTGCTCTGCCCTCCTCTGGGGTAAGGGGGTACACTGGGTCTGCTCTGCCCTCCTCTGGGATAAGGGGGTACACTGGGTCTGCTCTGCCCTCTGGGATCAGGGGGTATGCCGGGTCTGCTCTGCCCTCTGGGATCATGCCGGGTCTGCTCTGCCCTCCTCTGGGATCAGGGGTTATGCTGGGGCTGCTCTGCCCTCTGGGATAAGGGGGTACACTGGGTCTGCTCTGGGATCGGGGGGTATGGCGGGTCTGCTCTGCCCTCCTCTGGGATCAGGGGGTGTGGCGGGTCTGCTCTGCCCTCCTCTGGGATCAGGGGGTGTGGCGGGTCTGCTCTGCCCTCCTCTGGGATCAGGGGGTGTGGCGGGTCTGCTCTGCCCTCCTCTGGGATCAGGGGTTATGCTGGGTATGCTCTGCCCTCCTCTGGGATCAGGGGGTACACTGGGTCTGCTCTGCCCTCCTCTGGGATCAGGGGGTACGCTGGGTCTGACTCTGTCCTCCTCTGGGATCAGGGGGTATGCCGGGTCTGCTCTGCCCTCCTCTGTCCTCTGGCATCAGGGGGTATGATGGGGCTGCTCTGCCCTCCTCTGGCATCAGGGGGTATGATGGGGCTGCTCTGCCCTCTGGGATCAGGGGGTATGCTGGGGCTGCTCGGCCCTTCTCTTTGGATCCGGGGGTATGCCGGTGCTTCTCGGCCCTTCTCTTTGGATCCGGATGTATGCCGGGGTCTGCTTGGCCCTCCTCTTGGGATCCGGGGGTATGCCGGGCCTGCTCGGCCCTCCTCTTGGGATCCGGGGGTATGCCGGGCCTGCTCGGCCCTCCTCTTGGGATCCGGGGGTATGCCGGGCCTGCTCGGCCCTCCTCTTGGGATCCGGGGGTATGCCGGGCCTGCTCGGCCCTCCTCTTGGGATCCGGGGGCACACTGGGTCTGGCTCAATCCCCCCTCACTCACCTTTCTTTCTGTCTCTCTAGTGCGCTCTGCAGTTCTGTAACTCGGTGGGGTTCCCCTGCGTGGTGCGCCCCTCCTACGTTCTTAGCGGGGCCGCCATGAACGTCGCCTATTGCGATGAAGATCTGGAGAAAGTTCTCAGCAATGCCGTGGCCGTGTCCAAAGAACATCCCGTGGTCATCTCCAAATTCATCCAGGAAGCCAAGGTCAGTCTGGTTTTTTTTTTTTCTTGGATTAAGAATGTGATCTGGTGAGTTATTGAACCCTCTGACCTCACCAGATGAAAACCAGAATACCAAGGGCAAGAAATAATCATGTATTGGGGCTCAGAATAATGTAACTGCTGTAAACTATTAAGTATTTGGATTATGTCACAAAAATGAAAAACAGTCTGACTTTATAGAGGAATTCTGGTAGAATGCTTGAACGCCTATCCGTACTATCCAGTTCTATCTTTTGTATTTTATTCTGCAGACCCCCTGATGAACAAGCTGGGTCATTTACATTGGCCTCTTTGAGATTTGATGAAGCCTTTGTATTTGTAGTGTTAATGCTGTGTACGTTGTGCTCCCCCTAGGAGATAGATGTGGATGCCGTGGCCTGTGATGGGGTGGTGGTTGCCATTGCCATCTGTGAGCATGTCGAGAATGCCGGAGTCCACTCTGGAGATGCCACGCTGGTCACCCCTCCTCAGGACATCACCCCCAAAACCCTGGAGAGGATCAAAGCCATCGTCCATGCAGTGGGACTGGAGCTCCAGGTGACCGGCCCCTTCAACCTGCAGCTCATCGCCAAGGTAAGAGTGCCGACTCGTCTCACTATTATGACCTCACTTACCATCTGCCTGGTCTGTCCGCTCATAAGCCCTCACGTGATCTGCTTATTAACCACTTCAATACCGGGCACTTTCACCCCCTTCCTGCCCAGGCCAATTTTCCCCTTTTAGCTCTGTTGCATTTTGAATGACAATTGCGCGGTCATGCAACACTGTACCTACACCAAATGTATGTCATTTTCCCCCCACAAATAGAGCTTTCTTTTGGTGGTATTTGATCACCTCTGGGTTTTTTCCTTTTTGTTAAACAAATAAAAAAGACCGAAAAGTTTGGAGAAAAAAAAAAATTTTTTTTGTTTGTTATACAATTTTGTAAATACGTTTTTTCCTGCACTGATGGGGAGGCACTGATGGGGTGGCACTGACGGGCGGCACTAATGGGCGCTGATAGGCGGCACTGATGGCAATGATGGGCACTGGTGGGTGACACTGATGGCAATGATGGGCACTGGCGGGCAGCACTGATGGGGAGGGCAATGGGGGGCTCCCTGAGCCCTGATTGCCATCCCTGGTGGCCATAGTGGGCATCCCTGGGGTCATGGGTGGGCATCCCTGGTGGTTCTAGTGGCACCCCCCCCTGAGGGTCTGCACTGGTAATCAATGATCTGATTACCAGTGCCGACCCCCACCTGTCAGGGGAGCCGCAGATCAGCGCTCCTTTACTCGTGCCTGTCAGGCACATACTGAGGAAAGCCGATCAACGGCTCTTCCTGTTTACTATGTGACCAGCCGTGATTGGACACGGCTGGTCACATGGTAAAGAGCCTACGTCAGATCGGAGATGCATGGAGTCAGACTGACACCTCGCATCACCGATCGCTGCTCTGCGTGCCCCCGGGGGGCGCACAGAGCGTATTGTCCTGCCGCCGTAATATGACGTCCGGTCAGGATAATACAACCACATTCCCGCCGTCATTCTGCTATAGGGCGGGCGGGATGTGGTTAAAGTGAACCTGTCGCCTCAAGAAGGAGCCCCAGCCTTATGTAGGTATTTAAAAATTCTTCTTTTTAATTTTACATCTGGCTAAAACACAAAAAAGATTCCACTTTGTGAAGTGGTCTCTCTGCAGCTCCCACCAGTCTTACACTTGAATGGTTTCCAGATCTGGGGGGATAGAAAAATTGATGAGCCACATGGAGAGGGAAAATAGATATCTGGGTTTAGGACTTGAATGTCTCCTAACACTTGGTCATGGTTTGCTTGGCGTGCTCTCGGCCTCTCATGATGCAGTGAGCCATTTATTGAATGCTAGGTTTGGATGGGGCGTCATGAGCTCGGGATTGTGCTAAGTTATGTAGTTGGGTTACTTGACCACATGAGACCATTCTCCAATTGTGGACTTCAGGTCGTTCACCCCTCACTTTTTTCAGCATTGCTTGGCTCCACGTGTAGCTAGTCTGGCCTACGCTCCAATATCTCCCATCTATCATCATCATGTGTGCTATTACTCAAACACATATATACATTTCATCTAACATGTTTGTCACCTTGGACTTATATTCTCCTTCTTGTCTCTGCAGGATGATCAGCTGAAAGTGATCGAATGCAACGTCCGAGTCTCTCGCTCCTTCCCCTTCGTCTCCAAGACTTTAGGGGTGGACATGGTGGCTCTGGCCACGCAGGTGATCATGGGAGAGGAAGTGGAGCCGGTTGGACTGATGACGGGGATGGGAATTGTGGGTGTGAAGGTAAGTCTTCTGTCGTCCTAGGCCAGTGATGGGGAACCTTGGCACCCCAGATGTTTTGGAACTACATTTCCCATGATGCTCATACACTCTGCAGTGTAGTTGAGCATAATGGGAAATGTAGTTCCAAAACATCTGGGGGTGCCAAGGTTCCCCATCACTGTCCTTGGCAAAGTAGAAATCTGGAGCTTTTCATACAGTTATAAGGAGTTTTGGCAAGAAAGCTCAAACTTGGGCACCAGGTGTGTTTGCCAGTCATTAGGTGATTTAAAATTTTTTTTTTTTTTTTTCCTCCTCCTATCCCAGGTGCCTCAGTTCTCCTTCTCTCGTCTGGCCGGGGCAGATGTGGTCCTGGGGGTGGAGATGACCAGCACGGGGGAGGTGGCCTGCTTTGGAGAGAACCGATACGAAGCTTATCTGAAGGCCATGCTGAGTACCGGCTTTAAGATTCCACAGAAGAACATTCTGCTCACCATCGGAAGCTACAAGGTGAGAGATTGGGAGGGCGGCTTTGTCGCTTCACTGACTTTAATACTCGGATCGCTTCACTGACTTTAATACTCAGATCGCTTCACTGACTTTAATACTCAGATCGCTTCACTGACTTTAATACTCAGATAACGATGGGTCTGAATTTAGAGATTCTTCTCAGTGTTGGTAAACCTCCTCTGAATGAAAGAACTTCTGGTGCCATGAAGCCCAGAAAACAATACAGGCACAATTAATAAGTTGGTCTTCTGGTTTACTTTAGATTCTTCAGGAACCTAGTCTGCAGAGTGTTTTGTTTTAAAGGGTTTTCACCACAACTTGATCGTTGATGAATCCCCCAAGGGATCAAGTACGCGTAGCATTTGGCTCGGTTTTGATACGTGACCACATTGTGCAATAAAAGGGATTTTGTGCTGGCTGTCAGCTCCTTCCTAGACCAAAGCCCAATTTATGGACTTTTTTTTTTTTTTCCCTGTTGAGCTACTAATCACCGAAAGCTGTCCTTTTTGTTTACTAGTTATCAGTTTCTGTTTTGATTCAAGCTACCCACCCTGGTGTGGTGAGTGATGACACTCATCTTAAGCATGTGCCTTCTGTCAGATGGGTGCTGTTACTCAGACCTTATAAAATAGTGGTTTTGTTGAGCAGCATGGTCAAACGGAGGTTGGGGGGAGGAGGAGAAGGGAGGGCGATACACTAGTTCAGTAATCGTAGCACAGATCAGAACATGACCAAGTTCTACGTGCTCTTGCTCTCCTTGGGTATTCAGCAGCACTTATGTTGTGGGGATGCCTTTTCTTTAGAGATCCTGTTAGGTTAACAAGCACAGTGTGGGTCTCGGTTCCGTTACAGGAGAGTTGAGGCTACACAATGAGGAGAGCTGATTGGAGGGAAGGCATCGCCCCCTGTACACAGGAACAGAGCAGAGGCAGTCAATCTCAGGCTGTGTGCTGGAGCTCCCTCCCCCCTTTCACCATTTTTCTCTTGGTGTCAGGAAAACTTTTCAGATGTGATTCATGCTGATAGCAGAGGAAGGGGGCAGCAGACAGAAATTACACTTAGTGCTCCGGACTGAGACAAGCGCACACTGTAGAGGGATGTGCTTTGTACATATTTAATGTCGGGATTACAACCACTTTAAGTCTTGCAATGTACAAATGGCTTTTACCCAGAACTCGTAAACTTAGACATGCATCTATTTCTTCACAAGCATAACCTCTGCCTCTTAGTATTTTGGACTTTTTTCTCCTACAGAATAAGAGTGAGCTCTTGCCCACCGTGCGGGCCCTGGAGACCCTCGGGTACAGCCTGTATGCCAGTCTTGGCACAGCTGACTTCTATACTGAACACGGAATCAAGGTAATCTCATGCGTTTGTATTGTCAGTCTCCTTTTTTTTCAGTGTCTCCCCAACTCCAGCCATAACCATTTTTATTGGCGTCTTGCAGATTAAGGCGATGGATTGGGTCTTTGAGGATCCGGACAGCGATGGGCACATGAAGGAGAAGCAGGGGAGCATTATGGACCATCTGTCCGAGAACCACTTTGATCTGGTCATCAACCTATCCATGAGAAATTCCGGCGGTCGCAGGCTTTCCTCCTTTGTTACCCGCGGGTACCGCACTCGCCGCTTGGCGGTGGATTACTCCGTTCCCCTGATCATCGACATCAAGTGCACCAAACTGTTTGTGGAGGTGAGGGGTGTTGGGGGAATAGGATTGGTGACTGCTTAGTCCTTATGTGCTGGAGATGGATGGCTGGGACTGTAGAGCGAAAGTTTATGCAAAAATGGGTTACAAAGTAAATCTGTGGCGGAACCAGTGGTGACCACACTGGTGGTCTGTTGAGACCCAGTGTCATCTCTGGGTTACAAAGTAAATCTGTGGTGGAACCAGTGGTGACCACACTGGTGGTCTCTTTTGAGACCCAGTGTCAACTCTGGGTTTAAAAGTAAATCTGTGGAGGAACCAGTGATGACCAACCACACTGGTGGTCTCTTTTGAGACCCAGTATCATCATCTCTAGGTCTGTCTGCTGGTCTTTGCTTATTTTGATTGTAAGGGACGTCATGCTTCTATAAACGCCACAGCCCTCTGACTTAAGCGTTTAATGAAAAAACAAATTCTCAGAATCCCTTTAGACGTGCATGCCCCTACCTGCGGGACACTGGTTGCTACAGACTTTAGCTGTGCAGTCTCCTGAACACTCAAATACAGGGATCCTCAAACTACGGCCCTCCAGCTGTTGCGGAACTACACATCCCGTGAGGCATTGTAAAACTCTGACATTCAAAGACCTGATGGGAATTTTAGTTCCTGAACAACTGGAGGGCCATAGTTTGAAGACCCCTGCTCTAACAGAACACAGTCAATGAACTGATCAGCAGATGGCACAGCTATGCTGTACCCAGTAAATACAAATGAAAAACAGATGCAGTGCTCCCTTCCAGGTCCCAGAATAGATGGGAGGAATCTGAATAGTCTGGTCTGGCTCCAAGTGTCCTCCAAATCCCCAAACAGAATACAGATAAATGAAGAGCTGGCAACTCGCACATCCGTATCAGTCTTTAGCTACAGAATAGACGATAAGAATGGCTTACATGTTTTGTAAAATAGCCTTAGTCCTAGCTTATGACTAAGGCTATTTGCCGAAACATGTAAGCTATTCTGTAGCTAAAGGCTTTGATACGGATGTGCGAGTTACTGGCACTCCATTCACACTGTATTGTTAAAAGTATTTGGATGCCCACCTTTTATACGCACATGAATTTTGATGGCATCCCGGTCTTAGTCCGTAGGGTTCAATATTGAGTTGGCCCACCCTTTGCAGCTATAACAGCTTCAACTCTTCTGGGAAGGTTGTCCACAAGGTTTAGGAGTGTGTCTATGAGAATGTTTGACCATTCTTCCAGAAGCGCATTTGTGAGGTCAGGTACTGATGTTGGATAAGAAGGCCTGGTTTGCAGTCTCCGTTCTAATTCATCCCAAAGGTGTTCTTTCGGGTTGAGGTCAGGACTCTATGCAGGCCAGTCAAGCTCCTCCACCCCAAACTCGCTCATCCCCCCCCCCCCCCCCCCGCCCCTTATGTGGACCCTAATAATTCCCCTATAATTGTGCCCACACATGACTAAGGGCGAACCATGTTTTTTGATGTCAGAGAAATTTGATAGGTAGTCTAGTGACCGTAGGGATCAAGAGGAGAGGGGCTTTATGAAAAGACAGGAAATGAGGGGAGGCTCGAAAGCCTCTGCGGCTTCAAAGGGTTTCGTTGTGGAGATGTAAGTTTGCAGGTAATTTGAGAGGGATCCTTTCAATAGAGGAAATTGGGGGGAGGTAGGGCTTGGTGTTTTATCTTAAAAATGAAAGGAGTTTTTTTTTGTATAGAATGGGCAGAAGATAAGGAATGCTTCACCACCTGAAGACCAGGCTTTTTCTGGCACTTTTTGTTGACACGTTTAAATCCATATTTTTTTGCTAGAAAATTACATGGAGCCCCCACAATCATATTTTTTATATATATATAGATAGATAGATAATACAAGGATAGATATAGATAGATAGATAGGGCATGCCCAGAAGCTGTGCAGGGATGACGCTGCTGCACCGGAAGTGACGGCGGGGCCGGTGCAGTGCATCGTGGGACGGAAGAGGATCGCGCTGGCTTCAAGCTGCCCCCACCTGAGATGGCAGCGCTGGACAATACATTTTCAAGGTAAGTAATTCTTCTTGCAGGTAAGTGCAACCCGGGACAGATCAGAGGCTAGCCATTGTGGAATGCACTAGCCCTGACTGTCCCGGGGGTATTTTTATAAAAAAAAAAAAAATGTCCCAGGGTGGAACTCCGCTTTAAGTAAGGAAATGGGCCTATATGACGCACAGGCCTCGGGGTCCTTGCTGGGTTTGAGCACCAACACAGTAAGAGCCTCTAACCTAGATTTAGGCAGAGAGTCTAGGGAGGTGAACTGGGCAAAAAGGGCTGTGAGCCTTGGTGCCAACAATTCCTGGTACTGTAAGTCAATAGGGACCCCATCAGGACCCAGAGCCTTACTCATCTGCATATGCCCTAGGAATCTAAATCTCCTCAAGAGTGATGTTCCCCGTCTAACCGTCTCGTGGGGTTATGGTTGATAGCTTCAGCCATAATCCCGGTAAACCACTTGCAAACTGCAAAGTATATAAACTTATTGCGGTTGACAAGTGGTTAACATCCCCAAAGACAATAGGAGGGGGAGGAGTGGTTATCTAGGACTAACCTGACTGTTGGGAGTTGGTATAATCAATTCATGAATAGGTACACTTAGATGTGTGTCCATGTTTATACAAAGTGCCTTTATATAAGATTACTTCAGATTCCATCTTTATAAAGAGTCCACGTTGGCCGGGTGGTTTTGGGTTTCTTCTTCCTTGCTGTACTTGTATCAGGATGGTGTCAAAGAACATCTGAAAAGGGCCATGAAATGGAATAGCTCAGTGCGTGGTTTAATGTTGATTCCCTCTGTTCTGTTCTAGGCTCTGCGTCAGATCGGAGCCGCCCCTCCCGTGAAGACCCACGTTGACTGTATGACCTCCCAGAAGTTCATACGTCTTCCAGGTTATTTTGATTTTCCTCTACAGCTCTAATTTTTGCTGTAATTTTACAGTAGTTTGTGTGCAATCGTAGGGAAGAGTTCCTGGTCTTGGCAGTCTCCCTCTCTTGTAGCGTGGTAACATGCATGTTCTTCCACGTGTTACAAGACTGGCTACTATTACCTTGCTTGGTAAAACAGGTAGGGTACATAAACCAACTAATTTTTGAGAAATACCTGGCTAATTGGTAATTTTTGGTATTGCCCTATTCCCATCTCCTTAGGTCTAATTGACGTACATGTACATCTACGAGAACCTGGTGCCACACACAAAGAAGACTTCTGCTCTGGCACCGCGGCGGCTCTGGCGGGAGGAGTCACTATGGTGTGTGCCATGCCCAACACCAATCCGGCCATCACTGATGCTACCACCTTCTCCCTGGCGCAGAAGGTGAGCGATGTGCTTATGTATTGTAGTTCCACCAGCTGTTGTTTTTTTTTTTTTTTTTTTTCCCCTCCTGATATAATTCCATCTTTTCATCTCAGCTAGCAGAGGTTGGTGCCCGATGTGACTTCGCCCTGTTCCTGGGCGCCTGTTCGGATAATGCCGGCTCCCTCTCCTCCATCGCCAGTTCAGCGGCTGGACTGAAGATGTATCTGAATGACACGTACTCTCAGCTCAAGATGGACAATGTCTCTTTGTGGATGGAGGTGAGTTCACACTGCCATATTCTCTTCTATTCTAGAAGAAGACTATCCTATGTCCATTAAGTGTTTTCAGTCTGGACTCCTCGCTTGTCCGGCTGGAGGAGCTCTGGGCTCTCAGTTCTCTGGTTCTTGTGTTTCCAAGTGGGTCCTGGAAGGTTCTGTTTTCCCAGATGGGCCCCTGGGTTCTCAGATCTCTGGTCTTTGTGTTCCCAAGTGGATACCGGAAAGTTCTGTGTTCCCAGATGGACGCTGGAAGGGCTCTGGGTTCTTGGATCTTCGGTTCTTCTGTTCTCAAGTATACACTCAAAGGTTCTGTGTTCCGAAGTGGGTGCTAGAAGGGCTCTGGGTTCTCGGGTCTCTTGTCCTTGTGTTCCCTAGTGGTAACTGGAAAGTTCTTGGGTCTTTGAACCTTCCAGTGTTTACTTGGGAACATAAGGACCAGTGTTTCCCAGGTGGGCACGGAAAGGCTCTGGGTTCTCAGGTCTATGGTCCTTTTGTTCCCAAATGGTTGGAAGGGTTCTGGGACATCTCTAGTCAATTTTCTCCTAGGCCATTGGGTTCTGAGGCCCCCTCAGTTTGGTGTAACATCCAGGGGGGTTCAATTATCTCTTGGGAGGTTGGGTCCTGAGTCCCTCTTTTTTTTTTTTTTGGGTGACCGCTCTGGACTGTTTTCTCTTGGACGGTTGGATTCTGATTTTGGTTCTTTTCCTTGGGGAGTTGGGTTTGGCGTCCTTCTCAATTGAGGTGATATCTCAAGTTCATTTTCTCCTGGGCAGTTGGAATCTGATCTGTACTAATGTTTGCCTTTTTTTGCAGCACTTTGAGAAGTGGCCGTCTCACTTGCCCATTGTAGCTCATGCGGAAAACCAGACGGTTGCAGCAATTCTGATGGTGGCTCAGCTGTATAAGCGTTCGGTGCACATCTGCCATGTGGCTAAGAAGGAAGAGGTGAGTCCCCCAGCCTGTTGAGCCTTTAATATGCCATATGATATCCATTAATCAGTTGACTTTGCCTTTTTTAGATCCTGATCATTAAGGCTGCCAAGCAGAAAGGCATCAAAGTTACCTGCGAGGTAGCGCCCCATCACCTCTTCCTCTGCCTGGATGACCTTGACCGACTGGGGGATAAGAGAGGGCAAGTGCGTCCCATGCTTGGGACAAGAGAGGACATGCAGGCCTTGTGGGACAACCTGGACATCATAGACTGCTTCGCCACTGATCACGGTAAGGATTTCTATTAAATTTACCATACAGATATAGCCTGTGCCATATCCACATTATTCATATGTGGACCAATTCCTAAAAGCGATGGGATAGAGCGAGTTCTTTCTAGGGAAGGAAAGGGATAATTGACTGCTGCCCAGACTATAGCAAATAGGATGACTGCCACAACTCAAAAGGATTTTGGTAAGAGATGAACAGGGTGACCCAAGCTTTGGTCAAGTGGAGTGTTGGCACAAGAGGTTACAGTCAGAGGGGTGTATTTTTTTATTTTTTTTCACAATTTTTATTAAAACTGGACGCCATGACGTTTTGGTGATTTCCTCTTTCTTTAGCCCCCCACTCTGTGGAGGAGAAGGAAGGGCCAAACCCACCCCCTGGGTATCCTGGCCTGGAGACTATGCTTCCCCTACTGCTCACTGCTGTTAGCGACGGACGACTGATGATAGATGACATCATTAAGCGCCTGTATGACAACCCCCGCAAAATATTCTCACTGCCAGTCCAAGAGAATACATATGTTGAGGTAAGTGCGAGGAACAGCTTTCATCTCAGTACCCCCCCCCCACCCACCTCATCGCCTAGATCCTCTCACTTCCTAGATCTTCTTTCATGCCACCTCGCGTGATGGATCGCCCTCGCCTTTTCCCACCTCGCGTGATGGATCGCCCTCGCCTTTTCCCACCTCGCGTGATGGATCGCCCTCGCCTTTTCCCACCTCGCGTGATGGATCGCCTTCGCCTTTTCCCACCTCACGTGATGGATCGCCCTCGCCTTTTCCCACCTCACGTGATGGATCGCCCTCGCCTTTTCCCACCTCACGTGATGGATCGCCCTCGCCTTTTCCCACCTCACGTGATGGATCGCCCTCGCCTTTTCCCACCTCACGTGATGGATCGCCCTCGCCTTTTCCCACCTCACGTGATGGATCTCTTTTGCCTTTCCCACCTCACGTGATGGATCTCTTTTGCCTTTCCCACCTCACGTGATGGATCTCTCTCGCCATTTCCCACCTCACGTGATGGATCTCCCTGGCCTTTTCCCACCTCACGTGATGGATCGCCCTCGCCTTTTCCCACCTCACGTGATGGATCTCTTTTGCCTTTCTCACCTCACGTGATGGATCGCCCTCGCCTTTTCCCACCTCACGTGATGGATCGCCCTCGCCTTTTCCCACCTCACGTGATGGATCTCTCTCGCCTTTCCCACCTCACGTGATGGATCTCCCTCGCCATTTCCCACCTCACGTGATGGATCACCCTCGCCTTTCCCCACCTCACGTGATGGGTCTCCCTCGCCTTTTCCCCACCTCACGTGATGGGTCACCCTCGCCATTTCCCACCTCACGTGATGGGTCTCCCTCGCCTTTCCCCACCTCACGTGATGGGTCTCCCTCGCCTTTCCCCACCTCACGTGATGGGTCTCCCTCGCCTTTTCACACCTCACGTGATGGATCGCCCTCGCCTTTTCACACCTCACGTGATGGATCGCCCTTTTTTCTCTGCTTTTATCTTCTACATGGTTTCCCATTTATTAACAGGTGGATTTGGAACATGAGTGGGTTGTCCCGCAGTCTATGCAGTTCACCAAATCCAAGTGGACCCCATTTGAGGGAATGAAGTTGAAGGGAGCCGTGCGTAGGGTTGTCCTGCGAGGTGAAGTGGCGTACATTGATGGACAGGTAGGTCCTCCAATTCTCTCCAGCTGTATGTGATGCTTAAATGTGTCCCGGGACCCTCAACCTTCTGGATGATTTTTTCTTTTTTTTTTCTTTTAGGTCCTTGTGCCGGCTGGTTACGGTCAGGATGTCAGGAAGTGGACTCCTCCACTGGCACCTCAGACTGTTCCCACCCAGAATAAAGAAGTCCTTAAGGTAAGTCTCTAAAATTTTATAACTTTTTTATTTTTAAGATGTTTCCACAGTCTCACCATTTTGTTATAAAGTAGGATATTTTAGGCTGACGGAGGTTTTTCTTTCAGACTCCGGAACGCCATCGTCATGTGACCGTGCAGAGTGAAATAGTTCGGAGCCGGGCCCCCAGCCCTCGGAGAGCCGCTCCTGCCGCTGAAGCCCGCTTCCATCTACCGCCAAGAATCCACCGCTCGTCTGACCCCGGCCTGCCAGGTGAGGTGTGAGGGAGGTTGGAATTGCTCATAGGGTGGCCTTGGGGCGTAATCGCAGCCCAGCTAGAGGCAAATGTTCATATGTAGATAATAGAACACATTGATAGGGGGCTTATATTCCCGGGCACTCGGTTGGAGTCTGCACCACAACATATGCCAAGCTAAAACCACGGAACAAACTGTTCAATAAGCCTGAAAAGAGGGATTCTCATATCTTAGATTAGTTCACCCACAAAAATAAAAATGGTGCAATACAGATGTGCTAAAACAATGACCACATGAATGGTTGGCCCTAGTGGGCTGGCAAAACAAGAGTGTAAACCATTTGAGTCGCCCTATAGTGGCACGTTCAATACAAGTGATCCAAAAATCATGCGATCAACAATTAAAGATGCAATTTTAAGGAAATGCCTATAGTTAAAGAGGTGACTACAAGATCATCTCCCAATCTGTGTAGTACTTGGTCCCGTCCCATTCTGATCAGTGGGCTAGGGTGGTTGACAGCATGTTCCTGTCCTCCTCCTACTACTGTTTGACCAGGAGAGGGGGTGGTGGGTGTAGTGCTGGGAGGAGGAGGGGTAACGGTGACTACAGTGCCGGGAGGAGGAGGGGTGATGGTGGCTACAGTGTCGGGAGGAGGGGTGATGGTGGCTACAGTGTCGGGAGGAGGGGTGACGGTGGCTACAGTGTCGGGAGGAGGGGTGACGGTGGCTACAGTGCCGGGAGGAGGCGAAGGGGTGACGGTGGCTACAGTGCTGGGAGGAGGGGTGACGGTGGCTACAGTGCTGGGAGGAGGAGGAGGGGTGACGGTGGCTACAGTGCTAGGAGGAGGAGGTGGAGGGGTGACGGTGGCTACAGTGCGAGGAGGAGGAGGGGTGACGGTGGCTACAGTGCCGGGAGGAGGGGTGACGGTGGCTACAGTGCCGGGAGGAGAGGGGGTGCTGTTATTCCCCATGGGGGGAGGGGTAAGTGACGCCTATCGAAATGGAACATTCCCCCCCCCCCCCCCATTAGAACATCCGTAAATTGGGCTTCAGCCTAGGGTGAAGCTGACAGTGCAAATAGACATGAAGATTTAGAAAAGCCACAGTGAGTGGAAGGGGCACTAATTAGACTGAAACACAGTGCAGGCAACCTGCTAGAGTAGAGGGGCATAGTGGACACAGTGTTGTGCTGTAGCTCCCCTATACGAACGTCCGTGACATGGGCTTCAGCCTGGGGTAGAGCTGAGAATGCAAACAGGAAAAATGTTGGCAAAAGCACAGCTATAGATCAGAACTGGACAAAGTGGTTACATACATTGTTTCACTGGGGCATACAACACATTTGAGGTTGTGATTACATCCTCATTGGTGTGTAACCAATCCCATTCGCTGAAGGGACAAGAATAAATGTATCATTTTAGGGTCCCTGACGATATACATATAGAAGTATACCAGCCGCAAAAATGATACATTTGTTCTTGTCCCTTCAGTGAATGTGATTGGTTACCTTCTAATTAGAAGATATATTTTCATCTCCATTAGATGCAGGGTAGGGTCTGATCTATGCATTAAATTTACCCCCGATCACTGTTAGATCTACCATCGGTTTGTAATGTGTATGGTTAATGTAAGGAAAAAGCCGTTCAGTATTAGGGAGAGAATTGCCAGTAGGGGAATACATGGAAAAGGAAAAGCCAGCAGGAAATTTGGTAAGAGGCGATGTAGGGAACCGCATTGGATCCTTCATTTCCGTGTTGGTAGTGGCTGTCTCCTTCCATCAGTCCACAATTTGCTGCCCCTTCTAGGGAATGGGATTATGACCCCCAGCCTCCAGTTATAACCTATTTGGTATCTAAGTATCAGATTAGCTCTGAGACCCTGGGGTCCCAGGGATATGGTGGGTAGGGGGCGCTGTGTTAAGTCTTCTTCTAATTCTACATTGTGGTGTCCAGTGTCCAGGATGATGTCGGTCACTCAGCTCAGAGGGAACGCTGGGAAGATCGGTAACGTTCAGCGCACCAATCAGTGAAATTGTTCTTGATCCCTCTGCCAGAATCTCCGATTATCCTAAAAATCTATAATCTTTATATCCGAGTGTGATCCGTTTCCCATAACCCAGAAATCACTTTGACGTTTGTCGTGTTTACTTCACTTGTGTAAACTGGACCTATGGGCTCAATCTAGGCCCTAGGGCAGTGATGGTGAACCTCGGCACCCCAGATGTTTTGGAACTACATTTCCCATGATGCTCAACTACACTGCAGAGTTCTTAACGGAAATGTAGTTCCAAAACATTTGGGGTGCCAAGGTTCGCCATCACTGCACTAGGGTATGGAGCTCCCTTCTCCTTTCCCGTGATTATAATGAAAACTATATCAGGGGGTCTCAAACTGGTGGCCCTCCAGCTGTTGCAGAACTCCAATTCCCATGAGGGCATTGCAAGGCTGACAGTTAAAAGCATGACTCCCATAGGCAGTGGCATGATGGGGCTTGTAGTTCCGCAACAGCTGGAAGGTCTGCCAGTTTGAGACACCTGCTCTATTTAGGTGGAAGTGGTTGATTGCCGTAACGGCGGCCATTTTTACTCAGTGGTATCCATAGAGATACACTAAGTCACTTGGCTTCTGTTATAGCTGGCCCACGATTTCCTTTAGTGAACAGGACTCTCCCCTAGACTGCTGCACTTGTCCATCTTACACAATTGTATCTCTGATTTTATCCCTGATTGAATAGAAGAAATTGGGTGCTATAGATCATTCTTGGCAAGATTCAGCGGCATGTAGCTGGGTGACTGCCCCTACAGATGACCGGTCATAACACTGTGTATGCCAATAGCGTCAATGCTGTTGGGGGTCCCGGTGATGCAGCTTGAGGTTTATCATTTTAGAAAATTCTGCTGCCATCCCGGAACAATAAATGGGTAGCTTTGTGCCACTGAATGTCGCCAGAACCTTTTTAGATTTTGTCGAGTTGGGGATTTGCCATGCTCTGCCATTGAT
>NC_138770.1:45634377-45941877 GCF_965119305.1 Pelophylax lessonae
CATTGGACAACACATCCTGTCCGTCAAACAGTTCACCAAGGACCAGGTCAGTGTGCCGTAGTCAGGGAACGGCTGTGCCCTCCTTTTTAGATGCTCTGTAAGTGACGGTGGAGAAGTGTTTCTGATATTTGAGAATAACGTAGAAAGATTTGTATTCCAGGAAATTCTCTTCTAAATGTTAAACGGGTCATTCTATTGGCTCCTTGGCAAAGCTTTTTAAACCCTTTTAAGAGGGATTCTGTAATTTTGCTTTTTCAATGCTGGCTATTTAACTCCTTCATACCCACGCTATAGCTGAAAGACGGCTACAGCACAGGCCAAAATTTCAGGAAGGTGTCCATTTACATCTTCCCATGCATGAGCGGCCTGCGCACTCCCTGCAGGGCGTGCGCTGCCCGCTCTGTAATTGGAGAGTCCATGAGACCCGGCTGATCACAGATCAGAGTAAGGGACCAGTCCCGGTGTTCCGTGAGAATTACCTACCCCGTGAGAATTACCTACCCCTCGTCACTTCCGGCCAGAAAGAGCTGAGCAGCGCAGCACTGCGCATGCTCAGAGCCCCGGATACGTGATGGAAGAACAGAGGAGCTTACTAGTGCGCATGCGCACTAGTATGAAACGATCACGGTGTACCGTGAGAAAAACCTACCGGCGCTTACATAAAACAGCTGTGCGGCAATACGAATCATCTCCGCTCCTGTCCCGGTCACTTCCCTGCTCTCGGCAAGTAAATATAAAAGCGGCTTTCGGCTCCGTGATTTATGTTTTCATACAGCCGCTGCCGCTTTTATATTTACTATCCGAGATCAGGGAAGTGACCGGGACAGGAGCGGAGATGACTCGTATTGCAGCCCACCTGTTTTAATGTAACCGCCGCATTACATACAGTGCCGAGCCCCGGAAGTGACGAGGGGTAGGTAATTCTCACGGGGTAGGTAATTCTCACGGAACACCGGCCCCTTAACCACGTGATCAGCTGTCAGCCAATGATGTGATGTAAACAGAGCTGGTAATCGGTCCCGAAGAGGAAGAGCCCTTCTGTCGCATGTGTGCCCACCAGTGCCACCTACCAGTGCAGGTCAGTGCCACCTATTAGTGCCTGCCAGTGCCGCCTCATCAGCGTGCCCCAGTGCCGCTTCATCAGCTGTCAGCCAATGACGTGATGCAAGAAGAGCCAGTAATCGCTGAGGGGGGGGGGGGGAGCTGATCGCTGGTTGCTATCAGAGGGACATCGGTCCCCAAGAGGAAGAGCCACTGCTGCCGCATGTGTGCCCACCAGTGCCACCTACCATTGCCCACCAGTGCAGGTCAGTGCCGCCTCATCATGGCCCCCCCAGTGCCGCCTCATCATGGCCCCCCCAGTGCCGCCTCATCAGGTCCCCCCCCCCCGGTGCTGCCTCTTTAGGTCCAAGGGTGCTGCCTCATCAGGTCCCCCCCCCCGGTGCTGCCTCATCAGGTCCCCCCCCCCCGGTGCTGCCTCATCAGGTCCCCCCCCCCCCCGGTGCTGCCTCATCAGGTCCCCCCCCCCCGGTGCTGCCTCATCAGGTCCCCCCCCCCCCCCCGGTGCTGCCTCATCAGGTCCCCCCCCCCCCCCCCGGTGCTGCCTCATCAGGTCCCCCCCCCCCCCCGGTGCTGCCTCATCAGGTCCCCCCCCCCCCCCCCGGTGCTGCCTCATCAGGTCCCCCCCCCCCCGGTGCTGCCTCATCAGGTCCCCCCCCCCCCCGGTGCTGCCTCATCAGGTCCCCCCCCCCCCCCCGGTGCTGCCTCATCAGGTCCCCCCCCCCCCCCCCCCGGTGCTGCCTCATCAGGTCCCCCCCCCCCCCTGGTGCTGCCTCATCAGGTCCCCCCCCCCCCGGTGCTGCCTCATCAGGTCCCCCCCCCCCCCCCGGTGCTGCCTCATCAGGTCCCCCCCCCCCCCCCCCGGTGCTGCCTCATCAGGTCCCCCCCCCCCCCCCCCGGTGCTGCCTCATCAGGTCCCCCCCCCCCCCGGTGCTGCCTCATCAGGTCCCCCCCCCCCCGGTGCTGCCTCATCAGGTCCCCCCCCCCCCCGGTGCTGCCTCATCAGGTCCCCCCCCCCCCCCCCCCCCGGTGCTGCCTCATCAGGTCCCCCCCCCCCCCCCCCCCCCGGTGCTGCCTCATCAGGTCCCCCCCCCGGTGCTGCCTCATCAGGTCAACCCCCCCCCCCCCCCCGGTGCTGCCTCATCAGGTCCCCCCCCCCCCGGGTGCTGCCTCATCAGGTCCCCCCCCCGGTGCTGCCTCATCAGGTCCCCCCCCCCCCCCCCCGTGCTGCCTCATCAGGTCCCCCCCCCCCCCCCGGTGCTGCCTCATCAGGTCCCCCCCCCCCCCCCCGGTGCTGCCTCATCAGGTCCCCCCCCCCCCCGGTGCTGCCTCATCAGGTCCCCCCCCCCCCCGGTGCTGCCTCATCAGGTCCCCCCCCCCGGTGCTGCCTCATCAGGTCCCCCCCCCGGTGCTGCCTCATCAGGTCCCCCCCCCGGTGCTGCCTCATCAGGTCCCCCCCCCGGTGCTGCCTCATCAGGTCAACCCCCCCCCCGGTGCTGCCTCATCAGGTCAACCCCCCCCCCGGTGCTGCCTCATCAGGTCAACCCCCCCCGGTGCTGCCTCATCAGGTCAACCCCCCCCCCGGTGCTGCCTCAGGTCAACCCCCCCCCCCCCCCGGTGCTGCCTCATCAGGTCCCCCCCCCCCAAGTGCCGCCTCATCAGGTCCCCCCCCCCCCCCCCAAGTGCCGCCTCATCAGGTCCCCCCCCCCCCCAAGTGCCGCCTCATCAGGTCTCCCCCCCCCAAGTGCCGCCTCATCAAGTCCCCCCCCCCCCCAGTGCCGCCTCATCAGGTCCCCCCCCAGTGCCGCCTCATCTAGGCACATCAATGAAGGAAAAAAATCACCCTTTTTAAAATTAAACAAACTATAAAAATGTGTTTTTTACTGGGAAAAAAAAAAATTATAAATTAACCCCAGTGGGGGGAATAAATACCACCCATAGAAAGCCCTATTTGTTTGAAAAAAAAATGATAAAAATGTCATTTGGGTACAGCGTTGCATGACCGCGCAGTTAGTCATTCAAAATACAATCGCACTGAAAGCGGCCTGGGCAGGAAGGGGGTTTAAGTGCCCAGTAAGCAAGTGGTTAATGTCTTGCCCCCTACTAGCAAATGTAGGAGAAACTAAACGTCTACTCTGTATATTCCCTGCCAAATCCCCCTCCTCGGTTTCTAGCCAGCACGAATGGGCTTTGTATGCCATCCACTATCCTAGTGGTAAGGACAGGTCCACTTTGTCCGATGCATGGACAGGAGTCTAATTCTTCAGATTGGTTTTGCTTTTTGCCTTTTCAGGTAAATGTCTAATTTTTGCATTAAAGTGATTGTAAAGTCTCTTGGGTCGTATTTCAAAAGGTCAGACAGCTGCTATAAAGCTCGGGGTCCAGTATTTTGACCAGAGATCCTCCTTAATGAATGGCTGATGATTTTTTTTTTTTCCTCTGCTAAAGGTTTATAATACCCATATATACCAGTCTTATTCTATTGTGTTAAAGGACAACACAACTGGGTTTGTTAAAACACTTGTTTGCTCTAGCAATGAAAGCATATGAAAGATGTCCCCACTAGACACGAAACTTAGTTGTGTCTGAAGACCACAGATCCTGGCTGTAATGTGTGCCATAATGGGATATGGTTGTATCTGGCCACTCCTGTACTATGAGATGCTGGAAATAAGTTGTGTTCATTGCGTCCATTTTCTGTCTATTCCAGATGTCCCACCTGTTCAACGTGGCTCATACCCTGCGAATGTTGGTGCAGAAAGAGCGTAGCGTCGATATATTGAAGGTAACACCAATTAATGATTTTGCACCTAGCGTACTCTTCTTAGCAGACCTAATCGGATCATATTATGATTCAACTTTTGTCAACCCCAACAGAAGACCCAACAGAGAAGAGATAAGATGAGGTTAAACCAATGTATTTCTCTTTTGCTTGCTTTTTGAGCACCGCGTGGAGCTCTTGGGAGATCTTGACGCTCTTGGGAGATCTTGACGCTCTTGGGGGATCTTGACTCTCTTGGGGGATCTTGACGCTCTAGGGGGGATCTTGACGCTCTAGGGGGGATCTTGACGCTCTAGGGGGGATCTTGACGCTCTAGGGGGGATCTTGACGCTCTAGGGCAAGGTTCTCAAACTGTTGGCTCTTCAGCTGTTGCAGAACCACAATTCCCACGAGGCATTGGAAGGCTGACAGTTACAAGCATGACTCCCATAGGCAGAGGCATGATGGGACTTGTAGCTCTGAAACAGCTGGAGGGCTGCCAGTTTGAGACCCCTGCTCTAGGGAGATCTTGACGCTCTAGGGCAGGGGTCTCCAAACTAAGGCCCTCCAGTTCAGGAACTACAATTCCCATCATGCCTAGTCATGTCTGTGAATGTCAAGAGTTTTACAATGCTTCATGGGACGTGTAGTTCCGCAAAATCTGGAGGGCTGTAGTTTGGAGATCTTGACTCTTGACCATTTAGCTATAACACTACCTGCCGGAGTAGGAGGCTGGTCACAAATATAGAAAGAATAGCCCACGGTATCTCCTTCTGGAGGACAAACTGCCACCTGCTAGAGGTAGATTTGTTTTTTGCCTAGCATCAAGGAGTAAGGGCCTAAGCTTCTTCCTGAGACCTCCGTTCCCTTCTTTTTATGTTTTTTGTTCCTTCATAATTTTCAGCTGCTGACCTGGTGGCTGGCTGGATACTATAGATCCTTTGGAGTCTTCCCAGCTCGGCCATTGAGTGCTGCATGCAGTTCCCTTTTGGGTTCAGCTGCAACAGCCTCATCCTGGACCTTAGGGGCAGCATGTGAGAAGAAGGGCACGATTGGGCGAGTGGTCTTTTATTTTTCTAGGTTACTAGGGTATACTGGAGTGCTGTGGCAGTAGTATTAGTATAGTTTATTGTAGTTGATCTGTTTCTAATAAACATCTTCCAGTCTATACTGTCTGTCAAGTTTACTGTGGCATGCTTGGGCAATATTGGGTCCTTCTTATTCCGGTCCTCTTGTCCCCAGGGTAAGGTTATGGCCTCCATGTTCTTTGAGGCCAGTACGCGGACCAGCAGTTCGTTTGCAGCAGCCATGCAGCGTCTGGGAGGGTCAGTGCTCACTTTTTCAGAGACGACGTCATCCTCACAGAAGGGTGAATCTTTGATAGATTCTGTGCAGACGATGAGCTGTTACTCCGATGTGTTGGTGGTGAGACACCCGGAGCCGGGAGCAGTGGAGGTAGGGGGCCGTTCATTCTGATTGTTCTTCCATCTTTCTGTTATGTGATGTATATTACCCTGTGATGTCTCTTTTTAATCCCCAGCTGGCTGCTAAACACTGCCGCAAGCCAGTCATCAATGCCGGAGATGGGGTAGGGGAGCACCCAACACAGGCACTGCTAGATATATTCACCATACGGGAGGAGCTGGGGACTGTCAACGGGATGACCGTAAGTTCTGCCAAATCATTGCCCAGTCCTAAACTAAATGCTGTGCATATCACTGGTCATTTTCACTCTGTATACACAACATGAGGGGTGGGAGATTGGTGACACCACCATTTTTAATACAAAAGATATTAATATAAGCATACTAATGAACATTGGGGACAATTGTGATTTACTTATACTTCTGGAAGGTTCTCTGTTTGTATCTTGGTGGCAGAGGTAGGACACGTACCCTGGATTGGATCTAGAACAGTGGTCTGCAAACTTTGGCACTTTGCTTGTGGCCCTTTTGCCTCCCATGGACGCCGCCAATGGGTCGCCGGTCCTCCCATGGACGCCGCCAATGGGTCGCCGGTCCTCCCATGGACGCCGCCAATGGGTCGCCGGTCCTCCCATGGACGCCGCCAATGGGTCGCCGGTCCTCCCATGGACGCCGCCAATGGGTCGCCGGTCCTCCCATGGACGCCGCCAATGGGTCGCCGGTCCTCCCATGGACGCCGCCAATGGGTCGCCGGTCCTCCCATGGACGCCGCCAATGGGTCGCCGGTCCTCCCATGGACGCCGCCAATGGGTCGCCGGTCCTCCCATGGACGCCGCCAATGGGTCGCCGGTCCTCCCATGGACGCCGCCAATGGGTCGCCGGTCCTCCCATGTCCTAGCAGGGTGATTGGGTAGCGTTGGTGCCCCACATATATATTTCCTTCATAGAACACATGTAAACTCGCCATTGAAAGCAAGGGTGGCACCTCTGTGTTAAATTAAGCTGACGATATACATTACATTCCAATTGTACCCTTTTTGTTTAGATTTTTACCCCGTTTAAGGGTCTGCTGTAACATTCCAGATTGTATCTGCTGTAGGACCTCATACATGGTCTGTATGGTTGGTTGAGCCAACCTGTCGGGGTTTCATTCAGCTTTGGAATTTAAGGATTTCTGATTTCATAACATTTTGAATGATTTCACAAACTGAATGAATTTAGGAATTGATAAAACGTGTTTACGATAATTGAACACATTTCTATAGGGTTCTGTACATAGTTTATGGGCCCTGGTACAGCAAGACAATTGGGGACATGCCAGCGTTCAGGAATTTCATTTACTCAAAGGTTTGAATACAATTTAAGATCTAATTTTATCATTCCTTCCCATTGAGGTTTCCATCGGATGTAATGACCTGTAGCTTAGTATATGGAGCTGCTTGTGTCCTGCGTTGTCTTCATAGGCTGTCCTCTTCTTGCTGTGTATGGCGCATGCAGGACTGGAGTGTCTTTATTTGATGTAATTTCTCCTTTAGATCACCATGGTTGGGGATCTGAAGCATGGCCGTACGGTTCATTCTCTGGCCTGCCTCCTCACCCAATACCGTATCAACCTGAGGTATGTCACACCACGCAGCTTGAGGATGCCCTCTAAGATCATCCACTTTGTGGCTTCCAAAGGAATCAAACAGGTGAGGGGCTGGAGATGGTGCTCGCACTGCTGAGGGAACCTGGGGGGTCAGGAGTACTTGGAAGGGGGGTCTTGGATGTTGGGAGGGTATTGGGGGGGGGGGGGGGTTTGTAATGGGAGGTGGTAATGAGGGAGCCTATTAGGACTGGCTCTGGAAGGGAAATTGTAATGGGAGGAATGTGGGGTGTTGGGTGGAGACATTGAGGGAGCCTATTGTGTTGGCAGGGGCTGGAGAAGGAGCCCATTGTGTTGGGGGTGGGGGAGCCCAGGGAGTCTGGAGGGACTTAAAAGGGAGCACACTAACTGAAGGGAGCCCAGGGTGTATTCAGACATCGTGTGTTTTCTTTGCGGTCATAGGAAGAGTTTGACAGCATTGAAGAGGCTTTGCCGGACACGGACGTCCTCTACATGACCCGCATACAGAAGGAACGGTTTGACAACAAGGAGGAGTATGACCGGGTGAGTAACCCTTTAAAATCCTACCTGATGATATCGGGGAGTCGGCTTTGTTTCCCAGTTTTGCCGGGTTGACGTCTTTTCTCTGTCATCCTCCAGTGCTTTGGCCAGTTTATCCTCACTCCGCACATCATGACCCGGGCCAAGAAGAAGATGGTGGTCATGCACCCAATGCCGCGAGTTAACGAGATAAGGTGAGATTCAGGTTGTGCTACTGACATGTGACTTTGGAGTGTTCTGTGATTGGTACGGACGGGGGACACATGCAGCTAACCCTCTGCAGCCTATGGCATTCAAGAGAACAGCTAGGTGTAGAAATGTAGGTTAGTTGGTTCAAATATCTTAATGCATACTTGATACATTTTGAGATAAATATGAGGAAACGGGTGGAGGAGTTTTCTAGCCCCATTGGGTTACTTTGTCATATTGAAACACCACCTCGATCGCTCTCTTCCTGCGCAAATGCGACGCAAAATCACTTTTACTGGTGGAGAGGTGGTGAACGATGGAGGGTGAAATAGGATCTGAGGAGCTTTAGGGCCTGAAGAGGGGTAGTGAGAGCTAGGGGGTAGGCTTTGGTGCAGAAGTGGGGAGAGAGATTGTGTGTAGAGGGGTTATAAAAACTCTCAGGGGTGGGGGTTGGGTGTGGAGGGTTATAGGAACTCAGCAGCAGTAGGGGTTGTAGGGGCTCTCAGGGGCCGGGGGGTTGATTGTGGAGGGGATGTAGGAGCTCTCAGGGGTAGTGGCTGAGTGTGGAGGGGTTATAGGATTTCTAAGGGGGGTGGAGTGTGGAGGGGATGTAGGAGCTCTCAGGGGTGGTTGCTGAGTGTGGAGGGGATGTAGGAGCTCTCAGGGGTGGTTGCTGAGTGTGGAGGGGTTGTGGTAACTCTCAGGGGGGTGGGGGTTGAGTGTGGAGGGATTGTAAGAACTCTCAGGGGGTGGGGGTTGAGCGTGGAGGGATTGTGTGAGCTCTCGGGGGGGGGGGGGGGGGTGTAGGGGTTGATTGTGGAAGGGTTGTAGGAGCTCTCGGGTTGGGGGCTGAGTGTGGAGGGGTTGTGGGAGCTCTTAGGGGGGTGGGGGTTGAGTGTTGAGAGGTTGTAGGGGTTGATTGTTGAGGGGTTGTAGGAGCTTTTAGGAGGGTGGGGGTTGATTGTGGAGGAGTTGTGGGAGCTCTTAGGGGGGTGGGGGTTGTGTGGAGGGGTTGCAGGAGCTCTTAGGGGGGTGGGGGTTGAGTGTGGAGGGGTTGCGGGAGCTCTTAGGGGGGTGGGGGTTGAGTGAAGAGGGGTTGTGGGAGCTCTCGGAGGGGGGGTTAGTGTGAAGGGGTTGTAAGAGCTGCTCTTGGGGGGTGGGGTTGAGTGTGGAGGGGGTTGTAGGAGCTCTGGGGGGATGGGGAGGGTGGGTTTCAGTGTGCAGGGGAAATTATATGAACTTGTTAGGGGAATTATCATAGGATTAAATATCTGTAGTGAATTGGGTCTCCGGTTTCAAGGACTCCCTGCATTACTGATTGTCTCATTTCATTATCCTGTTTTTTTTTTCCCCCCCTCCAGCTTTGAAGTAGATTCGGACCCCCGCGCTGCCTACTTCCGCCAGGCTGAGAACGGTATGTTCGTACGCATGGCGCTGCTGGCCACGGTCCTGGGAAAGTACTGACCCCTCCCGACATGGTTACACCGACCAAACCCCCCCAATGTGGATCTTTGAGGCTGCACTCCAGGGAAAAGAACCAAAGAGAAGCCACCAACTATGAACCAACTTTTGGACTCTGTAGAATTCCTAAACTAGATGCACTACCCGGCCTCCCCACTCCATCCACCCCATAACACATCCAACGCTTAATGCTGCTGCTGTCTACATGGATTATGGGGCTTATAGTCTGGCTAGTGGAAGGGCTTTGCTGCTCCCCCATTGTTCATTTTCCATATGGTATATTAGCTGTGCTGTGAGTGACCTACTCTGGCCTAATTATGTGACACTTACCTGACCCTCATAAATGGCATTGACCTTTTGACAAATTACGACTGCAATATCGAGGCTTACAAAGAAGGGTGTTGAGGTTAAAAGGAAAGATTCCAGTAGCACAAGGGGGCAGAAATCTTTCAAAACTTGCAAAAAATGCATAAAAATACAATATACAGTCATGGAAGCAGAATCTCAGAAATACAAAACCCACATATTGAGAACAAGGATGGATTTAGAGAGAGAATACTCCAGAAATATGAGCTTCAGTCCCTGTTCAAAGAACACTGGGAATAAAAGGGAGACTCTGTCTAATCCTAGGGACAGAACATTTCTAAAATAAGAAATAAAGGTCTCTTGTAGGTCTTGTCTCGTGTAGCACTAGCCTGTCATCTTTCCCCAAGCTTAAGGACCGAAGACTTGAGAAATATGAGATTGTGTTCCCCAATTCTGTCCCTGATCGTTTCGTGAAGCGCGTAGCATTGGGCTGTCATCATTCTCCAATCAGAATGGCAGAACATTCTGCAAATGAGAGATGGAGGTCTCCTAACCCTGTCCATGATCAGTTTCCTAACTGTCCCCGATCATTTCATGAAGCGTATAGAACATCTGTTATCGTTCCTCAATCATAGGAACGGAACAGCCTGGACATAAGAGTTCGAGGTCCCCAACTGTGTCCATGATCGGCTTCCCAACTCTTACCCTGATCATTTCATGAAGCGTATAATCCTAGATGGACTTCTCTGATCATAGGAACAGAACACTGGAAATAAGAGGTAAAGGTCCCTTATTCTGTCCCCTGATCATTTCATAAAGCATATAGCACAAACCAGTCATTCCCCAGTTGTGGGGATAGGACACAATGGAATAAGGAGATATAAGTCCCTAACACTGTCCAGATGGAGGTCCTGGACTATGTCCCCAATCAGCTTTCTGACTCTCCTCAACTTCCGATCTCTCCTGACCCGCTTCCCCCTCCCCCCGGCCCTGTCTCCTGACCCGCTTCCCCCCCTGGCCCTGTCTCCTGACCCGCTTCCCCCCCCCCCCCCCCGGCCTTTCTCCTGACCCGCCCCCCCCCGGCTCGGTCCCTCGATTAATTTCATGAAGTGTTTAGCACTAGCCTGTCTTCGTTCCCCAATTTTATAGGGTCAAAACACTCCAGATTTAAGGTAAAATATTTCCAACTCTATTCCAGATCAACATCCTAACTCCAAATAGCATAAACCTGCCATCGTTCCTTGATCACATGGACAGAACACTGGGAATAAGACCTAGAGGTCCCCTAACGCCATCTCTGATCAGCTCCCCTGGCTCTGTCTCTGATAATTTCATGGTGTATAGCACAAGCCTGTCTTCGTTCCCCAATCATAGGGACAAAACACTCCAGATTGAAGGTATAAGTGTCTCCTACTCTATCCTCGATCGACATGGCACAAACCTGCCATCGTTCCCAGGGATAGAACACTGGGTATAAGACAATAGAGGTCCCTGACTCCATCTCTGATCAGCTTCCCAAGTCTGTCCCAATCATGAGTTTTATAGCACTAGCCTGTCGTTCCCCTGGTCATGCAGAAGCCTAAAATGATTTCCATTCTATTTTCAAGCCATTTATTTTAAGTGTGTTTTTCATGCATCTTTTCGGTCCTAGCGTAGGGCCCTCTGTAACGATCGTATGTTGAGTCCAAATACTTTTTGACCTACAGTAGCAGTTTGATTACTGCATATTTACACCTCATAAACGGTGGTTGACTTCCAGTCTTTGTCACGTATTTATAGTTTTTATACCATTCCGTTAAACTCGCCCTATTTTGGGTAAATCATCTCAGTATGCTGCTTGGTTGCAGCAGAGTTAGGGTAGGAGTACAGTTACCAGAAAGCAGCCAGTTCCCACCAGCCGACCGGCTCTAAATGAAGATGGGGATATTTAGCGATTCTTGATGTAGATGGCTCCGTGTCTGCATGTTTGTAGAAATCAATTGCTGGTTATCCTTTTAATATTTCACTCTTCTCTGTTTTATTCTGATCACTGAGGGGGGGGGGGGGGGTGTTCATGGAGGGGCCCCCTCCATATCAAGCAATAGAGGAGGCTCTTTTGCTCTTCAGTGGTCTCTGCTGCTTTAGTAGTTGTGATGGAGATGGTTGACTGCTCTGGAGGGAAAACTTTTTATAATGTGAAGGTACAGGGAATGCTTGTTATCCTTTTTTTCTAAATAAAGTCAAATGCGCACAATTGCTTCTGACTCTTGTGACTTTATTTGTGGTTTTAATTTGTAAAGCTCGAAGAGGAGGAGATGAGAGATTCCAAGAGCGTTGGGTGAAATAAAAGGCAACCCTAGCAGTTTACTACACTGGGCATATGAACTGTGCGATCGTAGAATTCTAAAAACCCTGTCTCCACAACAGACTTTGTTACCCAAGTATAGCGTAGTAAGATGTAAGAAATCCAATCCATGCATGTTACTTTTTTTAAATGGCGTCCCATCAGCACTAGAGCCTCAGGTTTAGGTCAATGTGTCTCAACTAGAGAGAATGGGGACCCAGTTTGCCCAGGATCAGCGTCATGAGTTGTAACGGTGCCAGTGTGCCAGCCATCTGCACCATAACCACCAATGACCAGGATGCATGGCTCTGGTCCATGGCAGGTTGCATTCAGGAGCAGATGGAGGTCCACCATTTTCAGACCACTTCACGTCCTTTGGGACACTGCTGGGGGGGGGGGGGGGTGGTATATGAGGTCTCGGAGGTAAAATTAATTTCATTAAGGTGGTTGCCTGCATTGTCCCAGGTTTGCTTTTGAACTATCTTCTGCATTTTTTACAGTTTAGCATAGGGTGCCTTGAGGTTTTACACAATTTTCAAAGGTGCTGTGACCGAAAGAAGGTTGAGAAATGTTGGTTTAGATCATGGGTGTCCAACCTTTTGGCTTCTCTGGGCCACATTGAGTGTAGAGAAATTTTCTCGGGCCGCATATAAAATATATACTATAGTTAAGGTATAGAAGTAATAAAACGCCGCCATGCCCTTCCCGCGCTGCCGCCCCCCTGGCACTAATTGAACACAACTAGAGGTGATCCCTTCCGAGGCAGCCTCTGCCTACAGTTGGAAGCCGCTGTGGCCGTGCCCCTGACCTGACTTGCTTCTTCCCCATCAAAAAAATAAAAATTGTCAGGGGGCAGTGGGCCGCATTGCCTGGGGCTCTGGGCCACATGCGGCCCCCGGGCCGCAGGTTGGACATGCCTGGTTTAGGTTATGATGGAATAGACACTTCCTGAAGTGTAATGATATCGGGGAAAGGACCCATCTCCAATGAGGACATGGAGGGGGATAGGACCCATCTCTAATGAAGACATGTGAATATGGTTCCTCGGTGATAAGGATATAGGGCGATCGCCCCTCTGAGGACCTGGAGATAGGATGACTCTGTATTATAGACTTTGGGGATATGAGGATGCAACATCTCTGTAATGAGGACATGGGGTTATGATCCCTCTGTAATGGTTACATAGGGGATATAACTTTTCCATATTGAGGACAAGGGGATATCAATCCCCTCTAATGAGAACATGTGGATAGGACGACTCTGTAATGGGGAAATGGCTGTATGACTCTTCTGTGATAAGAACATGGGTGTATGACTCTTCTGTAATGAGACCAAGTGGCTACAACTCCTCTGCAAAGAGGACATGGGGGTACGATCCCTCGGTAATGAGGAAATGGGGATGTGACCTCTTTGTAAATGAGGGCACGGGGATAAAAACATCTCTGTAATAAGGACCTGAGCCCTCTGATGGATATAAAACCTCTCTGTAATGAGGATATGTTCATACAAACCCTTTGTCGGACATGTTGTCTCTGCCGAAGACATGTTGTCTCTGCCGAAGACATGTTGTCTCTGCCGAAGACATGTTGTCTCTGCCGAAGACATGTTGTCTCTGCCGAAGACATGTTGTCTCTGCCGAAGACATGTTGTCTCTGCCGAAGACATGTTGTCTCTGCCGAAGACATGTTGTCTCTGCCGAAGACATGTTGTCTCTGCCGAAGACATGTTGTCTCTGCCGAAGACATGTTGTCTCTGCCGAAGACATGTTGTCTCTGTGCTCCGACTAGAAGTTTCATTATGTCCATACAGAATTTTATAGGTAGATATAAATTACACTACTACCACAAGGCCTATAATGCGGTAAATGCTCAATCTCGGGGATTCATTGCCCACGTTATGGAAAATTCCCCCTGATTTATGACAGTCTACAGAAATCATTTCAGATACAAAGGTGTTTTATTAACAGGTCATAAATACTAGTACAGAAATTGAGAAAATGGGGACGAGAAGAAACTTGAGAATTCGATACTACGAGGTCCCTTAGTGTCCTCCATGACCTCCGTGATGCTTCTTTAGGAGTGGCTGTAAGAGAATGCAGAGTTGCCATGAGTACTGGATCATTGCTTCTTGTCCCCACTCTACACCTATATGCCTAACATCCAATGTCCTCTATACACCCAAGTACTTGACCTCCAGTATCCTCTTTACACCCAATTGACCTCCTGTGTTCTCTGTGCTCCCAAGTAATTGACCTATAGTTTACTCTGTGCTCCTAAGTAATTGAATTCCAGTGTCCTCTGTGTACCCAAGTACTTGACCTCCGATGTCCCCTATGCACCCAAGCACTTGACCTCTGGTGTCCTATATACACCCAAGTACTTGACCACCAGTCTGAGGACCACGTGTGGACCTGTTTACTACACAGCTTTAAAGTCATGTACCAGGTAGCTGCCATTGCCTCCTGCTCATTGAGGGACAGGGAACTGTATGGAAAAGTGTGTTCCTTGAATCTCTCAAATGCATTAGCTGTTCTCTGTTTTGTTGTCTATGATCCAATGTGATTTGGGGAGCTCTGACCACTCCCCTTTCTTTAGGGCTATACGTCATTATAGTCCTGAAGAGGAAGGGTCTGAACCCCCAAAATTCATTGTCTTATAATGAGAAAACCGAACAGCCAATGGGTTCAGACACTTGCCCTTCATCACTATATAATGCAAAGTCTACCTCTGAGGAAGGGGGTTGTCTGAACCCTTGAAACTCATTGGCTGTTCTCTGTTTTCCTTTGATACATGTTTCGGTGGTTCAGACACATGAGAGCTTTGCATTGTACTGTAGTCCTGAAAGGGGAGTGTCTGAATCCCCATTGGCTCATAAGAAAACAGAACAGTCAATGCATTTTGGGGGTTTAGACACTCCACCAGAGGACTAAAATACAATCGATAGAGCTGATGAAGGGGGAATGTCTAAATCCCTGAAACACGTTGGCTCATAAGAAAAGAATAGAAAAGCCAATGTGTTTTGGAGTGTTCAGAAATTCCCCCTTTATTAGCTCTATTGATTTTATTGTAGTCCCAAAGGTGGAGAATTGAAACTCATTGGCTGTTTTTCAACCCCTGAAATGCGCTGGCTCATTAGAAAACAGCCAATGAGTTTCGGGGGTTTAGACTCTTCACCTTTGGGACTACAATACAATCAATAGAGCTGATAAAGGGGGAGTTTCTGAACACTCAGAAACCCGTTGGCTCTTTTCTTTCTTTGTATGAGCCAACATGTTTTGGGGCTTTAGACCTTCCCCCTTCATCAGCTCTATTGATTGTCTTGTTGTCCCGGAGGTGGAGTATCTAAACCCCCAAAATGCATCGACTGGTTTGTTTTCCTAGGAGAAAATGCATTTCAGGTGTTCAAAGTCTCCCCCTTCAGAACTACACTACAATACAATGTATACCGCTAATGAAGGGGAGAGGTCTGGGCCAACAGAACACATATCTGGGGGATGAAAACCGCTGAATGATTTGAGAAGACTTTCTACCTGTAGTAGTCATCTTGTGCTTTACCCCCTACCCTGTACAACACTGCATCATATGCTGGCCCTATATCGGTAATTAATAATACTGATCATTGGTACATCCTGCATGGAACTGTACTGGAGTCCCCTCATCCCGAGTTCCCCTGACACGGCCTTCTATCTCACCATACAGATCATGCAGAGCAGCAGGTAGGACAGGATCAGTGATGTCATCACCAGGAGAGCCACGCCCCATCCAGGGACACCTGCCGGCAACAGAGAAGTAGGTGAGTTCTCGTTATGACCCTGAGGAGTCCCATCTGTGTCATCCTGGAGTGCAGGGGTCATCAAACAGTATGAGGGCCACATCATATATTTTACACATTTTTCAGAGTCCTGCCTTACATCAGGGCCCCTATCAAAGCCCTGCTTACATCAGTGGCCCCATCTGAGTCCCACCTTACAGCAGGGTCACCAGAAGCGCCCTGCCTTACGTCAGATTCCCCTTCAGAGCCCTGTTTACATCAGAGTCCCAATCAAAGCCCTCCTTACATCAGCGGTCCTATCAGAGTCCCCCCTTACATCAAATTCCCCATAAGCGCCTCCCTCTTACATCAAATTCCCCTTCAGAGTCCCCCCCCCCCTTACATCAGGTTCCCCATCAAAGCCCTCCTTACATCAGGGTCCTCATCAGAACCCCCCTTACATCCAAGTCTCCAGCAGGGTCCTGATCAAAGCCCTCCTTACATCAGCGGTCCCATCAGAGTACCCCCTTACATCAGGGTCCCCATCAGATCCCCCTTACATCAGTTCCCCAATCAAAACCCACCTTATATCAGGGGTCCTAATCAAAGCCCTCCTTACATCATTGGCCCCATCATACTTACACCAGTGTCTCCATCAGAGTCCCCATAAGAGTTTCACATACATCAGTCTCCTGTTAAACCTGAGTTCCCATCAGAGTCCACCCTTACCTCACAAACCTACAACGTTCCTTGGAGCATGGCTGTAGTAGCAGGTCTGGATTGAGGGAGTACCAATTGTCCTACAAATGCTGGGGGCAAAAGGCTGATTGGTTGCTAGGGTGCCAGTGGTCCTAGCAACCAGCCTCAGTACAACGGCCACACAGCCAGGGGAACCTGCACTAGAGCCCACAGGGGTGGGGGAGTTGTAGATGTTGGAGAGAAACAGAGACCATAGGCTGACGTGAAGAGCTGTGTGAGAGGTGTCTCACCCTAGTTGCGGGCTGGATAAAATCTTGCCATGGGCCAGATTTGGCTCACACGCCATAGTTTGGAGAACCCAGCTCTAGTGGGAGGAGCTGACCCACTTCTGCCTGGGTCACCTTTCAATGGGAGGGGAAACCTCTCTTCTGTGTATGTCTCCTTGCGGTGGGAGGGGCAAACTCTGCCTGTGATGCCCTGCAGTGGGAGGGGCAGATTCTCTTCTGTCTGATACCCTGCAGCGGGACTTCATTCTGCCTGTGGCACTTTACCGTAAAAGGGGAAGACTCTCTCCTGCCTGTCCACCCTACAGTGGGAGGGGCATAATCCTTTGTGAGTGTTGCCCTGCATTGGGAGGGTCAGACTCCCTACTGTCTGTGTCACCCTGGAGTGGGAGGAGTCCATAGATGCCTTTTTTCTTTATTACCCTGTGGTGGTCAGGGCTTACCTGTGGTTGTGTTGGTTTGGGCATCTGTGGTTGGAGGAGAGGAGTGGAGGGTTGTATTTGATTGGTCCAGATGATTTCACATAAGACAAATAAAAAGGTTAGACACAGGAATTTTATATATCTCAAAATAAATCAAACTTTACATTAATTAATAAACCAGAATTGATTATCCAATGGTACATCTCAGAACAGGGAAAAGTTCTAGCGAACTCTATTGAGGTCTATGGGACGCAAACAAATCAAAAGTCCTCATTTCATTTTAAAGGCTTATATGCAAGTTATTGCCATAGAAAGTGTATGGGGACCTGGGTACTGCCCTGGGGGACATGTTTTTTTTTTTTTTTCAGGAGCAGTTATTTTAATAATGCTTAAAGTTAAACAAAAATAAAAAATTCCTTTAAAACTAGTGCCTGAGGGGGTCCTCTTGCCTGTAAAGTGGCGCATCTGTACGATGTGTGTGGCCTGCTGCAGCAATACTGACAATTCTAAAGGAAAAAATGTAATTTAAACTTGCTTGCAGCTGTAATGTATTGTCGGCTCCCGGCAATACAGATAAAAAAACATGAAAAAAATGTCGTGGGGGGGGTGGATTCAGGATCTGGTGACTCCCTTGTTAAATGGGGGCTTCCAGATTCTGATAAGCCCCCCCCCTGCATACCCCCACAATACCCCCACAACCACAGACCAGGGTTGTTGGTAAGAGGCCCTTGTCCCCATCAACATGGGGACAAGGTGCTATGGGGGGGGGGGAAGCCCAAAGCACCCTTTCCATGTTGAGGGCAAGCTGCCTGGTATGGTATAGGAGGGGGGGGGGGATGCTCGCTCGCCCCCCCCCCCCTTCCTGGTCTGCAAGGCTGCATGCTCGAAAAAGGGCCCGGTATGGATTTGGGGGGGGGACCCCACGCCGTTTTTCTTTTTTAAATTTTGTCATAGGGTTCTCCTTAGCCACCTAAATACAGGGCACTTTCATCTCCTTTCTGACTAGACCAATTTTCAGCTTTCAGTGCTCATTGGCGTCTATGGGAAATATTGGACAGCTCGGCATGGCACTGTTCCCCGTCTTTAACATTGGTGTCTTTGGGAAATATTGGGCAGCTTTGCATGGCATTGATCCCCATCTTTAACATTAGCATCTATGGGGAATCTTGGTCAGCTTGGCATGGCACTGCTCCCTGTCATTAACATTGGCGTCTATGGGAAATCTCAGTCAGCTTGGCGTAGCACTGCTCACGCGCTATAAGTGACAGGGACACAAAACTTGGGGAGCACCGAGAGGGGACCCAGGACTACAACATATCTATACATTATAAAAGTGAGGTATAACCTGAACACTACACTGACTGCACTAACTCAACACACTATCTACCTGCCTAATCTCTATTATCACACACTATACACGGCTGCCGTGTAAGCCAGTGTTTTTCAACTCCGGTCCTCAGGGCACACTAACAGGCCAGGTTTGCAAGAAAACTGAAATACATCACAGGTGATATCATTTGCTGCTCAGTGATTGCAGTATACTAGTCTGCATCTCCCCAAGGTAATACCTAAAATCTGGCCTGTTAGTGTGCCCTGAGGACCGGAGTTGGGAAACACTGGTGTAAGCAGCAGCCTTATATAGTGTGGACTTAGCCCCTGAGCCATGATTGGCTAAAGGCATCCTGCCTGTGGCCAATCATGGCTCTGACAGGACATTGTGTTGTGATTAGCCAAAGCATACAGGTCAGGTGCATGCTTTGGCGAATCATCACCAATCAATGCACTGCAACAGCGCAGTGCATTATGGGGCGCTCATCAGCGGGTGAACTTCCCGCCGAGCGCCCCATTTGTTTGTGTGTTCAGCAAACACACGAACAGCTGATGTTCAAGTCTAACACAGAGCCCATCCCTACTCAGAATTTATTAAAGCTGAACTCTCGTCAATAATATATTTTATTTATAATACTGATAAAAATAACTTCCAGTTCATCCCGGTCTCTGGATCTCCTCTATATGGAGGGAATATTACGCCTCTTATCATCAGAAAATATAAGAAGCCAAGGGGCTGTGACAAATTAAAACATTATTTCATGTCTACATTACATAAAATAATATATATTAAAAAAATAATAATTTAAACTAATATCAAAGAATAAAAATTAATTAAAAAAATTTAAAATGTTTTCAAAATAATAAAAACAAAAATTAATATAAACCAACCTAAAAGAGTATAAACTAATGCTAAGGAATCGAAAATATTATAAAAAAAAATCATAAGCTAATATAAACTAACCTCAAATTAGCTAAACTGCTTTAAACGGAATGGAAAATTATATATGAAATAATGAAACATAAGATAATCCAAACTGATCCAAAAGAATATAAACTAATACAAATAATAAAAACAAAAAGAAATAAAAACCAAACTCAAAGAATGTACACTAATTTTAAATCAATCTATATATCATAAAAAATTGTAAAACCCCAACTAATATAAACTAATCTGAAATTGTCTAAACTACTGTAAGCAAAATCCAAAATAATATATAAAATAATAAAACATTAAATATTCTAAACTAATCTAAAAGAATATAAACTAATATCAAAAGAATACAAACTAACATCACACAATAAAAGAATGAAATATAAGAAAAAATAAACTAACACAATGTGTAAGATAACCTGATATAAATTATAAAACAGGATATAATCTAATGTAAAAATCTGATATGGTATCAGACGATAAAAAAAAAAAATGTAATATAAAAAGTTCAACTGCTATAATATTATATAAAATAATATAAAAGACAATAATAAAAAAAAAATATATAAAATAATGTAATATAAAAGAATATAATATAAAATATAATATACGTTATCTATATAAAAGAATCCAAAAAAATATATACAATAAAAGAATGTCATGTAAAAAGGTAATCTAATATAATATTATATAAAATATTGTATAATAATAATAATATGTATATTATAATATAATATAGTATGTATAGTAATGTATAATAATAAATGTAATTTAAACTAATAGAAAAATAAAAATATATATAAATATTATATAAAAATAAATATAAACTAATATAGAACAGTATTATTTAAAAAAAAAAAAAAGTAATACAATAATGTGAGCTTGCATTAACTAATATAAATAAAATAAAAAACAAGTATTGTTTATAAAATAAAAAATAAAAAGTATGCAGTAGTGCCAATAAAGCTTGATTTTTTTTACTTTTATATATTGCTATAATTTGCCTCCCTCCCTCCCTCCTGCCCCAAGAATCCGTCTAACCGTCCTAGCACCCCCCCCCCCCCATTTACCCCAGGAATCTGCCTTAGTACTCTCACCTGCCCCCTGCAGGCTGAGGAGGAGACACACAGCCAGCAGACACAGGCCAGCACTAGATGTGGTTTTTTGGGTCTCCATGGTTGAGGCTGGTCCAGCTGCTGCAGCTCTTCTTGGTCAGGTTGTTGATGGTTGGTGATCCAGGCTGACCTCTGTTTAGTGTATATATACCCCCAGCCCTTGTACACTCACCCCGTTTACAGGCGATGAGCTGTATGGTCCCGGGTGACATATCCCCCGGTTATGAGGGACTAATAGAAGAATTAGTGTGGTAAGAGAGGAGGGGTGACAATTATGGGGCCCGTCATACATGTTACAGGAGATATTTAACTACAACAATCAATGGAGCACGGGACATGAAAGAGAAGAGGATTATGACTTCAGCCTTAAATAAACTCATCCGACCAGTGACTCAGCCCCCGCTCTGTAATATCTTCAGTTTGCGCACATGCCAGGAATACCTGAAGGTTTCATTCTTCTACCTGAGAAATGAGACTTCTCATCATTTGTCTTTGTAAAAAGAATCCCTGAGTGATGAGCATTGAAGGCCAGAAATATTGTACCTGTATGAGGCTAATACCAGCAATCATATTATTTACTATACAGATTCCTTTTATTATTTTATATCACCGGCCTTTATATTTTCCTCATGCATACATGCAGACCAAGCTGGCCAGCAAAGGTGACAGTTACAGGGGGTTAATCTTTGTCTAAGGTCCATTTACATTTGGAATTCCTGTTCCTAGGTACTCCTGATATCAGTGCACTTCCTGTTCCTAGGCACTCCTGATATCAGCGTACTTCCTGTTCCTAGGTACTCCTGATATCAGTGCACTTCCTGTTCCTAGGCACTCCTGATATCAGCGTACTTCCTGTTCCTAGGCACTCGTGATATCAGTGCACTTCCTATTCCTAGGTACTCCTGATATCAGTGCACTTCCTGTTCTTAGGCACTGCTGGTATCAGTGTACTTCCTGTTCCTAGGTACTCCTGATATCAGTGTACTTCCTGTTCCTAGGCACTCCTGATATCAGTGTACTTCCTGTGCTTAGGCATTCCTGATATCAGTGTACTTCCTGTTCCTAGGTACTTCTGAGATCAGTGTACTTCCTGTTCCTAGGCACTCCTGAGATCAGTGTACTTCCTGTTCCTTGGCACTCCTGATATCAGTGTACTTCCTGTTCCTAGGTCCTAGGTACTTCTGATATCAGTGTACTTCCTGTTCCTAGGCACTCCTGATATCAGTGTACTTCCTGTTCCTAGGCACTCCTGATATCAGTGTACTTCCTGTTTCTAGACGTTCCTGATATCAGCATACTTCCTGTGCTTAGGCACTACTGATATTACTGCTCCCTGTTCCTAGGCACTCCTGATATCAGTGTCCTTCCTGTACCTAGGCACTCCTGATATCAGTGTACTTCCTGTTCCTAGGCACTCCTGATATCAGTGTACTTCCTGTTCCTAGGCACTTCTCAGATCAGTGTACTTCCTGTTTCTAGGCACTGCTGATATCAGAGCACTTCCTGTGCCTAGGCACTCCTGATATCAGTGCACTTCCTGTTCCTAGGCACTGCTATCCTTGAACTTCCTTTTCCTAGGCACTCCTGATATCAGCGTACTTCATGTGCTTAGGCATTCCTGATATCAGAGCATTTCCTGTGCCTAGGCACTCCTATCAGTGTACTTCCTGTTCCTAGGCACTGCTGATATCAGAGTACTTCCTTTGCCTAGACACTCCTGATATCAGTGTACTTCATGTTCCTAGGCACTCCTGATATCAGTGCATTTCCTGTTTTAGGCACTGCTGACATCAGAGCACTTCCTGTTCCTAGGCATTCCTGATAGTGTACTTTCTGTTCCTAGGCACTGCTGATATCAGTGTACTTCCTGTTCCCAGGCACTCCTTATGTCAGTGTACTTCCTGTTCCTAGGCACTCCTGATATCAGTGTACTTCCTGTTCCTAGGCACTCCTGATATCAGTGTACTTCCTGTTCCTAGGCACTCCTTATATCAGTGTTCTTCCTGTTCCTAGGCACTCCTGATATCAGTGCACTTCCTGTTCTTAGGCACTGCTTACATCAGAGCACTTCCTGTTCCTAGGCATTCCTGATAGTGTACTTCCTGTTCCTAGGCACTTTAGATATCAGTGTACTTTCTGTTCCTAGGCATTCCTGAGAACAAGGTGTAGCACCCTTCAAGGTAGGTGCTAGGTAAAGTGTAGTAGGCCTTGTCTGCTTATCAGCAGGGCCATGATTTTCAGCTGGGCTGTCATGGTTCCCAGGTGTGGCTGTTGAGACTGGGGACTCTTCCCACTGTGCTCCATGAGGGCCCTCATTGGGCAGTGGAGGAAACCTGGCCAATGGCACACCCAGGCTTGTATCTACCCCAGAAAGGCAGATTCTGCCGCACAGGATTCTGGGAGTGGGTATAAGTTTGAGGGGAGCACATGACGCAGGTCTTTGGTGGGAAGCAGAGTCCCAGGAGGGAGAGTACGGCTGTCTCTCCTCCTGTTAGAGGAATTGGGTGTCCCAGGCGGCTTGCCTGAGGGGACAGGGGGCTGAGCTGAGCTGCAGGGAGGATCCGGTATTAAAAGGACCAGCAAGGCTGAGAGGGGTCGAATTTCAGGAAAGCATTCCCAGTCGTGAGTACTGCAAACTGCCCCTGGGGGTCTGCCTAGTGAGAGGGGACCACTCTGGAGAAGGTCAGAGGGATCTGGGAGCTAGCTAGCCGCTGCAGGAAGAGCAAAAGTAAAGGGGGTGCCAGTGTTGACCCTGAAGAGTTGGGCCCTGAAGTGTTAAGTGTATAACGTGCAGTGTACAGTGTTGAGAGTTGCAGCAGAAGCAACTATACTCCCATGTTGGAGACACTCAGTAGACACTCAGTTTGAGTAGTGTTGGGTAGTGTTAGGACTGCAGGATACACAGGGTGCCTTGGAGTGGCCTGCAGCTTATACATGCGTTTGCAAATGTGTGTTAACTTAAGCCCTGTTTTTAACCTATTATGTTAGACCGGTTTATTTGATTTGTCAGCAGACTGGTGGGTAAGTATAGCAAACTAAGGGCCGGTTGGTTTCTACACACACACACACCTCCTTTAATCCCCTTTTTCTCTTCAGTTCTGTTATATACAGGGATGGAGACTCTGTGCAGTGCTCGCCGGTGTCTCATGTAAAGTCCCAAAACTGCCCAAAATTTTCCATGCTGTCAGGGATGGAAACGCTTGCTTTACAGGCTGGTTTTTTTATCTAAAGTCCCAATTTGCCTTTACCATCTTTATTACTGGGATGGAGGTGTGTGTTTCCCAGCTGGTAATTTTTTAGTTTGCACCCCATGGCTTTCACATAGCCATTCGTTTTTCAATACCAGTCAAGGCTGGGAGCAGGTTGGGGGAGGATTGGGCCACCTCCAGCTCACCTGTTTCCCATCCATCCATTAGCATTCATGTACTCCCATGTTTGCAGACACTCAGTAGACACTCAGTTTGAGTAGTGTTAGGTAGTGTTAGGACTGCAGGATACACAGGGTGCCTTGGAGTGGCCTGCAGCTTATACATGCGTTTGCAAATGTGTGTTAACTAAACCCCTGTTTTTAACCTATTACGTTAGACAGGTATATTTGGTTTGTCAGCAGACTGGTGGGTAAGTATAGCAAGCTAAGTGCTGGCTGGTTTCTACACACACACACCTTCTTTAATCCCCTTTTTCTCTTCAGTTACCTCAGTCAGGAAGGACTGGAGGGAGCAGTGCTTGACTTTTGAGCTAACCAGAATGTCAGAAGTCACATTCAAGTTCACAGATAGCAAGTCAGATTCACAAGCGCCAACGGGCGTTGACCGGCATTCAGCCAGCCTCAAGGCAGTGCCAATAGGCATTTTTCTTCAAGTGTCCCAATTTGCACCTAGTTGAGCCAGAGGAGTATCCCACTCATTCTCTTCTCCCATCCCCATATAAAATAAACAAAACAAACCAAAGATGCCGGACTGTTCATTGTTTTAGATCTCACACTTGGGCAGTCAGCTTAAACGTGCTGTTGGTGTTTCTGGTGACCATGGCAGACCCACATCAGGCCCAATGCCTGGAAATATTGCTACAAAAGCATCAAAGGGATAAAGGACAAAGAGTCAGCAGGGCAAAGGGCAGAGAGGGCAGCAAGCAGTGTAAAGGGGGGATCAGGAAGGCACAGTACAAAGTGGTGAGGAGGGCCTGGTATAGGAGGTGGGCAGAAAAACCCTGGCTACAGGCAGGTCCGGAGGGCATGGAACAGGGGATCTGGAGGGTATAGCACAGAGGGGTCAGGAGGGCATGGTACAGAAGAGTCAGGAGGACACGGTAGTGGGAGGGTGGGAAGGGGGGGTGGTGTGTCAGGAAGGCATGGTATTGGGGGTTAAGAAGGCACAGTCCTGGGGGGTCAGGAGGGCACATTACAGAGGTGTCAGGAGGACATAGTATTGGAGGTAGGGGGACACACTACAAAGGGATCAGGAGGCCATGGTACTGTGAGTCAGGAGCATCCGTAAGCGATTTCCTGATGCAGAGCAGCGCAGGGAAGCTGCTGTGGGAGATCTACCTGTTCTGGTGCTCTAATCCCCTCCAACCCTCCTCTCTCATCACATGATGTCCCCATAAGTGCCTTGAATGAACTAAAGAGGAGGGCCAGTGGAGATCAGCATACTGCACACACGGGGACAAGAGCCCGAACTTGCCTGAGCACTATCAAAGCCCACAGCGAATCCTAGGCGGCAGAGACATTCCCTGCCCCACAGCCACATGTGCAAGCAGAGATGTATAGTAACTAAGTAGAACTACTTCACTACTGTACTTAAAGCGGAGTTCCACCCAAAAGTGGAACTTCCGCTTTAGGCATTCTAACCCCCTGACATGCCACATTTGGCATGTCATTTTTTTTTTGGGGGGGGGGGGGGGAGCGGGTACCTAGTTTTGACAGGTACCCGCTCCCACTTCCGCTCGGAGCGCCGCGGCGCCCTGAGCGGAAGTTCTCCTCTCCCCCTCCCTCCCTGCAATCTTCTGGGACATGTCAGAGGTCCCAGAAGATTGCCGGCCAATCAAGACGCGCAGCGCGACTCGCGCATGCGCAGTGGGTACCCGGCTGTGAAGCCGCAAACTGTCACAGCCGGGTGCCCACAGCAGTGATGCGGGCGCCGAGGGAGAGGATCGAGGCTTCGGGCGGCCGCATCGCTGGACCGTTGGACAGATGAGTGAAATGGCTGGAACTCCGCTTTAAGTACCATAAGGCGGTATCTGTACTTTCCTAGAGTAGAATTTTTTTCTCCTACTTCCACTTTTACTTCACTACATTTTTTAAATGATTTCAATACTTCTACTCCGATATTTTTTTTTTGTGCTGCATAGTTACTCGTTACTATTATAAAAATTACCACTGCCAGAACAGTAGATGGCAGGTTTCATGAAGTTCAAAACATGTGTATTATCAGCGCATACGAAAATAAATGCTACTGTATGTATAAATAAAAGCTGCATTGGAAATAATAAAAAACAATACGATGTTCAAACTTTTGACTTCTTTCTTTAATAACTACATAACACAGTACTTGTACTTTTACTTTCAGTACTTGAGTAGCAATTTTTTTTTTCAAAACTACTGGTACTTTTACTTTCAGTACTTGAGTAGCAAAATTTTTTAAAAAAATACTTGCAATACTTAAGTACAAAAATGTTGAATACTTTAGTACTTCTACTCAAGTCACTTTTTGATCGAGCACTTCCACTTCTACTCAAGTCACTTTTTGATCGAGCACTTGTACTTTTACTCAAGTATGGGTTTTGAGTACTTTATACAACTCTGCGTGCAAGGGGCTTCCTTTGGAGCGGTAAATAACTCTGCTACCTAGGACTCGCTTTTACTGCTTCCCGACTTGAGAACGCAGGCAATAAGATGTCTGAGCTCAGTGTTTCTGTGCTCTGCTTTGCCACATTGGAGGGGGCATTAGAAAGTCGGCATGGCAGGTACTTGAACATGATCTACGTGACGGTGGTTGACAGGTAGAATGCATTTGATGGATTGTCAACCTCAGTCCTAAAGCACTGCTGCCTCTGACTGCTAGTCTCACCAGATTTGGAGTGGGATTTGATGGTGTCACTACTGTGCTCCTCAATGTTCTCCTTGCTGGAGAGAAAGCTGGACCTGAGAACCTGCATTGCAAGGATCTTCCTGTTTCTGCTACATCCATTCTATGGATCTGTACTCCCTCCACCTATATCATTACCCTACTAGTCATCAGATCACCAGTCATCAGGGGGTGAGCTCTGACATGAGGAACCAAAGCCCTGCCTCTACCAAGATGGCCGCCTTCACACAGAGACAAGGTGAAAAACAAGGCCAGTGATAGGAAACAATTCAGCTTCAGGGAGATCACAGGTAATACTGGTGACTATTACTTTGCCCTTTCCTTTTTTTGGGCATGTCTTCCACAGTACAGGTCCTCTTCTACAGCCAAAATGTTCTCTTATTAAGAATTAAATCTATAATAATTACTAATTGCATGTTATCACCCATAAATCTGCTCCATCAGTGACAGCGGCACACCATGTGCGATAATCATTATTAATAGTAAATTATAAATAAATGATCACTCTGCGTCCATTAGCAGACACACAGGATAGATTAAACATGATTGGGAGCTGTTTGTTGTTGTTTACAGCAGTGGAGGTTTATTGCCCAATGACATGAGTGGAGGTTTTTATGTAGATTGTGTCACCCATGTGAGCCGAGTCCATACCGCCTGTGATACAGGACGGGTCGTCTCTGTTCCTGATTTCCGATTTTGCTTTTGTTAAACAATGAGTTAGAGGGCTGCTGTTCGCTGGCTGGATTCCGGAAATGCTGGATGACCATCTTGGTAGAGGCAAGGCTTTGCTTCTTTATGTCAGAGCTCACACCTTGATGACTGCTGGGGTAATGATATAGGTGGAGGGAGTACAGATCCATAGAATAGATGTAGCAGAAACAGGAAGATCCTTGCAATGCAGGTTCTCAGGTACAGCTTCCTCTCCAGCAAGGAGAACAACGAGGAGTATAGTAGTGATATCATCAAATCTCATGGGCTAGCTCTTGGGCTAACCCTCTTACTATTAATGACCAATAAGAAGGATTGAGATGGGAAAAGTCAGAAAAACGTCAAAAGATATCTATGTTCCATCACATCACCATGACAGTTCCATCACCATGACATCACCATGACAGCCAGGAAATTGGCATTTCCAGGTCAGCAGCGATCAGGCTGTGTGCTTCTTTTTGGGATCCAATTGACCAGGGGCCCTATGGGCAAAATAATGAAAACTGACCACATTTAAAATAGTTGCTTTTATTTTATCCCAGCATGCTCTGCTGTCCACAGTCAGTCGGCTGGTGCCCCTTTACCAGCTTCTATCTGTATAGTAACCAGCCATCCTGTTGATGGTGCTATGCCCGGACATATCTACTCAGAGGGTCCCCCCATGCTGTACTGTTCTCTAGTGGATCTGCAGAATAGATTCCGTGGAGGCAGAGGAAGCTGGTGATGATAGGGGTTGGGCTTTGTAACAGAACCGCAACCCACACTGTAATTGTGGACTTCCGTCAGTATATGGCTTCCTCCTAGTTGTGGACATAGATATCAGATTTTCCAGATGCCCCCATACACACACATGTCAGGGGTTACCTGATTACATTATCATTTGCAGATTAAATTGTATACAGAAATAGAATTAACATGAACTAATTATCTAGCCATCTGGACAGAAACAATATGTGAGTTCATTAACATTTAACAATGGGACAGACAGGCTTTACAGAATCCACAACACATCTCAATACACAAACAACAGGGAGAGCCTGTCTCTGCCATTGAAGTACAATATACATTAGCATAAGTGTAAACAGACCCCATTTGAAGCAATTCAAGCCATATTCTGTGTCCATTAAGTATCTGTCTTTCACTCCCAGTGATGGTGAGTACAGTCACAGGCTTAGATCCAGTAAGGGACAGTAACTTGTGAGCAGAATGGGTAGGGTTTTATTTTAACATTGAGTTCTAACTTACAGCCCGGGCCCAGCATACAAGGGGGGACACCAAAGGGCACCATGGAGTTATCTAAGGGCTTACATGGATGCCTGCATGCACAACAAGGTGCAGAACGGCTGTTGCTGTAGAAACATTTTATGCCAGGATAGTAAGGATTAGGAATAACTCTTCAGGGGTAGGAAAAACTTCAGGGACCTGTGTGTTGGATTTCCAAGGGATGGGACTCTCTCTTCAGGGGTGGAAAAACTCATGGGTCACCTGTGTGTTAGATTTTTCAGAGGTAGGAATTTCTGTTCACGGATGGAAAGAACTCACATGGTTGTTGAATTCCTCAGGGGTTGGAATCTCTCTTCAAAGGTGGAAAGAACTGTTCAGGGGTGGGGAGAACTCTCAAGTCACCTATGTGTTAGACACATCAAGTCTGAAACTCTCTCTTCAGTGTTGGGGATAACTCTCTTGTCACCAAAGTGTTAGTCACCTCAAGTCTGAAACTGTCTTTTCAGGGGTGGGAAGAACTCTTTATTCACCTGGGAGTTGAAATTCCTCAGGGGTTATAATGTCTCTTTGGGAGGGAGAATTCTCCAATAATCTACTGTATATGTTTGATTCCTCAGGACTGGGACTCACTCTTCAGGGGTAGGAAGAACTATTCAATCACTTGGGAGTTTAATTCTTCAGGGGTAGGAAGAACTCTTCAATCACCTGGGAGTTGAATTCCTCACGGGTGTGAAGAACTCTTCAATCACCTGGGAGGTAAATTCCTCTGGAGTTGGAATCCATCTTTGGGAGAGAGAACTTCCCAATTGCCTACTGTATGCGTTTGAATCCCTAGGACTGGGACTCTCTTAAGGGGTAGGAAGAGCTCTTAATTCACCTGGGAGTTGAAGTCCTCATGGTTGGGAAGAACTCTTCAATCACCTGGGAGCTGAATTCTTCAGGGGTGGGAAGAACTCTTCAACCACCTGGGAGTTGAATTGCTCAGGGGTTGGAATCTGTCTTTTGGAGGGAGAAGTCTCCAATCACCTACTATATGTGTTTGACTCTATAGGACCGAGACTCTCTTCAGGGGTAGGAAGAACTCTTCAATCACCTGGGAGGTAAATTCCTCTGGAGTTGGAATCCATCTTTGGGAGAGAGAACTTCCCAATTGCCTACTGTATGTGTTTGATTCCCTAGGACTGGGACTCTCTTAAGGGGTAGGAACAGCTCTTAATTCACCTGGGAGTTGAAGTCCTCATGGTTGGGAAGAACTCTTCAATCACCTGGGGGCTGAATTCTTCAGGGGTGGGAAGAACTCTTCAATCACCTGGGAGTTGAATTGCTCAGGGGTTGGAATCTGTCTTTTGGAGGGAGAACTCTCCAATCACCTACTATATGTGTTTGACTCTATAGGACCGAGACTCTCTTCAGAGGTAGGAAGAACTCTTCAATCACCTGGGAGTGGAATTCCTCACGGGTGGGAAGAACTGTTCAATCACCTGGGAGTTGAATTCCTCACGTGTGGGAAGAACTGTTCAATCACCTGGGAGTTGAATTGCTCAGGGATTGGAATCCATCTTTGGGAAGGAGAACTCCCCAATTAACTACTGTATGTGTTTGATTCCTCAGGACTGGGACTCTCTCTTATGGGGTAGGAAGAGCTTTTCATTCACCATGGGAGGTTGAAGTCCTCATGGTTGGGAAGAACTCTTCAATCACCTGGGAGTTAAAAGCCAAAATACAATGAATCATAAAACCATATGACAATGGGTGCCACTGCCGACCTGGTATTGGACAGTGGCCTGACGTCAGCACTAGTGTCTCCTCCCCAACGCTTTTTGTCCAATAGGACGTTATCAAGGGTTCTTCCAGTGTTAGACATCAAACTAGTTTATAAAGCCTCTCACTTGAAGGAATGGGGGGTGAATGGTTGGGCAGAGGTTCTCACTACGGTACATCCAGCTGCAATGGGACATGGAGGTGTCAGCAGGGATTTTGGAGTTGGAACAGGGTTTTGTTGCCAGGGATTGTATAGGAGGTACCAAACGGACAGGAAAGAGGAGACACAAGTGAGGGACACTAAGTGGTTAACACACATACTCTTGGGACTGCTTACAGAAGGGTTTATTGTAGGAATACTAATCTGGCATTGGTATAGAAGAAGAGCCAGAAACAGCCATTCCAGGGGTAATTTAAGAAGACCTAAATAAAAGAAGTGGAGTTAAGCAATTTTTCGAGGGAATATTTAGAAATGTTACTTGTGCCTAAGCAGTACCCTGAAAAATCTACCTTTTGTCTTAAATTTCTCCTGACAAGTTGCAGCGCATGTCCTGTGCCTAGACATGCACGCCTGTTCCTTATACACATAGCTGTAAGGTATTTCTGTAGTGTGAGATCATCTGCGGCACCGCATGCTCTGACTGCTAGTCTCACCGAGTTTGGAGTGAGATTTGGTGATGTCCCTGTGACGGGAGTCACTTTGGTTGGGGGGCCCGTGGAACACAGCTTACCTTAGATAGGTTGGGAAATCCCTCTCTCAGCCCCCTAGGTTCCTCTTATGTGTAAGTCACCCTGTGTCTATTAGGGGTGACCAAGAAAATGATGGACTTAATGGACACTGAGAATATGGTTTGGATTACTCAAATGGGACGATAATATTTGTCAACAATAAATCTCAAGGAATATATGAAGACTCTGGGACTCTAGGCCTAGGATCCATGTTAAAGGCCTAGCTGACTATTGCCAATAAGGCACCTGACCTGGTGGGATAATCTGCTCAGGAGGGGGATGTCCTTCTGTGTGGTATATATAGTGTGTGAGTTTGTTCAATAAATGTTCCAGATCTACACAAGCTAAGTTCCGGCTAGTTTTTTATGGAGGCACTTTAATATCTGATATCTATGTTCAGACTGAAGGAAGCGGTATTCTGACAGAAGCACACAAGCACATTGTGGGTTGCGATTCACTGTTCTCCTTGCTGGTGAGGAAGCTGTACCTGAGGAGCTGCACTGCAAGGATCTCCCTGCTTCTGCTTCATCCATTCTATTGATCTGTGTTGCATCCAGCTCCGTCATTACCCCACCAGTCATCATATTACTAGTTATCAGGGGGCAGCTCTGACTAGAGGAAGGAAAGCCCTGTCTCTACCAAGATGGCTACCTCCACTCTGACACGAGGAAGGAAAGCCCTGCCTCTACCAAGATGGCTACCTCCACTCTGACACGAGGAAGGAAAGCCCTGTCTCTCTACCAAGATGGCTACCTCCACTCTGACACGAGGAAGGAAAGCCCTGTCTCTACCAAGATGGCTACCTCCACTCTGACACGAGGAAGGAAAGCCCTGCCTCTTACAAGATGGCTACCTCCACTCTGACACAAGGAAGGAAAGCCCTGCCTCTACCAAGTTGGCTACCTCCACTCTGACACGAGGAAGGAAAGCCCTGCCTCTACCAAGATGGCCACCACAGAGCAGAGAAAGGCCTGTTAAATCTTTCTTGGGGAAAAGATCAGCTGAAGGGGGACCACAGGCAATACTGGCAACTAATACTTTCTGTGACTCCCTAGGTGAGTTGTCACCAGTGGCAGCTGGTGCGTTGGGGGCGCAGGGGTGCCACCCCCCCTATCTATGCGTCTGGCCCCCTAATCTACATGCGGGGTGCCAGATGCATGGAGTTCAATGAGGTTTTTTTTTTCTGAAGCACCTGATTAGAGCCAGAGGCTCTAATTGGCTTCAGCAAAGGGTGGGTCCGGGGCGCAGAGCACTGCGCCCTAGCCCACCCATTTGTGTGACAATAGCGAATGAAAATTCACACGGATCGTCCTCCTGGCCAATCAGGAAGCGGGTCCGAAACCCGTTTCCTGATTGGCCGAAAGGCGAAACCCATGCCATTGGCCAAGGAGGAGGAGGCATGAGGACGAGGCGGGAGGACTCGAGGAAACGCGGGGGACTGAGGAGAAGTCGCTGCTGCAAATCAGGTAAGTGCACTGGACTCTCTGCATTGAAGGAAACATGCTGGTCACTCTGCATTGAAGGGGGCACGCTGGTCTCTCTGCATTGAAGGGGGCACGCTGGTCTCTCTGCATTGAAGGGGGCACGCTGTTCACTCTGCATTGAAGGGGGCACGCTGGTCACTCTGCATTGAAGGGGGCACGCTGGTCACTCTGCATTGAAGGGGGCTCGCTGGTCACTCTGCATTGATGGAGGCACGCTGGTCACTCTGCATTGAAGGGGGCATGATTGTCTCTCTGCTTTGAAGGGGGCACGATGGTCTCTCTGCATTGAAGGGGGCACGCTGGTCGCTCTGTATTGAAGGGGGCACGACGGTCTCTGCATTGAAGGGGGCACGATGGTCACTCTGCATTGAAGGGGGCACGCTGGTCAATCTGCATTGAAGGGGGCTCGCTGGTCACTCTGCATTGAAGGGGGCTCACTGGTCACTCTGCATTGAAGGGGGCATGCTGGTCACTCTGCATTGAAGGGGGCATGATGGTCTCTCTGCTTTGAAGGGGGCACGATGGTCTCTCTGCTTTGAAGGGGGCACGATGGTCTCTCTGCATTGAAGGGGGCACGCTGGTCACTCTGCATTGAAGGGGGCACGCTGGTCACTCTGCATTGAAGGGGGCACGCTGATCACTGGTCACTCTGCATTGATGGGGGCACACTGGTCACTGTGCATTGAAGGGGGCACACTGGTCACTCTGCATTGAAGGGGGCACACTGGTCACTCTGCATTGAAGGGGGCACACTATACCTTGATTACTGAAGGCCCCTTTCACACGTGCGTTTGGCTGCTGGATCTGTCACGCTGGGCTCCCCTATCTGTTGGCGCAGGATGTACTGAGGAGCAGGGCGCCCTTCTGAAGCCGACAGCCATCCTACCTAACGGTCTCTGGGCTCACCAGGTGTCTCCCTGAGGAACAGAACACCTTCCTGAAGCTGCTGACCATCCTACTATCTGGTCTCTTGGCTCTCCAGACATCTCCCTCCTTCACCATCCCCTGCACCACCTCTTGGAGCTACTAACATCCAGCCGTGGACCCCTGTGTTCCTGCAGACCACCTAACAGATGAGCTATTTTATACTGTTTTAAATGTGAGCAGTTTTCCTGTACCTGCATTACCCTTTTAATTAAACTGATAACACTTAGAGGCGCTCTGCTTTTTGTTTTTATTTTCACTTTCAGAGCTGACTTCTCTCTGCAACTGAGCTGGCCCTGAGTGTCATCTATTTCAGCCATCAACTACACCAGAATAATGACTATACATGAACTGCATACCCCTTGATGCTATATAGGTATGTGCAGGGGAGGGCTGGCAGCCTTAGGCCTGGGGGGCAAATCCAGTCAAGTGGCCCATTGAACCATGGAATCAGCTCACCATCCGTGCCCACCTGGTTTTGGACTGACAGCTGTATACAGTGTCTGGCCCCTACATTAATCCAGCCCTGAGTTTACTACCTTTTTACTAGTTTTTACCACTTTTCAGCGTGGCCCGGGGGGCAATTGCCACCCTGCCCCCATTGCCAGTCCTCCCCTGGGTATGTGTGATGCGCCAACTCCTATCCTGCTTGTTACTGAAGGCCCCTTTCACACTTTTGTGACCTCAAAGTCACGCAATTTTTTACAGCGTTTTTTGCCGCAAAGCATTGCCTATTACTTTTTTCTGTTTGCACCCCCCCCCCCCCCAAAAAAATTTTGAGCACCAGCCGTCACTGGTTGTCACCTCACTTCCTGTTCTGGTGACAGTATTAGCACCAAGAAAGGATACACAGGCATCAATGGAGACACTGTTTTTCATTAGGGCCCTTTCACACCGATCAGTTTTTCTCCTGTTTTTGCCTTACCAAAAGTGGAAGAAAAATGCATGGCCATTAAATTTAATAGAGCTCTTCACACCAGTCAGTTGCAGATCACTTGCGATTTTAAAAGTCCCGCATGCTGCGTTTTTGGTGCATGTTTGGTTGGTTTGAAAAAAAATAAATGCACCAAAACACGCCTCCCTATTGTAATACATGGAAAACGCACCATGAAAGCACCCACAGTTGCGTTTTTGATGTCTTTTTTTCTAGTCACGTCCTTTTTTTTCACAGGTGCAAAACTCACTGGAAACGCAGCAAAAATGCATATGCATTTTACTGCATTTTTTTTTGCAACAGAGCAGTGTGAAAGCAGCCTTAGAATAGGGGAAATCTAGAGCTCTTGTTGCTGTTTTTGTTCCTTTTGCAAGTTTCCCTCACTTCCTGTCCAGTTGTTTTGCTGTCACTGGAAAAGGAAGTGAGGAAAATCTCCCTGGAGGGGACACGGACAGCGGAAACTACCCAACAGAAGTTCTAAATCTTCAGTTCTCCATGTGAAGACAAGGAGTAAGACTTTCAATAGCGATTCATGAGCGATGGTGTTGAAGTATTGATTTCACCTCTGGGCGCTATTCATGTGAAATGATTATTTCAGTAAGAAAATGAATATGAGACAAAATATTCAACCCCAGTGTCCTCTGAGAATCCCGATCACACATTTATGTTCACACACTTAGCAGGACTGCGACATTGCAGAGGACAGATTGGACCCCTAACTGACATTTTTGACACTTTTGGGGGGGGTGGGGGACCAGTGACATTACTACAGTGCTAAAAATATGCACTGACACTGTACTAATGACACTGGCAGGGAAGGGTCTCACACAAGGGGTGATCAAAGGGTTAAGTGTGAGCCTAGGGGAGTGTTTTCTAACTGTGGGGGGGGGGAACTTGTGAAATCAACACAGAGACCTGTGATCCTAAATAGGAACACAGGAGCTCTGTATTGATTCCAGAGAGAACAACGGTCTGCTGTGTTTACAATGGCAGATGGCCGTTCTCTCTTCATGGGGAGCTATCGCGGGTGCCCCGCGACAATTTGCAGCTGGCGGCCCCGTGGTTTGGCTTCCCCGCTGGCAAATGGGCACACGCGCTCCCCCAGGATCCCTCCCGCGAACCGCCATACAGGTACGGCAAATCGCGGGAACCTGCCGCCGTATAGCTGCGGCTGGTCAGCAAGTGGTTAATGGCATCCCAGTCTTAGTCCGTAGGGTTCAATATTGAGTTGGCCCAAAGAAAGATCCATAAAGACATGGATGAGCGAGTTTGGGGGTGGAGGAACTTCACTGGCTTGCACAGAGTCCTGAACTCAAACCGATAGAACACCTTTGGGATGAATTAGAGCGGAGACTGCGAGCCAGGCCTTCTCTTCTACATCAGTGCCTGACCTCACAAATGCTCTTCCGGAAGAATAGACACTCCTAAACCTTGTGGACAACCTTCCCAGAAGAGTTGAAGTTGTTATAGCTGCAAAGGGTGGGCCAACTCAATATTGAACCCTACGGACTAAGACTGGGATGCCATTAACTACTTACCCACTGGGCACTTAAACCCCCTTCCTGACCAGACCAATTTTCATCTTTCAGTGCTCTCACATTTTGAATGACAAATACTCATGCAACGCTGTACCGTTTCAGTGCCCATTAGTGCTCAATATCAGTCCTGCCTATCAGTGCCCATCAGTGCTGCATATTAGTGCTTCCTCATCATTGTCACCTCATCAGTGTCCATCAGTGCAGCCTCATCAGTGCCCATCTTTGCCACCTCATCAGTGCCCATCAGTGCAGCCTCATCAGTGCCCAACATTACCGCCTCATCAGTGCAGCCTCATCAGCGCACATCAGTGCTGCCTCATCAGTGCCCATCAGTGCAGCCTCATCAGCGCACATCAGTACCGCTACATCAGCACACATCAGTGCCGCTACATCAGCGCACATCAGTGCAGCCTCATCAGCAAACATCAGTGCCGCCTCATTAGTGCATGTCAGTGCCGCCTCATCAGCACCCATCAGTGTAGCCATTCAGTGCCCATCAGTGCTGCCACATCAGCACACATCAGTGACGCTTCATCAACGTACAACAGTGCAACCTCATCAGCGCACATTAGTTCCACCTCATCAACGCACATCAGTGCACAGCCTCATCAGGGCCCATCAGTGCCACCTCATCAGCGCACATCAGTGCAGCCTCCTCAGCGCACATCGGTGCAACCCCATCAGCGCACATCGGTGCGACCCCATTAGCGCACATGAAAGCATCTGACTGAGTGCAGTATGATTGGTAAAGTTCATCATTAAATGCAAATAAAAAATAAAAAAACGAAATGCAAAATGTATAAAGGCACATCACATGGGCTGGCCACCTGTCTGTACGATCCTTATCCTGGTAGCTGGCGGGTTTGGGTACTGAAGGAGGCTCGTCCGCCTTGGTGGTCTCCAGGGCTCTGAGTGAATCCAAGAGTCGCGTCCTCATCAGTTATGATGTCAGTGGGGGGAGGTACGAAGGGCCATCAGGCCTTATTTATTTTTATTTTTTTTGAGCGTTCGGAGCATGCGTGCTTCTTCTTCAGGCAGTGAGTATGCCATGCTGGCGTGGGGTTATACTTGTGCTCACATGGGAGCTAGAAACTACATTACCCAAGATGTTGTGGGGTCACAATCCTTTTACTACATTACCCAAGACACAATCCTATGTAGCCAATAGGAAGGAGGGGGGCAGCAGTATGATTAAAATATATATATATATAAAATAAAAATGAAAATAAAAATAGAAATAAAAATAAAGATAGAATAGGAAGAAAAAAAATAAATATAAATTGGCGATTGAATACCACCAAAAGAAACTCTGATAAAAAAAAAAAACAGTAGTGAATGAATACCACCAAAAGAAAGCTCTATCTGTCTGAAAAAAATGATATTTTGTTTGGGTTGCATGACCGAGCAATTGTCATTGAAAGAGTGACAGCGTGGGAGGCTAAAGAAAGCTCTATTTGTAGGGGAAAAAGGGACACCAGTTGTATTTGGGTACGGCGTCGCAGGACCGCACAATTATTAGTTAAAATAACGCAGTGCCGAATCGCAAAAAATGGCCTGGTCATTAAAGCGGAGTTCCGGCCACAAAATCAACATAATCGATTTTGGGCCATCCGCTTGCTTTTGGTCACCTGAAAAACAAATGGATAGTTAAGATTTTTTTTTTTTGTTTACTTACCTTGTTATTGAAGAAAAATATACTCACCTTTCTTCCACTTCCTCCCTCTGAGGCCGCGGCCCGCGCCGTCACTTCCTCTTTGCATTGATTCCTGGGAGCTGAACGTCATCGCTCCCAGGAATCAATGCGCCTGCACCGGCATGCCCAGAAGCTGTGGAGGGATGACGTGCCCGCACCGGAAGTGACGATCGGGCCGGTGCAGTACATTCTGGTACCGAAGAGGACACGGAAGAGGACTCAGAACAGGACGCGCTGGCTTCAGCTGCCCACACCTGAGATGGCAGCGCTGGAGAAGAAATTTTCAAGGTAAGTATTTCTTCTAAAAGGTAAGTGCGACCTGGGACAGTTCAGAGGCTATCCATTGTGGAATGCACTAGCCCTGACTGTCCCGGGGGTATTTTTATTGAAAATTCATTTTCGTGGCCGCAACTCTGCTTTAACCACTAGCCGACCGCCGCACGACTATTTACTGCGGTGGTCAGCCCCTCACAGGCAGAGCGACGTAGTACTACGTCGCTAGCCTGTGAGGGTCTAGGGAGAGAGCGCGCGCCCCCGGAGGCGCGCTCCCGCTCCCGCACGGTCACGGACCCCCCGTGACCGTGCGTCGGTGCAGAGGGAGAAAGACAGGCGGCTAATGTAAACAAGCCGCCTGTCATTCTCCCCTGGGTAGGAATAGTGATTATACGGTTCTACTATGTAGGACCGTTGATCACTGTTCCTACACCTCAAGCCACAGCCAATCACAGTTAGAATCACGCCCCTAGGGACACACATAACCCCTCCCTCTCAAAAAAAGTTAACCCCTTCACTGCCAGTGCAATTTTACAGTAACAGTGCATATGTATAGCACTGATTACTGTAGTAATGTCACTGGTAACCCCAAAAGTGTCAAAAATGTCAGTCTAGGGTCCGATCTGTCCGCCGCAATGTCGCAGTACCGCAAAAAAACGCAGATCGCCGCCATTACGCGTTAAATAAAAACAACAAAAATGACAAAAATCTTTCCCTTTGTTAGTAAACGCAATAACTTTTGCGCAAACCAATCAAAATACGCTTTTTGCAATTTTTTTTTTACCAAACATAGGTAGCAGAAAACAAATTGGCCAAAAATGTTAAAAAATTTTGATTTTTACATTTTTTTGGGGGGAATTTCATATAAAAAAATGTGAAAAATATTGTTATTTTTGCAAAATTGACGCTCTTTTTTTGTTTATAGCGCGTGATCAAAAAATCGCACAGGTGATCAAATACCACCAAAAGAAAGCTCTGTTTGTGGGAAAAAAAGGACGTCAAATTAGTTTGGGTACAGCGTCGCACGACCGAGCAATTGTCCGGTAAAGTCACGCAGTGCCGAATCGCAAAATAGGCCCTGGTCAGGAAGGGGGTAAAATCTTCCGGGGCTTAAGGGGTTAAGGGGGTAAAACCTTATGGAGCTGAAGTGGTTAATGAATAAAATAAAAATGCATTTGAAAAACCGTTGCGCAAATACCATGTGATATAAAAAATTGCAACGATTGCTATTTTATTCCCTAGGGTCTCAGTATATATATATATATATATGTGTGTATGTATATATATATATATATATATATATATGTATAGATAGATAGATAGATAGATATCTATCTATATACACAGTATATATTTTTTGGGGTTTATAAGTAATTTGTTAGCAAAAAAAACTGATACAATAACCAAGAAGTGTCAGAAAAGGGCAGATCTTCAAATGGATAAATTGTATTTACAAACATCTTTATGTATTTACATTTTATGTTACAATGTTTTATTTCAAGGGTATGTCTATGTTTGTAACATTTGGATTGAAGATTTCCTTCCTGGATCCTCCTTGTTCTGTCATCTGTCTTTGTTATATTTCAGAAAACCAAGCAGCTCTAATTCTTCTCTTTTATGGGAAAAAATCTAAAGTTACATTTTTATCATCGTCTCCTCTTATCCTACATCCCAACCATGAATGGACTGTGCCCCGCCCCTTCCAATGTCACATGACTCCCCAGCACAGCTAATGGCCAATGGACCCCAAGGACTACACCTCCCAGAATGCTTTGTGTAAGGTGATGACATCACTTCCTGTGCTGGCAGCTGCTGGGGTGAGTAACATGGAAAGTGTCACATTGTATCTGCAGATCTGGATACTTATTTGAGGCAGGAGCGTGAACTCAGAACGCCCAATCAGGGGGGGATCTGGAAGGTTTAGGATTTTCTCTTGGTTGGACAATTAGGGGGGATCACACCTTCTCTTCGTTCACTCCACGACTTCATTGAATGAGATTTGTACAGAGAGTTACTTGATTAAATCAATGAAATTGACGAATGTCTGAAAGTGATCGGGTGGGCGATTAGAGCATCGGACAAATTAGAAATATAGACAATGTTACCGACCCCCCCATATGGGTTCACCTTCCAAAGGGCGAATGTGTCTCAGTAAGGACAGCTGGAAGAGATGGGATGGTAGAAGTCATGAGCCCACGTGTTTTCAATTTGGGATATTAACGGACGCCATGTGATTCTGAGTGACGCATGGTCATTGGAAATGGATTGTGGGGGGGGGGGGGCAGAGCAAACAAGGGGAGAATAGATCTGCCACATAGATTGTCCATTAAAATGTCTAGTGCCTCCATCCCTAGTTAATATGGCAGAAGAGGAAAGGAGTGTGGGACTTTAAATGAGTGCAGCTAGACATGTACTTATCTTGGGATGAATAACATGGATCGCATATCAGACTCACAATGGGGCTGTGTATGGCTGGCATGTATTCAAATGTATAAATAAATAATAATTCATGATCAAGTATATAAAAGTACAATAAATATAATTCATATATCAATTATATAAATAAAAATAAATACACTAATAATATAACCAATAATAATTTATGAATAGCAAATTTATTATGACACCTGAATCCTCATGGGTACACAATCTTTTCATTACACAATTTAAGACCCAAACCATGGGGACCCATGAGGGGATGACATAAACAAATATATAATTTTCAATTGATAATACATACAGTCATATACAAAAATATACTTAATAAATACCATAATATAATTCATTGACATAAAAATAGATATACTGATGACATATCCAAAATAATGATTTATGAAATATAACACAATCTTCTCTATATTATGCAATCTTTCAATATAAGAGGGTTGAATAGAAGTATCTGAGTAATTGTAGGCTCGACGCGTTTCGTGGACCTCCGTCCACTCATCAGGAGCTTTAGAAGTAGATTGTGTATCTATAAATACAAATCTATGTTAGACCTATGAACTAGTATGGAAAAGGGGGGGGGGGGGAAAAGAATGATTATATACATATATCTATATGGGAATAATACGTAAAATGTACACTACCTTCAGTAGTGTCATATGTTTAAAGAGATCCAATCCTAGGGAGGAGGGGCCGGGCCGAGCCGAAAAATGCCTGACCCGGGGCTGAGGCATGGACCACATCAGATACATAGGAAGAGGTAGGAAAGAGGTGAGAATCCGGTATAAGATGATAGAGTGGTGAATTGACCAAAAAACTCGTTAAAGAGTAATATGGTGGGTACACTGAAATCGGGAAAAAAAAAAAAAAAAGAAAAAAAAAAAAAGGAACAAAAAGCAAAGGAAAAATGTTTTTAGGAATTTATAATTATTATATTTCCTGAGATTGTATAATATACAATTAAAAATAAATCATTCTTAAAAAATATATGATAAAAGAGAAAATTGTTTTTATCATGGATAAAAGGATTAATCCGGATTTAAAGGATAATAAATTATGTATATAATGAAAATAGATCAGTGAGCCATGTGAAAGGAGTATCAAGGGTGTGGATATCAGGGAAATTGACCAAGTATGAGATATCATGTAAAAGTGCAATGAAAATACCCGTCTCTAGAAAAGGGGGAGCAGATGAAAGTGAAAGGGTGTAGTGTGATGTAGAAAAGAAAAGCATATTACTATGGGAGATAGATTAAAGAGTGATGAAGGAAGTGGGTCGGGAGCCATAATGAGATGTGAAAAACCGGTAGAGACACATATGTGTCCACCCCGAAGTGAATCATGCTGAAAGGGGAGTGCAAAAAGTGAATGGGGAAAATGGAACGTGACAATAAAGCCAAATTACCGCAACAAGAGTGTATGAAGATTCACCAAAGAGGATTGAAGAGATTGAAGATAATAGCGTAACCAGCCTGCATTTCCCATAGTATAGATGTGGAGCCACGCCAACGCCATACTGGCGTCGGATATATATGGACGGAACTCTAACGCCCACATCCGGTCAGGAGACCGGATGTTGGTCATAGGGACCGCCCTCCGATGCTGATGGAAATCGGTAGTCATGGCAACGCGACGCCAAATGATGCCGCATGCATAACATACCGAGCATGGCGCCGATGATAGCGAGCCAGCCCCGCCCCCCGCCTGGATGCTGAGAAGCAGAGACAGGCAGCAGGGAAAGGCGGCGTGCGTTCATCGGGGGGGGGGGGCATTCACATTTGGCAACACACACATTAATATAAGGCATCGCAGTGCACCTGCATTGCGTGAGCATTTTATTGGCAAAGGCATCCTAGCAGGTTTTACCGTAAAGTCCAATGCAGCACAATGCATGTACCCGTGCGTTGTGGTTCATTGCATTATTATAACAAAGGGTCGAGTACCAATATTTCATCCATTGTGGTGCATTGGCAGCCCAATCTTGATGAATGAGCTACCTTAACGCACCGTGCTTTAATGTGCATCAGGGCACCACAGCACATCTCCTTCACATATTTATGTTGTGGTCACAATAATGGGTGTGTATAACCATATGCATGGTAACCCACCTGCTCTATGTGTGATTGTGAGTGGCACCCCAACAGTAGACCTCTATGTTGTCATTGAATGTGAATGGCACCCCAACAGTAGAGTGTTAAATTGCCATTTATTATAAATGGTACCCCCACAGTGAATGGCACATTCACTGTGACTGGTACCCCCACAGTAGAGCGCTACATTGCCATTGATTGTGACTGGTACCCCCACAGTAAAGCTATATGTTGTCATTGACTATGAATTGTACCCCCACAGTAGAGCGCTACATTGCCATTGATTGTAAATTGTACCTCCACAGTATAGCGCTACATTGCCATTGATTGTAAATGGTACCCCCCACGGTAGAGCGCTACATTGCCATTGATTGTGAATGGTACCCCCACAGTAGATCGCTACATTGCTATTGAATGTGAATGGTACCCCCACAGTAGAGCGCTACATTGCCGTTGATTGTGAATGGTACCTCCACAGTAGAGGGCTACATCGCCATTGATTGTGAATGGTACTCCCACAGTAGAGTGCTACATTGCCATTGATTGTGAATGGCACCCCAAACAGTAAAGTGCTAACGTGCCATTGATTGCGAATTGCACTCCAGCAGTACAGTGTTACATTGCCACTGATTATGAATGGCACCCTAACAATAGAGCACTATGTTGACATTGATTGATTGTGAATGGCACCCTAACAGAGCTCTACATTGCATTTATTGTGAATGGCACCCCAACAGTAGAGCACTATGTTGACATTGATTGTGAATGGCACCCTAACAGAGCTCTACATTGCATTGATTGTGAATGGCACCCCAACAGTAGAGCACTATGTTGACATTGATTGATTGTGAATGGCACCCTAACAGAGCTCTACATTGCATTGATTGTGAATGGCACCCCAACAGTAGAGAACTACTTTTCTGTTGATTGTGAATGGCACCTCGACAGTAGAGCTCTACATTGCATTGATTGTGAATGGCACCCCAACAATAGAGCACTATGTTGACATTGATTGTGAATTGCACCTTAACAGAGCTCTACATTGCATTGATTGTGAATGGCACCCCAACAGTAGAGCATTACTTTTCTGTTGATTGTGAACGGCACCTCGACAGTAGAGCTCTACATTGCATCGATTGTGAAAGGCACCCCAACAGTAGAGTGCTACAATGCCATTGATTGTGAATGGCACCCCAACAGTAGAGCACTACTTTTTTGTTGATTGGGAATGGCACCCCAACAGTAGAGCGCTACATTGCCATTGATTGTAAATGACACCTCAAAAGTAGAGCGCTATGTTGTCATTGATTTTGAATATCACCCCAACAGTAGAGCTTTACATTGCTGTTTATTGTGAATGGTATCTGAAAAGTAGAGTGATACGTTGCCATTGATTGTGAGTGGCTTCCCAACAGTAGAGCTCTACATTGCCATTGATTGATTGTAAATGACACCTCAAAAGTCGAATGATATGTTGCCATTGATTGTTAATGGCACCCCAACAGTAGAGTGCTATGTTTTTAATTTTTGAATGGCACTCCAATAGTAAGGCACTAAATTGCCATTGCTTGTGAATGGCACCCCAACAGTAGAGCACTACTTTTCTGTTGATTGTGGATGGCACCTCAACAGTAGAATGATACGTTGTCATTGATTGTGAATGGCACCCCAACAGTAGAGTGCTACTTTTCTGTTGCTTGGGAATGGCACCCCAATAGTAGAGTGCTATGTTGCCGTTAATTTTTGAATGGCACCCCAATAGTAAGGCAGTACAATGCCATTGATTATGAATGGCACCCCAACAGTAGAGTGCTACTTTTGCCATTGATTGTGGATGGTTCCACAACAGCAGAGCACAATGCACCACAGCACACTGCAACGCATATGCCGTGCATTGTTCTGCGCTGCATTACTAAAAACGTCAGGTGTGTTTTTTCATTCCGTTGTGGTGCGTTGACAGCCCATTCATAATGAGTGGACTGCCTTAAGGTGCAATAATGCAAGAAAATGCTTTAGTGTGAATGGGTCCTCAGCGTGAACTAGGACATCATTAGTGGTTTGGAGATGTAGTGCGGACCTTTCTCATATAACCCCCATCATTATCTCTATGCAGGCAGTATGGCCGGGCTGTGGCGTGGGTACCAGAGGTTACTGGCCGCTCACCCCTGGAAAGTACAGATCATCACTGCAGGTCAGTCCCTTCTCTTCTGTACTCACCTTATGTCTTCAATACTAACCTCAGAAAGCATTATTTTACCGAAGGATTTGATGCTTAGCACAGACTTCCAGCAGAGGTGGTGAGCTGAGAATGAATTGAAACAAGCTCGGGTCTCCTGGTGAGACGGGAGACCCGGGCGGAGCCGCGGCGGGAGGGGGGCATGTCCCCTCCCACTGGCTGGGATAATGGCTGAGCCACATCGGTTGTTATCACCAAAAAGCTGCCCGCCTGCTCTAAAAAACAGTACCGGGGTGACGCCTGCAGCTGCAGATCATCCTGTTACAACCACTTCTCCGAGCCGACATACAGGTATATCAGTTTGGGGGAAGTGGTTAAGGGCTGGAGCCAATACATTGCTAATGGCACCGCAGACGCAGATGAAAACCAGATTGAATGGTTACCGCAGTACTATGTGATTTGGCGTGGGTCATTTTTCAAAAGGAATGCACTACCTTCTGCGTGTTCCCTTGTGATTTGCAACCCATTCAAATGAATAGACTGCCAAATCGCACTGCAGTGGAACACACAGGAATGGCGGACCATGTTTCTGTGTTATTCTGGTGTGACCCGGCCATGAAAAAAAGAACAATGCCCCCCGTTCCCCAAAATAAAGGGGCAAAGTTGATAGCTTTTTTTTCTCTCTATGCCTATGTTATCTAAAAATAGTGGGAAGGTAGTCTGCCCTTTTCCATTCAAGAAGTGCCACTCTACTTATGAATGTCCAGAAGCCAACTAGTTTTAGAAGTTACAAAGGTCCTTCTTCAGGGCAGCAAAACACTGGAGTGGGAGGCAGTGGTGTAACTACCAGGGTTGCAAAGGTCACACTTGCTCTGGTGTTCCTCCACTGTAGGAGGGGGCCCAAACCTTTTTTCTCCCCCTCCCTCCTTGCAGACGCTTTACCGGAAAGGCACCAAGCACCATAGCATCACCACACACCTGTCCAGTGGATTGGGGGGGGGGGGGTGAGAAAGACAGAGGGGGTCGCTGATGTAAGGGGGTGTGGAGACCCTAAGGTAAGGGGGGCACCGATATAAGGGCTCCCCCCTAAAACAGTGTCCTTACTCCCCTCTTACATCAGTGAGCCCCTTTTACTTCGGTGTATTCACTCTGCAGACTCCAGAGCTCCCCCTCATCAGAGTTCTCCGCATTCCTCCTTAAATCAGAATCAGCAGAGTTCACCCCTACTGCTCAAGGGAAAACTTTGCAAATGTAAAGAGAAACTCTGCAAACTCTGATGTGGGGGGTGGCTCAGAGATAAGAGTTCCCCTTTACACAAGAGTCCACAGCATTCCCCATAACATCGGGGCTCTTTACGTTCAGGGTCCTCAGAGTTGCCCTTTTGCGATCGGGGCCCGCAGAGTTGCCCCTTGCACTTTAAAGAGGAACCCTGCAGACTCTGATGTACTGTGAATGGGAACTCTGATGTAAAGGGGGCTCTGGAAATGCTGGGAATTCTGATGTACGGGGAAACTTTATGGACTCTGATGTAAGTGGGAACTCTGTGGACGCTGTAAGGGTAAACTCTGCAAAGGGCCTCAGGATCAGTGGTAAGGGTGACAGGCTTGGGTCACGGGGGCACCTTCATGGTTTCTTGCATCGGGGGCCCTAAAGGTTCTAGGTATGGCTCTTGTGGGAGACACTAATAGGGTTGGACCTAAATACTCTCCCAGCAGCCAACATCAGGAGGAAACTGATTACTGGGATCTGCTGGCTGCTGTGAGACACCCGCTGATGGACACAGGAACTTCAACCATCCTCCCAGGGAGACACCGTGCCATCAGCAGGTCATCCAGGTCCAGATGTAGCCAACCAGAGCATCACTACAGGAAAGTGGCTGATCGAAAGATAACCAGGTGATGGGTCTTCACTGCACGGTCAGGGGGTTGTATTTAGAGATCTCAGAAGATTTGCACATTAACACTCAGCTTTCAGCTTTCCTTTTAGAGTTCCTCTTTTAGGTAAGATCACCTTTTAAAATTTTAGGCATCCCTCTAATGCGGCACTGAGACCCTCCCTCCAGGGACCTCTTCCCCCCTCCCATCTTTATGCTCTTGTTTTAGCCCCTCCCCTGCAGAACTCTTACCAATCCTGTCTTGTCTGCAGGGTCCCTGATGGGGGTGGGAGATGTAATTTCCCAGCAGCTGGTGGAGCGGAGAGGAGTGCAGGGTCACAGTGTGGAGAGGACGCTGAAGATGATGGGGGTTGGACTCTGCTTTGTGGTAAGAACAACACGTAATGGCTGATAATTTCCATCTTCACCTGTCATTACCCGACATTGTGGTGAGATGTACCCAGGAGAGACGTAGGAAGAGGAAAGGATGGTGGAGGGAGTGTGGGAAGGACACAGATGGTGCAGGTAGATGGGGGAAGTGACCGAGATAGGGCAGGGGGAGGAAACAGACCTGTTTGTAGGAAGTGGGGGGAGGAAACAGACCCGTTTGTAGGGGTGGGGGGGAGGAAACAGACCCAATTGTAGGGAGTGGGGGCAGGAAACAAACCCAATTGTAGAGAGTGGGGGGAGGAAACAGACCTGTTGTAGGGAGTGGGAGGAGGAGACAGACACTATGTAGGGAGTGGGGGGAGGAGACAGACACTATGTAGGGAGTGGGGGGAGGAGACAGACACTATGTAGGGAGTGGGGGGAGGAGACAGACACTATGTAGGGAGTGGGAGGAGGAGACAGACACTATGTAGGGAGTGGGGGGAGGAGACAGACACTATGTAGGGAGTGGGGGGAGGAGACAGACACTATGTAGGGAGTGGGGGGAGGAGGAGACAGACACTATGTAGGGAGTGGGGGGAGGAGGAGACAGACACTATGTAGGGAGTGGGGGGAGGAGGAGACAGACACTATGTAGGGAGTGGGGGGAGGAGGAGACAGACACTATGTAGGGAGTGGGGGGAGGAGGAGACAGACACTATGTAGGGAGTGGGGGGAGGAGGAGACAGACACTATGTAGGGAGTGGGGGGAGGAGGAGACAGACACTATGTAGGGAGTGGGGGGAGGAGGAGACAGACACTATGTAGGGAGTGGGGGGAGGAGGAGACAGACACTATGTAGGGAGTGGGGGGAGGAGGAGACAGACACTATGTAGGGAGTGGGGGGAGGAGGAGACAGACACTATGTAGGGAGTGGGGGGAGGAGACAGATCTGATGTAGGGAGTGGGGGGAGGAGACAGACCTGATGTAGGGAGTGGGGGGAGGAGACAGACCTGATGTAGGGAGTGGGGGGAGGAGACAGACCTGATGTAGGGAGTGGGGAGAGGAGACAGACCTGATGTAGGGAGTGAGGTACATGGTATACAGCAGGGGAAGAGACAGATCCGGTATTGGAGGGACATCCTCAGTCATTATTTGTGGTGGGAGGTTGCAGAAAGGGATGTCCATTATTGGTATTGGGAGTATCAGATTCTAGGTGGAGCAGTCTGGTCATCCCTATGATCTCTCCGGTCTCTTCTCACAGGGCCCCGTCGTCGGTGGTTGGTATAATGTTCTGGATGGTCTGGTTCCTGGGAGCAGCAAGTCTGTAGCCTTAAAGAAGATGCTTCTGGACCAGGTGAGGGGGATAATCCGGGATGGGGACCATGGACTGCAGATTGGAGAGCGGCCCACTCATCCTCCTCTCTGTATGTTCTCAGGGGGGATTCGCCCCATGCTTCCTCGGATGTTTCCTGACCATCGTCAGCACCCTGAACGGACTGTCCAAGGAGGAGATCTGGGCCAAGCTGAAACGGGTGAGGAAAATTACTACATGAAGCCACCAAACCGCATAGTCTGTGGAGCTTAGGATGAATGCTAGAGAAATCATATATGAGATCACAGGAGACCCAATCCAATCATAACTATTTATTATTGGCTGTGTGAGTCCACCCAGTTCCAAAAATGGGACCTCTCACCTCCAGTTTTGGTCCACAGAAGGTAAAACCAAGCCCCACCACCTGGGGCATTTTTCGACCGGTTTTACCTCCATGAAGCACAAAGCAGTTGTATTGATTCCCTGGGTCAGTATAGACCTGTGATGGTGAACCTTGGCAACCCAGATGTTTTGGAACTACATTTCCCATGATGCTCATGTACTCTGCAGTGTAGTTGAGCATCATGGGAAATGTTGTTTCAAAACAACTGGGGTGCCAAGGTTGGCCATCACAGGTATATAACATACCATTATGACCACTAACCGGTAAAGCGAATAACATTGATATTTTCATTACAATGGCTCCTGAAAGTGGGTGGGATTTATTAGTCCGCAAATCAACATGTTAACCAGCTCAAGTTTTTTTTTTTTTTTTGTTTTTTTTTTTTTTTTAATTTTAATTTTATATATATATGTTTAATATATTTTAACATGCAAATAAAAGAAAAAGCACTAAAAAATATTATTCGGTACCACCTCTTTAAATTTTTTTACTTTTCTCCTTTCATGTCTGTATTTTATTAGAATATTTACTGCTTTTTTTTTTTTTTTTTTTTTTTTAACATTGTTTGGTTTTTGTTTGTGCAGTAGGCTACAGGCTAAGGGCTTTTCATATTTTGGTGTGTTTTGTTTTTCCTAAAATTTTTTCCATTTGAGGCTTGGAACTTGATAAAAAAAAAAATTAAGCAACAATTGTATCCCCTTTTTTGGTTAATTTTTACATTTTTATCTTTTTGAACTTTTATCCTTTAAAAAAACGATTTTTCATGTTTTTTTTAATTTGTATTTTTTTTAAATACTATTTTTTTATTTACATTTTTATAGTTTTAACTAACAATAGTTTTCATTATTTTTAAATGTTAATCTTTTTAAATAGAAAAATAATAGTTGTCATTGTTTTTTACATTTTTTATTTTTTTAATAATATTTTACATTTTTATCTTTTTAAATATATATTTTTTCCATTTGTTTTTTAGAATTTGTATCTTTTGAAATAGTAATATTTTTCATTGGGTGTTTTTATTTATTTTTTATCTTTTTTCAATAATAATCTTTTTCATTTGTTTTTTTTTTGTTTTTTTTACATTTTTTGTTGTTTTTTTAATATACTTTTTAACATTTTTATCTTTTTAAATAAAAATAATATTTTTTACATTTTTATCCTTTTAAATAGTAATATTATTTTTATTAAATATTTAACTTTTTAACTAATATATTTCATTTTTCTTACATTGTTACCTTTTTAAATCATTTTCATTTTTTTTAATCTTTATAGTTTTAAATAATAATATTTTTCATTTTTTTAAATCTGTATCTTTTTAAATAATAATAATTTTCATTGTTTTTCATTGATGTTTCCAAGATCCCTAATGCCACTTCCCCCTGGGAGAGACAGCTATCCCCCATATGTGTGTACTTGTGTTTTGTTAAATAATCATAATTTTTCATTATTTTTTTAAAATCTTTGTCTTTTTAAATAATATTTTTCATTGTTTTTTTTAAACTTGTATTTTGTTAATAATAGTTTTTCATTATTTTTTAAATCTTTCTCTTTTTAAATAATATTTTTCATTGTTGTTTTTTAAATCTTTCTCATTTTTCAATAATATTTTTCATTGTTTTTCTAAATCTTTATCTTTTAAAATTTAAATAGTAATACTAATAATACGAATAATAGTAATAATGTTTTCGATATCATTACTATTATTAGTATTCTTTTTAAATATTGATATGCTTTTTTATTTAATCATGTATTTGATATATTTTTAACATACAACAATAAAAAAGGGGGGAAAAAACACACACAAAATTTCTTATATACCACCTCTTTTAATTTTTCACATTTCTACTGTCATGTCCATAGTTCCTTTTTACCTAGAACAGATCAAATACTACTCACAAAGAAAGCAAAAAAAAAGTGCAAGAACAAAGAACATTTGTATATTTTCGTTTACTTTTATTTTATTTAGTGATCTTGAAAATTATATAAAAAAAATTGATAAACCACTTACGGAAAAAAAACTACATTCTTTTCCCGTGTGTTTTTTTTTTTTTTTTGTTTTACAATTTTTTTTATTTTTTTTTTTTTACTTTTACAAAACTTGCCTTGCAATGTGGCAAAGTTAGAAAGCTGTTTCTGTAAAATTGGAAATTTAGCAAAATCAGATTTGGCTCAATTTAGCGCTCATCCTTACTGAAGTGCTGATATATATATATATATATATATATATCACACATCAAAGATTTTTTTTGAAAGTTCTATATCCTTATTGTTTTTCACTTTGTTTTTTTTTTTTTTTTTAACCCAACGTATCTCCCAGTGCCGCAAGGTAAAAATAATAGACCAATTCTGGCAAAATTAGCAAATTGGAAATTAGGAAGTTAACACCAACATTTTCTGCTCCTTTCCATTATTTCCATTGTCTGGTAGAGAATGGGTTAACCTTCCCACCTTGGGTGCCTCTGTCAGGGTCACCCTCTCCGGGATCTCATTTGCGGTGAGGGACTAGCACCGGCCGTTCAGAGATCCCCCGATGACGTCACAGTGACAGAAGTAGAACAGGCATCAGCTCCATTGTAGGAAGTTATTAGTAAAGTAAACGCTGTAGGGCGTCTAGGTGACCCCGGGGGTCCCGGTTATTTCGCCTTGTTACTGCCTGCTGTAACGAATAGACTGTGTACACAGAAAGATTGTCCCCCCGTGTACAAATAACCAGCCTTGTATCTATTAATACGGAGACGTCGCTCGCTCCCAGGCCGCCCACCCCTCCCCCTCATCTGTGGCTTCTGACGGAGATCCCGATCTGGAGGAACAATACATATAAAATGTCAGCTCCTTGGCCCATGCCAGGGCTGCAAATTGCCGGAGGAACTCCACGTTGTATGTGGCTTGAAATTCCATGGGATAGGCCAGTGTAGGCTAAAGGAGGCCAAGCAAGAAGACCGCTCTGTGTGCAGAAAAATTGCCCCCCCCTGGGAGCAGAATTTCTTCTCAAGTTTGGTATAACTGGTATAACTCTAGACAGGTCTACACACAGATGGGGGATAGCTGTCTCTCCCAGGGGGAAGTGGCGTTAGGGATCTCGGAAACATCCTGGTTCCCAGGTGTTTGAAAGTCAATGTGTCTGACCTCCAGTAGAGGTTGTCCTATGTGACTGTCCTCCTCTAGAGGCTATCCTGTGAAACTGACCTCTGATAGAGGCTGTCCTATGTGACTGTGCTCTGCTGGAGGCTATCCTATGTACCTGACCTCCAATAGAGATTGCCCTTTGCGACTGTGTTTCATAAGAGCTATGAAACCAACCTCCAATAGAGGCTGTCCTATGTGCCTCACCTCTGATGGAGATTATTCTATGTGACTGAACTCCGAAAAAGAGGCTGTCCTGTGTAAGAGACCCTCGTTGAGGTTGTCCTGTGTGATTGACCTCCAATATAGGCTGTCCGATGTGAATGACTTACTCTGGAGGCTCTCCTATGTAAATGACCACTGATGGAGGTCATACTATGGGACTGTCCTTCGCTGGAGGCTATCCTGTGTAACTGACCATTGATAGAGGCTGTCCTATGTGACTGTCCTCCCCTGGAGGCTATTCTGTGTAACCGACCTCTGATAGAGGCTGTCATATGGCACTGTCCTCTGCTGGAGGCTATTCTATGGAACTGACCTCCAATAGAGGGTGTCCTATGTACATGACCTCTGATGGAAATGATTCAATGGGACTGACTTCCAGTACAGGCTGTCCTATTTAACTGTCCTACCCTGGAGGCTATTCTAAGTAGCCAACCTCTGATAGAGGCTGTCATATGGGACTGTCCTCCATTGGAGGCTATCCTATGTAACTGACCCCCCAATAGAGGCTGCCCTTTGCGACTGTGTTCCATGAGAGCTATGTAACCAACCTCCAATAGAGGCTGTCCTATGTGCCTCACCTCTGATGGAGATTATTCTATGTGACTGAACTCGGAAAAGAGGTTGTCCTGTGTAAGGCACCCTCGTTGAGGTTGTCCTGTGTGATTGATCTCCAATAGAGATTGTCCTATGTGACTGACCTTCTATGAAGGCTGTCCTATGTATCTGACCTCCAATAGAGGCTGTCCTATGTGCCTCACCTCGGATGGAGATTATTCTATGTGACTGAACTCCGAAAAAGAGGCTATCTTGTATAAGGCATCCTCGTTGAGGTTGTCCTGTGTGATTGACCTCCAATATAGGCTGTCCGATGTGAATGACTTTCTCTGGAGGCTATCCTATGTAAATGACCACTGATGGAGGTCATACTATGGGACTGTCCTTGGCTGGAGGCAATCCTGTGTAACTGACCATTGATTGAGGCTGTCCTATGTGACTGTCCTCCTCTGGAGGCTATTCTAAGTAACCGACCTCTGATAGAGGCTGTCATATGGCACTGTCCTCTATTGGAGGCTATCCTATGTACATGACCTCTGATGGAAATTATTCTATGTGACTGACTTCCAGCACAGGCTGTCCTATTTAACTGTCCTACCCTGGAGGCTATTCCAAGTAGCCAACCTCTGATAGAGGCTGTCATATGGGACTTTCCTCTGTTGGAGGCTATCCTATGTAACTGACCTCTGATAAAGGCTGTCTTATGTAAATGTCCTCTGCTAGAGGCTATTCTATGTAACTGACCTCCAATAGAGGCTGTCCTAGAGAGAGAAATTATCTTATGTGACTGACCTCCAAACAAGGCTTTCCTGTGTAAGACCCCCATAGGAATTGTTCTGTGTGGTTGACCTCCGAAAGAGGCTATCCTGTATGAGAGGCCCTGATGAAGACTGTTTATTGTGAGGACAGCCTTCATCAGGGCCTTTATGTGACCGATCTCTAATAGAGACTGGCCTAGAGATGGACATTATCCTGTGTGACTGACCTCTGTAAGAGACTCCTCTGTGTAAGAGACCCTCATAGAAGTCATCCTGTGTGACTGTTCTCCGAGGGAGGCTGTCCTTTGAGAGGCCTGGATAGCGACTATTTTGTGTAATATGCCATGATAGAGGCTGTTCTGTGTGGAGGGCCCTTTTAGAGGCTGTCCTCTAGTCACTGTAACTTCACTTGTCCTATAGGACTACACGGTAAAAGTTCCTTCACGTTCTATTGGTCCTTCTCAATGATTGCTCTCTCTAATTCAATTACTTCTGGGTGGGCCCTTCAAGGGTAGGTGGGGCTGGCAGTGCACAGGTGGGGCGGGCAGCGCAGGCAAGGTGCGATGCTGAGAAGATGGTTGTGAAATGCCTCCCTCATATCAGGTCCAGAAATAGACGAGGTCAGCCATTGCCTTACTGTTCGGAGTCCCGTACCATATGGTATGAGAGGCGCTGATTGTTGGGGGCTAACACAGGAATCGGGGTGGTGTGAGGTCAGCAGGGTTTTCAATTAGTCGTAAAGAGGGCAGGAAGCGCTCAGTGCATGTAAGGTGCATTTCACATGGAGTGAGGTCATTGTATCCCAGGCCCCCCAGATCCCATACTTGGATGGATTTCCAGCATCCCAACCACATTTATCTGGATGAACTTTAGATGATTTAAATCCTGTGAATATTTGCAAAAGAACTGTTGGGGCTCGAGGGTTAGGATAAGTGTTAGAGGGTTGGGGTTAGGGTTTAGAGGGTTGGGGCTAGGGTTAAAGGGTTAGGGTTACAGTTAAAGGGTTATAGTTAGAGGGTTAGGGTAATAGATAGCGTTAGAGGGTTGGGGTTAGAGTTAGATGTTTGGGGGCTAGAGGCTGGAGGCTAGGGTTAGATGTTTAAGGTAAGAGTTAGAGGGTGGGGGTTAGAGAATTAGGTTTACAGGGTTAGGGTTACAGTTAGAGGGCTAAAGTTAGAGGGTTAGGGTAAGAGTTGGCGTCAGAGGGTTAGGGTTAACGTTAGATGGTTAGGGTAAGAGTTATAGGGTTGGGCTTAGAGTTAGAGGGTTAAAGTAAGAGTTAGAGGGCCCCCATTAGATTGTAAGCTTTTCTGAGCAGGGCCGTCTAAATCCTCTTGTATTTTATTGTATTGTATATGTACTGTCTCCCTCTAATATTGTAAAGCGCTGCGTAAATTGCTGGCACTATAGAAATCCTTATTAATAATAATAATAAGGTAAGGGTTAAAGGATTGGGGTTAGAGGGTAAAGCAAGATTTAGAAGGTTGAGGTTGGAGGGTTGGGGTTAGAGGTTTAAGGTAAGAGTTAGAGGGTTGGGGTTAGAGGGTTAAGGTAAGGGTTAACGGGTTGAGGTTAAGGTAAGGCAAGATTTAAAAGGTTGGGGTTAGAGGGTTAAGGTAAGGGTTAGAGGGTTGAAGTCAAACACAGGGTTAAACAATGGTTGGGGTTAGAGGGTTTGGGTTAGAGGGTTGAGGCTAGTTATGCGGGGTCACCGTACTAACTAAGCTTTGAGCCTTTATGTGTCACTGCCCCCTCCCTCCCACCGCCAAAACACATTGATCAGCGAGCATTAATTGGTTGCTGGTCGGATGCTGGTTTCCAGCATGCCCGTTTGACAGAAGCCAGTCGTGAGTCTAGCTTCTGTCGGAAAGGCAGCTGTACACACTATCTGAATGTTGCCCGGTTCATGCTGGACCGGCAAATATTCAAATCGCGTGTACCCAGCTTTAAAGTTGGAGGGTTAGAGGTTTGGGGCTAGAGGTTTGGGGCTGGAGGTTTGGGGCTGGAGGTTTGGGGCTGGAGGTTTGGGGCTGGAGGTTTGGGGCTGGAGGTTTGGGGCTGGAGGTTTGGGGCTGGAGGGTTGGGGCTGGAGGGTTGGGGCTGGAGGGTTGGGGCTGGAGGGTTGGGGCTGGAGGGTTGGGGTTAGAGGGTTGGGGTTAGAGGGTTGGGGTTAGAGGGTTGGGGTTAGAGGGTTGGGGTTAGAGGGTTGGGGTTAGAGGGTTGAGGTTAGAGGGTTGAGGTTAGAGGGTTGAGGTTAGAGGGTTGAGGTTAGAGGGTTGAGGTTAGAGGGTTGAGGTTAGAGGGTTGAGGTTAGAGGGTTGAGGTTAGAGGGTTGAGGTTAGAGGGTTGAGGTTAGAGGGTTGGGATTAGAGCATTGGGGTTAGAGGGTTAAGCTAAGAGATAGAGGGTTGGGGTTAGAGCAGGGGTCTCCAAACTATGGCTCTCCAGTTGTTCAGTAACTACAATTCCCATCATGCCTAGTCATGTCTGTGAATGTCAGAGTTTTTACAATCCCTCATGGGACGTGCAGTTCCACAACAGCTGGAGGGCCGTAGTTTGGAGATCCCTGGGGTTAGAGGGTTGAGGTTAGAGGGTTATGGTAAGAGTTATGTGGGGTCGCCGTACTTACTAAGCATTGAACCTTTGTGCTACTGCCAGCCGTGAGTCTAGCTTCTGACGGAAAGGCAGCTATACACACTGTCCGAATATTGCCTGGTTCCTGCTGGACCTGCCAATATTCAGATTGTGTGTACCCAGCTCTAAAGTGAGAGGGATAGAGGTTTGGGGGTTAGAGGTTTGGGGTTGAAGGGTTAGGGTTAGAGTAAGCCCAGTGGGATGTTCGTCTAGTGTCAAAGAGGGGGAGGTGCTCGGTTCATGTAAAGCGTATTCTGGTGGAGTGAGGCCCTTGTGCTCTGGGCCCCCAGCTCCCCTCCTCTGGTGGTTTCCCAACATTCTTGCCAATAAATAAACTGGCTAAATTAAATCAGATATAAACCTTAAAATGTATGTAAACCCTCACCTTTTAAAACAACCTCTTCAGTTAAATAGATCTGAAAGGCAAAGCATTTGTGTATAGATATTAAAAACATTATAAATACCTTTTTTTTACCCTTTTTAAATAAGTGATCACATAACCAGTGTTCTCCTCTGCATAAGAGCTGGGGAGGAGAAACATCAGCACACTGATCTTCCCAGCGTGTGAGGACAATGGTCATTGGAGGAGAGCAGGCGGAGTTCCCAGCACAGCCTAAAAACTGACCACAGTATGCTCTCACGCCTAGTGTAGTAAATTTTTAATAGGAAAGTAGAGGGACTGGTAGGAACACCATGGATTTCATTTATCAGGAATATGAAATGTTGGGTTACATATGATCGCATGTATTTTGCATAAGCATTGTGTATCAAAAACAATCTCTATTCAACCCCCCCTCCCCCATTACTGTACTATTTGTACTTCTTTTTCAACCTTTTTTGTATGTTGTTGCTGCTGATCTCCTCCAGCCTCATTGCAGTCACATGCTTGTACAATGGCGGTAGAGCAGCTTGTAGCCTCCACCAGGGGCATGTGTGACAACACAGGAGACAAATGGGAGACCGTGGTCACCTGGGTTTACATCTTCCTCCGCCATAGTTATGGGGGGTGAAGATTATTCTCATCTTAATGCATGACCTCTTTGGTGGTCAATGTCGGATTGATGCCTCGTTGTTTATTCTTTCTCTGTTTTTTGTGTTCTTACAGGATTATAAGGACGCCCTTATCACAAATTACTATGTAAGTGTATATATAGGAGGAGTGACCCACCACACCCCATTCTCTGTCTCTCTAACCCCACCCCTACATCTCCTATATACTACAGTCCAATCCCCTCTTCTGTCTCTAACCCCACCCCTACATCTCCTATATACTACAGTCCAATCCCCTCTTCTGTTCTAACCCCACCCCTACTTCTCCTATATACTACAGTCCAATCTCCTCTTCTGTCTCTAACCCCACCCCTACATCTCCTATATACTACAGTCCAATCCCCTCTCTGTCTCTAACCCCACCCCTACATCTCCTATATACTACAGTCCAATACCCTCTTCTGTCTCTAACCCCACCCCTGCATTTCCTATATAGAACAGTTTGATCCCCTACTTTGTTTCTGCCCCCAAGTCTACATCTCTTAAATAGTATGATCTGATCCCCTCCTCTGCATCTAATCCCCCTACCTGTTTTTTATATGGTACAGTCTGATCTCCTCTTCTGCCTCTTACCCTGCCCCTGCATTTCCCATACAGAACAGTCTAATTCCCTCTTATGCCACTAACCCCACCCCAACATTTACCATACAGAGCAGTTTAATCCCCTGTTCTGCCTCTAACCAAACCCCTGCGTTTCCCGTCCCATACAGAACAGTCTGATCCCCCCCTTCTTCCTCTAACCCCATCCCTGCATTTCCCATATAGAACAGTCTGATCCCCTCTTCTGCTCCTAACCCTACCCCTGCATTTCCCATGCAGAAGAGCCTGATCCCCCCCCCCTCCCGCCTCCTTCTGCCTCTTACCCCACCCCTGCATTTCCCATATAGAACAGTCTGATCCCCTCTTCTGAATTTTACTCCACATCTGCATTTCCCATACAGAACAGCCTGATCCCCCCGCCCCCTTCTGCCTCTTACCCCACCCCTGCATTTCCCAAATAGAACAGTTTGATCCCCTCTTCTGCTCCTAACCCCATCCCTGCATTTCCCATGCAGAACAGCCTGATCCCCTCTTCTGCCTCTAACCCCACGCTTGCGTTTCCTGTACAGAACAGTCTAATCCCCTCTTCTGCCTCTAACCCCACCCCTGCATTTCCCATATAGAACAGTCTGATCCCCTCTTCTGCTCCTAACCCTACCCCTCACTTCCCATACAGAACAGTCTGTTCCCCACTTCTGTCTCTAACCCCATCCCTGCATTTCCCATATAGAACAGCCTGATCCCCCCCCCTTCTGCCTCTTACCCCACCCCTGCATTTCCCATACAGAACGGTCTGATCTCCTTGTCTGCCTCTAACCCCACCCCTGCGTTTCCTATACGGGACCCCACTTCTGTCCTTTCCTATTTGGTGAAGTCCAGCCTGCTCTCCTGCCTCTGATTTCTTCTCTATCCCTTCTATGGAACAGCACAGTCTGATTCCTGGCTCACACTGTTTCCTGTATGGAACAGTGCCATCTCCTTTCCCTTGTCTCCGAGATGGTACAGTCCAGCCTGTTTTCTTTTGTGTGTGTCCGCCCCGTACCACTTTTTAATATATTCTTTGTCTGTGAGTTTGTAAAGTGGTCCCTAGTTTGGTACAGTCCAGTTTTACCCCATGTCTGTGAATTTACTTGTGTGTCCTTCCTTAATATGGTACAGTCCTGAATTTTACTGGTGTCTCTCAGCTCATTTCTCTCCTAAAATTCTCCAGTCCAGTCTTCACCCTGGTTTCTGAATCCCCCCTCCCCCCTGTGTTATTGGCATGGTAACATTCCAGTCCACCTGTGTGTCCCTGGTATGGTACAGTCCAATCTTCCCTCTTGTCCCTGTTATGGCGCAGTCCTCCATGTATATTACCATTATTTGGGTAGTTCATTTTTGCCTTTTTTCTGTTCCCCCTCAGATTTGGCCTGCAGTACAAATCGCCAATTTCTACTTCATCCCTCTATATCACAGGTACGTATAATGTGTCATAGTCCTGAATGGGAGGTGAGGTTATGTGACACAAGTGCATATTCCTCTGTAATACCATATTATGAGGTGTATGTGGACTGTGTGAGCCGCGTGAGGAGCGTTATAAGGCGCTGTACGAGGCACTGTGTGAGCTTGAGTAAACCAATGGCTATCAGTGACCGCTAAGTCTTGGGATCAGGATTGCGCACATCCGCGCGCTCCTGGTTCTACAATAGAAGGTAGAGTAACACCCGCTCAGCATGGGGTACTGTGTTGAGGAATAATAATATATAGTGGTTGAGAACTGGTTGAGGAGAACTTCAGACTGGATCCCCTGCAAGTCCAACGTGATTTGCTTGTATGTATCACAGCTCCCCATCACTTCTGTTTTCTCAGAGCCTTTCCAGGTGCAATTTGATAAATGGGAACTATGACAATGATGTCTATGCTTTTTTTTTTTAAATGTGAGAATGAGAGGTGTAGAGTTCTAAACCTTTCCCAGGCGCCCATAGATCAATGGAGGGGTGCTCTATACACATCTCTATTTATTGTACCATTCCTGTCCTTTTTCCTTCCCCAGGCTGGCCGTGGTACAATGCGTTGCCATCGTTTGGAACTCCTACCTCTCCTGGAAAGCCAACAAGGCCTGATCGCTTCCGTCTGGCTCTGGACATGTCTGGGGCCCGATTCTCTTCTCAGGGGTCTGCGGCATATTCACGATGATCCGTCCTGCCACTTGCCTGGGTCTTCCACAAATTCTCGTCTCACTATCGTAAATTCTGGAATGAAGGATACAACTTGTGACCTCCTTTTTGTCTATTTTCTGAAGAGTCAGTCCACCCAAAAATGATATTGCGGCCATAGGTGGTGTCTGAGTGCCTTGCCGTTGTTCTTGTTTCTGTCCAATCTTGGGGTGTCCCCACTCCTCTTATTTTCTCCATATGGCATGGTGGGGCTAGGCACAGCAGAGGCATAGGTGTCAACTGTCCCAGATTTGCTAGGACTGTCCCGCATCTTGGACCTTAGTCCTGATGATGCTGTGTCCCGGGAAATGTCCTGGGATCACAGTGTCACCCTTATTTGAATTACTGCACATGCACAGTAACTTTTATAGAGTATTTATTGGCGTGATTGGGGGTTTCAAGTGGGTAGTCCCTGTACAATTAGAGGTAGGGTTTGGGTAGACCACTTCAACAAGTGGGTGGGGTTTGGGTGGCACCACCCAGTCACTGGGCGGGCTTAAGGTAGACTATGGATGGGGTTAACTTGGTTACTGGGGCTGAAAAGTTGGCAAGTATGCAGATTAACAGACTGCAAATTTAGTACAAAGATATATTATGGTGGGTTCTCCATATGGCATGATGGGGCCAGGCACAGTAGATGCATAGGTGCCAACTGTCCCAGATTTACCAGGACTGTCCTGCATCTTGGACCTTAGTGCTGATGATGCTTTGTCTTAGGCAATGTCCTGGGATCAAAGTGTCACCCTGTTTTGAATTACGGCGCATACACAGTAACTTTTGTAGGGTATTTATTGGCGTGATTGGGGGGCTTCAAGTGGGTACTCCCTGTACAATTAGAGGTAGGGTTTGGGTAGACTACTCCAACAAGTGGGTGGGTTTGGTTCATTTTCTGAAGACTCAGACCACCTATAAATTATGTTCTGGCCAAAGAAGGAGTCTGAGTGCCTTGCCATCGTTCTTGTCTCTGTCCAATCTCGGGATGTCCCCACTCCTCTTATTTTCTCCAAATGGCATGGTGGGGCCAGGCACAGCAGATGCATAGGGGCCAACTGTCCTAGATTTGCCAGGACTGTCCTGCATCTTGGACCTTAGTCCTGATGATGCTGTGTCCTGGGCAGTTTCCTGGGATCACAGTGTCACCCTGTTTTGAATTACTGAGCATGCACAGTAAGTTGTATAAGGTATGTATTGGCATGATTGGGGGCTTTAAGTTAGTAGTCCCTGTACAATTAGAGGTAGGGTTTGGGTAGACTACTTTAACAATTGGGTGGGTTTGGTTCATTTTCTGAAGAGTCAGACCACCTATAAATGATGTTCTGGCCAAAGAAGGAGTCTGAGTGCCTTGCCATCGTTCTTGTCCTTACTCTCTTCTCATAGGTCTGTAGCATATTCTGGGTCTTCCACTAATTCTCATCTCACTACCGTCAATTCTGGAATGAAGGATACAACTTATGACCTCCTTTTTGTCCATTTTCTGAAGAGTCAGACCACCCAAAAATGAAATTGTGGCCATAGGTGGTGTCTGAGTGCCTTGCTGCTGTTCTTGTCTCTGTCCAATCTCTAGGTGTCCCCACTCCTCCATATGGCATGGTGGGGCCAGGCACAGCAGATACATAGGTGCCAACTGTCCCAGATTTGCCAGGACTGTCCTGCATCTTGGACCTTAGATAAAGAAAATTGCGATGCTGAGCACCCTGCTCCTGCGCTCGGAACCAGGTTCTCAGGCTGCCTCTATCCCGAAACTCACACTTGGCATCCACTATGGCTAAGCTTTGCTGCCCTCTACGACCGTGGTGGTCGACAAAACACTGCAAATAAGAACAAAGAAAAGGGCGCACCAGCCTAGCGCATTATCCTCAGTGGGCTTTTATTGAAAAAGTTTAAAATAAACTACTCACAAGCATGCGATAAAATCCAGCATATCAATTCCATAGAGCAACGTCCTTATTATAAGTCCAACGTCTCCTAAAGACGAAGGGCTAACGCGTTTCTAGGCTCTGAGGAAGAGGCACGGCCTCAAAACGCGATAGCCCTTTGTCTTTACGAGACATTGGACTTATAATAAGGACGTTCCTCTATGGAATTGATATGCTGGATTTTATCACATGTTTGTGAGTAGTTTATTTTTAACTTTTTCAGTAAAAGCCCACTGAGGATAATGCACTAGGCTGGTGTGCCCTTTTCTTTGATCTTGGACCATAGTCCTGATGATGCTGTGTCCCGGGAAATGTCCTAGGACCACAGTGTCACCCTTATTTGAATTACTGCGCATGCACAGTAACTTTTTTAGTGTATTAATTGGCGTGATTGGGGGTTTCAAGTGGGTAGTCCCTGTACAATTAGAGGTGGGGTTTGGTTAGACACTTTAACAAGTGGGTGGGGTTTGGGTGGCACCACCCAGTCACTTAAGGTGGACTGCGGTTGGGGTTAACTGTCTTGGAGACTGGGACTGAAAAGTTGGTAAGTATGCAGATTAACAGACTGGGAATTTAGTACAAATATATATTATGGTGGGTCAACTCTCCAGCACCCATTGCACATGAAATTATTAGTTATGGGGGGGAGTGTCCCTATAATTTTGGTCAATTAGTAACTCCGTCTTCACAATTTAGCAATAAGGAGGAACGGGGACACCTGTGAGGACTGTCCACCATCAGTATTATCCAGGATATTCCATGCACTGTGAATCTTCTTTCCACCTCTGCTGACTGAGGCTACAATATTGTTACAAACTGACACAATGTAATTGCTGCACAAGATGTTTTATAGTTTCACTTTATTAAAATTGTTCATTTGAGTCTGCAGCTACTATGATCATTTTAATACTGATGAAGACAAGACTTCTCAGAATCCTGATCTCCCTGCTTCTGTACCTGGCTTCCCTGCTCTGTCAGAAGAATGCACAGAGCTTGACATCAAATTACAGCAAGCCTGTTGCAGGAAGTAATGTTTTATGTCATGCACCAGGAGTTTCACCTAAGAAACTTGCAAAGGGCTCTGCCTGGCAAGAGCAGGTCTGGGGGCCTGAAAATGTGATTGTAGCCTGGACAGAAACAGCTAGCATAAGTGCATTGGGTTGGCCTGACTCAGTATCTACAGATACTTCAGGGCCCCGGTGCAAGAAACCATGAAGGGCCCCCCGGACCCCTGGCCGGGGCCCTTCCCTTCAAGCCTGGGGCTCTTCCCACTGATCCTGGGGCCCTTTACTCTCGTTGCGGGGCCCTTTCACAAGTTCTGCAGTGGGCCCCCATCCTGCCATCTAAGTTCTGCAGTGGGCCCCCTGGAGCATGGGGCCCGGTTGCAATTGCAACCCCTGCAACCCCTGTAGTTACGCCCCTGCTACAGGATAGAACTGGGTAAGACCTGCAATAACCATAAAACGGGTCTCTGTTGGACAAAGATAACTTGTCTTTTCATGCTGTTTTATTTCTCTGTCCAGGAAGGCTGGGGAAGAAATTCCCCAGCAGGTGGCGTCATTGTTACTGTACTTTCTATAGATTTAGCCAGTTTCTTATGGTATTTTACAGCAGTCTGTCTACCTTATTTTTAGGATGGGCATTTAATGGCAATTGAAAAAGGAGGGTGTAAGAAGAGTGTCGAGGGAGAGGGTAAGGAAAGTGTCGAGGGACAGGGGAACGGAGAGTGTCGGGGCAGGGGAAGGGGAGTGTTGGGGACAGGAAAAGGAGAGTGTCGGACACCGGGGAGGGAGAGTGTCAGGGACAAGGGAATGTCGGGGACAAGGGAATGTCGGGGGAAAGGAGATGGAGGGTGTCAAGGACAGTGTTAGGGAGGATCAGAAACAGGGTGTAGCACTACCCCCGCAGGAGTTGCTGAAGTTAGGGTTCCCCATTGCTGCAGAGTCAGTCACAAAGCATTTCTTTATTTTCTCCAACACAGAGAAAATTCCTTGGCTTGTTTTTCTTGTTTTATTAGGGGATGATAACTTGGATGTGGTAGGGAATTATGGGATGCCCAACTTGACAATGTCCAGAACACAGAAGCATAGTTGCCAACATTTGAAAAAAATTTCCAGGGACACTTTGCAGCACAGCTATCAATTACTTACCACACCCACTTCCCCGAAGCTCCGCCCACTCTGCATAATTAATCTCCGCCTACTTATCAGATTATAGGGTCTACTTCATAAAGAGAGAATTACAGGAAATTGAAAAGGGAATTGAAAACTTGAGGCCAAAGTAGCAGAGTTGGAATAATTCTCCCATTCAGCTGCACTACTTCTGCCTAAAGTTTAAAATTCTCATCACAATTCCCTGCAATTCTAAAGTGTGAAATGTGCTCAGGTATGACCATACAAAAAATGGAATATGGAAATATAAATAAAGTGCAAGGTGTAAATAAGTATGATTATACTATCTGGTATAATTAGGTTTTATTGTACTTATTTACACCTTGCACTTTATTTAGATTTACATATTCCATTTTTATATGGTCAGACCTGAGCACCTTTCATACTTTATTCACCTGTCTTTGAATTCAGCCCTCTGTAGGGTGATAATTTTCATTTACATAAAACAATGTGGCATCCTTTCCTTCCTAACACATTACCCAGTCCATACCAGTATAGATCCTAACACATTACCCAGTCCATACCAGTATAGATCCTAACACATTACCCAGTCCATACCAGTATAGATCCTAACACATTACCCAGTCCATACCAGTATAGATCCTAACACATTACCCAGTCCATACCAGTATAGATCCTAACACATTACCCAGTCCATACCAGTATAGATCCTAACACATTACCCAGTCCCTACCAGTATAGATTCTAACACATTACCCAGTCCATACCAGTATAGATCCTAACACATTACCCAGTCCATACCAGTATAGATCCTAACACATTACTCAGTTCATACCATCCTAACACATACCAAGTCCATACCAGTATAGATATCCAGCATGAGATTTTTCCCATTGAGGATTGAGGTCTGTTTAATTTTTTTTTAGCAATATATATATATATATATATATATACACACACATACACGGATATGTACACACATTTATCTAGAGCTAGAAAACTATATATATATATATATATATATATATCTCAATTAACAGGTGTATAAATTATATCTATAAAAAAAACATTATTGATAGTAGTAATTAATGGAGTGTGAGGCCTCCAGCTTGTCGGAAGGTGCTCTGCCTCCCCCTGCTGGTGGATTTTGGAAAGTGCACCATGCTGACACCCTGCCTTCGGTGACACGTTAAATTTGCGACAGGCGGGAAGAGTGAGTGGGCACAGAGAGAGAGAGACAACCTGCTGCCAGAACTACAACTCCTAGCTGGGGTGAGAGCGACACTGTGTGGCACAAAATTAAAAAAAAATTATTTACAATGTCCCTGATTAAAATGTAAAATACCCGGGACAGGCTCCTATTTGCCGGGATTGTCCTGGGAAAAACGGGACAGTTGGCAGGTATGAGAACAAGGGACAACTTCCTCCCTATTTACAAAGATCCTCTTCTTCCTTCCAACTGCACACATTTGGTTTCTCTATATACAGCTCCTGCTGATTCGCTCTTGAGGGAACTAACCGTTTCTAGTTCTGCCTAGACCCATTACAGGCAGGAACTTTCAGTCCCTTTGCCAAAGTAGCACAATTGGAGTGATACAGCATGACATATCTCCTTCTGCCTCCCTGTTGCCACTGATCCCAGCTCCACTTGCTTGCTGAATGCTAACCCATCTGGCTGCCACCAGCCACACCTAGCTGCTCTTCTTCCTAGTCCTACTGACTGACTTTCTTCCCTAGTCCTGCCTAATTGGCACACACACATGGAGATTCCCCAGGGCGAGGTTGCATTAAGACTTGGCACACCACTGTCTTCAAGAGAAATCTGTAAGAGAGGAGGGGGAAGGGCGGGACTTTAAATGAGGCGCACGGTGGGATTTGCCGTGCGTCTCCATCCCTAATATCAATTGACAATAGCAAAAAAGTTGGGACTTTAGATGAGAGACATAATTTGACCAGACTGATGGAACAAAATAATTACATTTATTGATGTGCACAATATTACATGTGACAGCATGATATGTAGATACAAACATCATAAATACATAGTATAAAATTCAATGGCAAGGTTGAACACCCCCAAATCAGATTTAATTAAACCAGCATGGCAATGTAAAAGAGTAACAGAGTATAAAAGTACATCATAACCATTAATGACTGACGCGTTTCGTGGACTGAATTTTCCACTTCTTCAAGAGTAGGTATATGATCGATATCTATAAAAAATGTGTATAGGAAACATTGTGTTATATGATGGTAAAAAGACTGGGAGGGGGGGGGGGGGAAAGGGGAAATGATCCCCACATTCCCACAAACTTACACAGTGAGACTGGCGGTGAAGCAAAACTGGAGGCGGAGGCAGAGACCCAAACGCCTCCCACGGGAGCTGAGGGAGCATAAGGTCCATGGACAGGGCGAAGGACGCCGCACACAAGGGAAATATAGATGAAAGTGATGAGATTGATGCTTGTAATCACGTAAATACCGTATCTATATGGAATGAGTAAAAGGAAGTGATTACTGAGTATATAATAAATGATGGTATAGAAGTATCTATATGGAATGAGTAAAGGAGAGTATATGAGAGTATATATTATATAGATTATATAGAAAGACTTCATACTAGCTTGCATATTATTATATAAAAATTGTTGAGTAGGGTATATAAAGACTTCATATTAACTTGCATATTATTGTATAGAAATTATTGAGTAGGGGTACAGACTAAGAAAGCGTGGGTAAAAAAACACAGTCAAGTAAGTAAAGAGATGGTGATATAGTATACCAGTGAGAAGGTGAAATAAACCAGTGACCAGGTTGAATGAATTGAAACCGAGTGGTGATTGTGCTGATACTGTGAAATGTTGGATAAAGTAAAAAGCCGTGAGCCTGTGAGAAATAAATAGAGAGGTGAAAATGTGAATTACCGAATGAAGAGATACCATAAAGAGCAGAGAGTGTGCTCTGACTTCGCCGTTGGCCACCGACACTAGGGCTCCCAGCGTCACGTCAGTGCATACATGAGGACCCGCGGGAACGGCAGGCAGATTGCCAAGCCATACACCGGACTGCCTCTAAATGCACTGAGGTGGAAAAACAGCCGTCGGCGTGTTGGCGCCAAAGTGACGCCACACGTCGGCGCAGGGCGTGGCGCCGATGTGCGGCGGTACCGCCCACCCGCCCCCCCGCGCCCGAACGGGCGTAGGGAGAGCGGGGGGGAGGCCGCCGCACATCGCAGCTCCCGAGGAGGACAGTAGGAAACGTCCCCGCCCACCAGCAGGCACCGCCAGAGACGCTGTGCAGCAAAGCAAAAAGTAAAGGCTGGTGAACCAATCGCCAATTGTTACAATGTATGTACAGAAGTGGCATATACATGGAGTATGAAAAATGTATCAGGTTCATATATGTGTTAGGAGTGCAAAGAAACCCCCAACTGGTCCGGAGGGAATCTGTACTGACACAGCGTATTGGGCTAAGGGATATAAGCCACTCTATACGGTCAGTGCACAGTGACACAATGTTATATAACCCTGTCTGTCAATGTTATGTCTCTCCATCCCTGATTCGGTAAGAGAGGAGGGGGAAGGGCGGGACTTTAAATGAGGCGCACGGTGGGATTTGCCGTGCGTCTCCATCCCTAATATCAATTGACAATAGCAAAAAAGTTTTTCAAGAGAAATCTGCTACAGCTGGCAGTCTCTCCCCTTACTGTCCCTGCACCATGCTGATCATTCACTGTCTCTCTCTCTCTCTGTGGACTCTCTGACTTGAATCCCTCCAACTGTGTCTTGTAGTGGGATCCTTCCAGGCCAGCCTCCCGAGCTCCAGCCTGAGGTAACCGCCCAGTTAAGGGGTCCATCAAGGGCCACGGACAGCCTCCCTCAGCACTGCATCTCCATCTTCCACCCAACTTTCTTTGTTGGCATGGCCCATATCTATTTATGGGTTTCCCAGTCCATTGCCAAGCCTACTCCTGCGGAGGGCCCATAAATATTCATGACAGCCCCCTCCTAGCCTCCACCCACTAGTTCTAGAACATTCTCCAATATCCCAGAAACAGGAGGAAGCATCAGAGAGCTTCCAGGATAAGTTATTCAGCCCTGGCCTCTAGTAACCCTGACCCAGATTTATTGTCTCGGGAGGGAGAGCGTCGGGGACAGAAGAAGGGGAGTGTCAGAGACAGGAGACAAAGAGCATTGGGGACAGGAGAAGGGGAGTGTCGGAGACAGGGGATGAAGAGCATCAGGGACGAGTACGGGAGGGGGTGGGGGAGGGATTGATGAGGACAGAGAAAGGAGACTGTCAGGAATAGAGGAAGGTTTTTGATGGGGACAGGGGAAGGGATTGTTGGGGACAGGGGAAGAGGAGTGTCAGAGACAGGGGAGGGAGTGTGTCAGGGACAAGGGAGGGAGATATTGTAGACAGGGGAAGGGGAGTGTCAGGGACAGCAAAAGGGGAAGGGGGAGTGTCGAGGACCGGGGGAGAGGGTCCGGGCCAGAGACAGGAGGAATGTCGAAGACAGGGACAGCGGGGGTAGAGGGAAGGGGAGTGTTGCAGACAGAGACGGGGGAGGGAGAGTGTTGGGGACAGGGGAAGGGGGAGTGTCGGGGACTGAGACAGGGGAGGGAGTGTGTCAGGGACAAGGGAGGGACATGTTGTAGACAGGGGAAGGGGGAGTGTCCAGGACAGAGACAGGGGGAGGGCGAGTGTCGAGGACAGGGGCAGCGGGGGGGGGGGGGTGTCAGGGGATGGAGGAGTGGCGGGGACAGAGACCGGGGAGGGAGAGTGTCGGGGACAGGGGAAGGGGGAGCATCGGGGAAGGGAGAGTGTCAGGGACAGGGGAAGAGGGGTGTCAGGGACAGGGGAAGGGGAGGTGTCGGGAACAGAGACAGGGGAGGGAGAGTTTCGGGGACACGGGGGGAGAGTGTCAAGGATTAGGATAATGTCTGGGATTGGGAAAGGATAGTGATCAGTTTAAGGGGTAACCGAAGGAGTCCCCCCAGTGGAAATTCATCCTTTCCATTGGTCATGATATCCATCATCATTAGGACTGAAAGTGATAAATTATCCACATTTTTGAGTTTTGGTGACTTCCCCTCAGTTTGTAGAAATTTCCTATTTATCTCTGGGACAGAAAGTGAAGGGAAGTCCCCCTAATACAACGCACACAGCAAAATGTAAGCTGACATGGGTTTTAAAGCAGAACTAAAGTTTGCCATCACTCACCAATGCTCCAGCTCTGAGACCTGAGTTTCTTTGCAGGCACCAATATCTTCTTCCAGCTTCGGGGGTCTTCGTTGTCTTTTTATTGGCGGGTGCGGGATGATGTTACATGTGCTTTTGCCAGAATTGTACACTGAGCTGCATATGTGCTTATTTCACATGAGCGTTTAAAGAGAAAGATTGGAATTTTTGGGTGATCTGCATTGATGGATAATACAGACAGAGAGATAGGGAATCTTTTTGTGTGACGGTGTATCCTTACAATGGCCCAATCCATGTAGGCAGCATGCAGGTTTCATTGGTTTCACAAGTTTGCACAAGCACATTTCTGACACGTCACAATATAGAGCAATAGTATCTTTTTTTTTTTTTTCTTTCCCCATAGAAGCTTGACTTTTTATAATGGAAAAAAAACTGTCCTTGAACTCCAGTCCAATGACTTTGCCTAGGCTGAGATGATGTCATCAGTCTGCTGCAGAAAGAAGGAAGCATTTCCTCAGTCACCTCTTCCCCGGTGATCAAGTGACGGGCTAATCTGTGTCAGACATTTGTGGAAATGGCCAAGAACTCCACAGGCCCCAGGATTTACATGATTGTGCCATCTCCGAGCCAACATCTTGTCCGGGAAGTAAAAGGTGACCCTGGATAATACCTGAATAAAGATGGCTCTATCCTCCTGGAGGGGAAAGCAGAGGAAGATAGTGTCAGGGGGAGTCCCTGGAAGTGTTACATGCAATTAACATGAAAAAGAATATCTGATGCTCATATCTGGATCACAACAAAGTCCAAAAGATCTCCAGGTGGCCGTTCCTACAGAGTTTCCCGATAATGTATATAATTCCTCTCTGTGGTTACTAAAATGTTTTGCATCTTTTGGGGTAATACTTTAGTTTGATTTATATTATTTTCTCCCAGTGTTCTCCTGACAAGGTTTTGCTGGAGGCTGGGAGCTCACAACGTGTTAAAGCATAAAACACAGACTCCTTAGGCATGAACGATGGCGTGTCGTTGTTACCACCAGAGCAATCTGGTTATTGGATAAGACAGGGTGAGATGGGCAAATTCCCATGTGTAAAGCATGATGCAGATCCGGTGACCTCAGCGGTGACACTAGAAATGATACGTGTGAATTGGCTGACTGTAGGCTACCCAAACAATGGGCAATGTGCCTTGTCATTTCAAGGTTTCCATTATTTTTAAGCTGAAGATTAAAGTGCTAATAAAGGAAAAATTAAAAAGAAAAATAACAAACATGTTATACTGCCAACAGCTCTGTGACGGCACTATGTAAGTATGTATATCTGCTCTGTGTAATGGCTTTGCACAGAGCAGCTCTAATCCTTCTCTTCTTGGGTCCCCAACGGCTTTCCTGGCTTCTCCCTCCTGCTGAGTACAACCATAGCAAGCAACTTGGGAGCACTCGTGAGTGCTTGCTTCTAACCCCCTTGCTCTCGTGCACATTGCTGGATTGAGATTCGACTCTAGTAAGTATTAAGGGGGGCTGGAGCTGTAAACGGGAGGTTTTTTACCTTCATCCACAGCTTACCTCTGCATCCCTCAACCATAGCTCACCTCTGCACTGCTCATCCATAGCTAACCTCTATCGACAGCTTACCTCTGCAGCCTCCAGCTATAACTAACCCACAGCCACAGCTCACCTTTGCACCCCCTCCATAGCTAACCCCCATCCACCGCTCACCTGTTTACCCCCCCGCCATAGCTAAACCCCATCCATGGCTCACCTTTGCCCCCCTCGCTATAGCCAACCCCCATTTACAGCTCACCTCTGCACCCCCTCAACCATAGCTAACCCCCATCCACAGCTCACATCTGCACCCTCTGCCATAGCTAGCCCCAATCCACAGCTCACCTCTGCACCACTCATACATAGCTAACCTCTATTGACAGCTCACCTCTGCAGCCTCCAGCCATAGCTAAGCCACAGCTCACATTTGCACCCCTCTCCATAGCTAACCTCCATACACGACTCACCTGTTTACCCCCCGCCATAGCTAAACCGCATCCACGGCTCACCTTTGCACGCCTCGCTATAGCCAACCCCCATTTACAGGTCACCTCTGCACTGCTCATCCATAGCTAACCTCTGTCGACAGCTCACCTCTGCAGCCTCCAGCCATAACTGACCCACAGCTCACCTTTGCATCCCCCTCCATAGCTCGCTATAGCCAAGACCCATTCATGGCTCACCTCTGCACCCCCTGCCTTAGCCAACCCCCAATCATGACTCACCTCTGCACCCCTTAGTCATAACTAAACCCCATCCACAGCTCACCTCTGCACCCCCCACCAGCACTCCTGGCTTCTCCCCACTGTGGTGCTCCTGGCTTCTCCCCCCTGCTGAATGCACACATAGCAAGTGGCTTGGGGGCACTCGTGTGTTCTCGCTCCTGAGCCCCTGCTTACGTGCACATCTCTGGATTGAGTTTGGGCTCAGGTAAGTATTAAGGGGTGTTGGATCTGTACACAGATTTTTTACCTTCATCCGCAGCTCACCTCTGCATCCCTCAACCATAGCTAGCCCCCATCCACAGCTCACCTCGGCACCCCCTGCCATAGCTAGCCACCATCCACAGCTCACCTCTGCACTGCTCATCCATAGCTAACCTCTATCGACCGCTCACCTCTGCAGCCTCCAGCTATAACTAACCCACAGCCACAGCTCACCTTTGCACCCCCTCCATAGCTAACCCCCACCCACGGCTCACCTGTTTACCCCTGCCATAGCTAAACCCCATCCACGGCTCACCTTTGCACCCCTCGCTATAGCCAACCCCCATTTACTGATTTCTTCTTTACAGGGCTCGATAAGTTACTGTTAGATTGTGGATGTCTATAGATGCAGGGATTTTAGTTTCAGGGTGGACCTACACTTTAACATCCCTAGTCCCTAACTACAGGCTTGCGTCTGCCCCAGCATATCTGCCTAGGATTAAAGAGTGTACTTGGCAGATTCCATCAGAGGTTTCTTCAGGGAGAACTTCAAGTCCCAGCACTCTCCCCTAATAGAGTCCATTATGACACTGGTGATCCAGACTCCGGCGACAAGCAACACATCTCTCTCTAAGACCCCTTTCACATGGGCGGTGTGCCCGACGGACTCCGTTTTGCTCAGCGGGGATCGATCTGCCGATCCCCACTGAACAGGCGGATGACAGGTCCATCTCTGCTTACTTTGCACAGACAGAGCTGTTGGAGCCCCGCTCTCCTCTATGGGAGATCGGATGATAACGGACCCCCTGTCCTATCTGATCCGATCTGATCCTCCAGATGGATGGAAAATAGGGTTTCCATCTGTCCAGGTGTCACGGACAGGATCGGATCAGATAGCGGGTGTCAGCTGAGATGTCTCTGCTGACATCCGCTGCTCCCTAAGGCTGCATGGAGCAGCCGATCAGGTCTTCCTGAAAAACTGACAGGCAGACCGGATCGGAAAGCCTGTGTGAAAGGGACCCAACTCTGAGCTCCAGACCCTGGCTCTGGGATCTCTTTCTGGCAGCTGCAGTAGCTCTGTGTAGTGGCTTAAGATTACATGCTAGATCTTGTCTGTGTCTTCCCTTCCCATACACTGTGTGTCTGGGCAGAGCCCTCCCCCCTTTTATTTAGAGCACAGGCAGAGCGCGGCAGAGCTAAGCAAAAAGCGCGGGAAACAGGTTAACTGTTTCTCTCCTGGCTGGGCCATCATAATGCTCTATCTGCCTACAGGGAGTTTAAATACCCTCCTTAGGCCTGGCCACCACAGGTTGCAGAAAAGAGATTTGCACGATCGTTCCATCAACACAGTGCTGACAAGGGAATCAGCAATTGTCTTCTCCCAACGGGGGAAGCCGTCCCCGCCGGGAGAAGACAGTGATTAAGGCTAGCAGCTATAGCAGCCGCTTGTGTTATTCAGAAGCGGGCATGAAAACTTAATAGGCAGAGGTCAAAACAGGAAGGAATAGTCAGTTTCTAAGCAGCGATCGAGGCAGACAGCAGGCAAGAATAGTCAGTTTCAAGGAAGGCAGCAGGCAAGAATATTTAGTTTCCAGGGTGAGGTTAAGGCAGGCAACAGGCAAGAATAATCAATTTCCAGGGTGGGGTTGAGGCAGGCGACAAGCAAGAATAGTCAGTTTCAAGGCAGAGCTCAGGGCAGGCAGCAGGTGAGAATAATATTTTTCCAGGGTGAGGTTGAGGCAGGCGACAGGCAAAAATAATCAATTTCCAGGATGAGGTTGAGGCAGGCGACAGGCAAGAATAGTCAGTTTCAAGGCAGAGGTCAAGGCACAGCAGCAGGCAAGAATAGTCAGTTTCCAGGGTGGGGTTGAGGCAGGCGACAGGCAAGAATAGTCAATTTTGAGAATGCGTTTGAGGCGGGCGACAGACAAGAATAGTAAGTTTCAAGGCAAAGGCAGGCAGCAGGCAAGAATAGTTGGTTTCAAGGCAGAGGTCAAGGCAGGCAGCAGGCAAAAATAATCAGTTTCCAGGGTGTGGTTGAGGCAGGCGACAGGCAAGAATAGTCAGTTTCAAGGCAGAGGTCAAGGCACAGCAGCAGGCAAGAATAGTCAGTTTCCAGGGTGGGGTTGAGGCAGGCGACAGGCAAGAATAGTCAATTTTGAGAATGCGTTTGAGGCGGGCGACAGACAAGAATAGTCAGTTTCAAGGCAAAGGCAGGCAGCAGGCAAGAATAGTTGGTTTCAAGGCAGAGGTCAAGGCAGGCAGCAGGCAAAAATAATCAGTTTCCAGGGTGTGGTTGAGGCAGGCGACAGGCAAGAATAGTCAGTTTCAAGGCAGAGGTCAAGGCAGGCAGCAGGCAAGAATAATCAGTTTCCAGGGTGGGGTTGAGGCAGGCGACAGGCAAGAATAGTCAATTTTGAGAATGCGTTTGAGGCGGGTGACAGACAAGAATAGTCAGTTTCAAGGCAAAGGCAGGCAGCAGGCCAGAATAGTTGGTTTCAAGGCAGAGGTCAAGGCAGGCAGCAGGCAAAAATAATCAGTTTCCAGGGTGTGGTTGAGGCAGGTGACAGGCAAGATTAGTCAATTTTCAAAGTGTGGTTAAGGCAATCGGCAGGCAAGAATAGTCCGTTTCAAGACAGAGGTCAAGGCAGGCAGCAGGCAAGAATAATCAGTTTCCAGGGTACGGTAGAGGCAGGCGACAGGCAAGAATAATCAGTTTCCAGGGTGGCGTTGAGGCAGGCGAAGGGCAAGAATAGTCAATTTCCAGGGCGAGGTTGAGGCATGTGACAGGAAAAACTAGTCAGTTTCAAGGCAGAGGTCAAGGCAGGCGACAGGCAAGAATAGTCAGTTTCAAGGGTGAGGTTGAGGCAGGCGACAGGCAAGAGTAGTCAATTTTGAGAATGCGGTCGAGGCAGGCGGCAGGCAAGAATAGTAATTTTCCAGGGTAGGGTCGAGGAAGGCGGCAGACAATAGTAATTTTCAAGGCAGAGGTCAAGGGGGCGGGTGGGGGAAGCTGTCCCTGCCAGGAGAAGACAGTGATTATCGCTAGCGGCTATAGCAGCCACTTGTGATTATCAGAAGCAAATCCAGCAGGCTGGTTGTACCCAAGTTGATCAAACAACTTGGTACATGAAAAAAGGTGTCTGAAGATAAAACGACATACACCCGCCCGGCGCTGGTGGTCTTAAAATGTATAAATAATAAAAGTTATTTGGGATTAAAACTGTGTATAACACCTACGTGTACACTAGCAGCCACTGTAAAAAGGATAATCTGTAAACAAATGTAAAAAATGCAAAGTGCAATATTCGTAGTCGCAATAGGAGCATAAATCACATTAATCAGCGCTTAAATCAAACTATAAGATAGCATTACATTAGTCCATATATTGACGTACTGTCCATATATTATGAACCACTATTCAAAATGTCCAATGTGTAAACGGTGATAGTATGGAAACGCAGTGCCTCAGGCTAAAAGGTCACCAGTGTTCCTCAACAGATGCTCAATAGCCTTCACCACACCTTCTGTGCCTGTGTCTATCCAGAGGTTGTCTTTGGGAAATAGACGTATGAATGCTGCCAGCATTGCTGCAGAGGTTGAAGGGGTGGGGGTGGGGTCAGCCTGTCAGTGCTCAGACCATACGCCGCACACTGCATCAAATTGGTCTGCATGGCTGTCGTTCCAGAAGGAAGCCTCTTCTAAAGATGATACACAACAGAGGCGTAACTAGAACCTTCAGGGCCCCCCGGTGCAAGAAACCATGGAGGGCCCCCCGGTCCCCTGGCCAGGGCCCTTCCCTTCAAGCCTGGGGCTCTTCCCACTGATCCTGGGGCCCTTTACTCTCGTTGCGTGGCCCTTTATTACAGTCCTACAGTGGGACCCTTTCACAAGTTCTGCAGTGGGCCCCCTCCCTGCCATCTTGGGGCCTCCTCACGGTGGTGGAATGCCAGGGCCCGATTGCAAGTGTGACCTTTGTGATCCCGGAAGTTCACCCACTGGTGTCAGCAGTTTTTATCAAGGTGTACAGGGGAGCCGCACAGGCCCCCTGGAGCATGGGGCCTGGTTGCAATTGCAACCCCTGCAACCCCTGTAGTTACGCCCCTGATGCACAAGAAAGCCTGCAAACAGTTTTGCTGAAGACAAGCAGACTAAGGACATGGATTACTGGAACCATGTCCTGCGGTCTGATGAGACCAAGCTAAACCTATTTGGTTCTGATGGTGTCAAGCGTGTATGGCGGCAACCAGGTGAGGAGAGATAAGACAAGTGTGTCTTGCCTACAGTCAGCATGGTGGTGGGAGTGTCATGGTCTGGGGCCGCATGAGTGCTGCCGGCACTGGGGAGCTACAGTTCATTGAGGGAAACATGAACCAACATGTACAGTGACATACTGAAGCAGAGAATGATCCCCTCCCTTCGGAGAATGGGCCGCAGGGCAATATTCCAACATGATAACGACCCCAAACACACCTCCAAGACGACCACTGCCTTGCTAAAGAAGCTGAGGGTAAAGGTGATGGACTGGCCAAGCATGTCCCCAGACCTAAACCCTATTGAACATCCGAGGGGCATCCTCAAATGGAAGGTGGAGGAGTGCAAGGTCTCTAACATCCACCAGCTCTGTGATGTCATCATGGAGGAGTGGAAGAGGACACCAGTGGCAACCTGTGAAGCTCTGGTGAACTCCATGCCCAAGAGGGTTAAGGCAGTGCTGGAAAATAATGGTGGCCACATAAAATATTGACACGTTGGGCCCAATTTGGACATTTTCACTTAGGGGTGTACTCACTTTTGTTGCCAGCGGTTTAGACATTAATGGCTGTGTGTTGAGTTATTTTGAGGGGACAGCAAATTTACACTGTTATACAAGCTGTACACTCACTACTTTACATTGTAGCAAAGTGTCATTTCTTCAGTGTTGTCACATGAAAAGATAGAATAAAATATTTACAAAAATGTGAAGGGTGTACTCACTTTTGTGAGATACTGTATTTTTATATCTATGTAGCACACTTTAATAGTTTTCTGTATAGAACAAGCTTAGAAGGACAGACAGACAGACAGACAGAGAGAGGGGACTCTGGAGGGGTTTATCAGTGGTGGGGAGTCTGATTCTTCGATAACACAAGCGTTATGTGTGCTTGGCTGGGACGCACTCCACGTGTGATGTCTCAGGTGTTCCACCAAGCAGCCCATAATTGTAAATTAAAGCCACTTACTGAGAGCCAGTTGTGCCGTCATCAGAGATCTGATTTGTTTCCGTCTGTCACCCACAGGTAATTTTCTGTCTGTTCTGTTCCCTGCCAGCCGCCACACACAACCTGCCAGCTGGGCCGGCTGACTGGAGAACTGGAGACCAGCGCTTAGAAGTATCGGCACATGTTCCGGGCGAGCACCACGTGCGGAAGGGTAACAAAACAACAACCGCGTAAACCTGCTCGCCGTCCTTTATTAGTATGCGGCGAGTCTCTTTCTTGGCACTTTAAGGGCTTTAGTATCATTGCCACAGAAAATGTATTATTTTGGTGAATTAGAATTCGCAGAATCCTGATCATTCCTTTCATAATGAGAATTTGCATAAATCAGCTGAATACATTTAAGGTGCTAAATAAAAGGTGTTTGTTTTCCTCCCAGAAACAGCCACAGTCTGAGCAGAAAAGCCTTTCCCCTGCCAGCGTGCCACGGAGAAGGATTATGCAGTGGTGTATTTTGGTTTTGTGCTGCCCAAGGCAAGACTAAAATTGGGCGCCCCCCCCTCCTCCCTCTCCTATGTTAATTTGCCGCACTCCTTCCTTTTTAATGGATGTGACTCCCTCCAAAATTTAAGGACTACAAGTCCCAGCATGAACCCCTGAGATCTCACAAGAGGGGGGGGGGGGTGGGTGAGAGAGACGGGGGGGGGGGGGGGATGGGAGAGAGATAGAGAGAGGGGGGATGGGAGAGAGAGAGAGGGGGGAATGGGAGAGAGGGGGGATGAGAGAGAGGGGGGTGAGAGACAGAGAGGGGGTGAAAGAGAGAGGGGGATAGGAGAGAGCGAGAGAGGGGGGGATGAGAGAGAGGGGGGATGAGAGAGGGGGTGAGAGAGAGAGAGAGGGGGCTGAGAGGGAAAGAGAAAGAGAGGGATGAGAGAGAGAGAGAGGGGGGCTGAGAGAGAAAGAGAGAGAGAGAGAGAGAGGGGGGATGAGAGAGAGAGGGGGGTGAGAGAGGGGGGATGAGAGGGAGAGAGGGGGGGGGTGAGAGAGAGAGAGAGGGGGGGTTGAGAGAGAGAGGGGGAAATAGGAGAGGGAGAGGGGGGATGCGAGAGAGAGACTGGGTGAGAGAGAGAGAGGGGGGGTGAGAGAGGGGGGATGAGAGAGAGAGAGAGGGGGGGGTGAGAGAGAGAGAGAGAGGGGGGTTGAGAGAGAGAGGGGGAAATAGGAGAGGGAGAAGGGGGATGCGAGAGAGAGAGAGGGTGAGAGAGAAAGAGGGGGGATGAGAGAGAAAGGGGGAATAAATGGATGAGAGAGAGAGGGGTGAGAGAGAGGGAAGAGGGGGGGGTGAGAAAGAGAGGAGGGTGCAAGAAGCGGCTCTAGCAACTAGTGGCCAATAGAGTCTTAGGTGGAGGCGGGGCTTTTTTGCTGCCCCCCTGCAAAGTCCTGCCCTAGACCTGGGTCTTGTCGGCCTAGACCAAAATACAGCACTGGGATTATGACTCTGTGTGGAAGCAGTGGTCTCTCTGTGGAGGTCTTATGTGACCCTGCAGAGAACAGCCGTGTGCAGAGATAGGAATATTATCTGATCAGATAAGAATACAATCTGCAGATTATAATATTTTCTCTGCTTGATACTTTAGTAGAATTTTTTTTTAACCAGTTGTGCACTTTGGTTGTGGAACCTTTATTGAAGTACACAGGGTGTATGTAGTACATCCTGCCCTTCAGTACCACTGCTGCCAATCAGATTGTCAGACGGGTGCTGTTCAAATGCAGCAGATGTAGAAGCTGCACAAAAGAAGTCTATCCCTGACACTGTGCTTATAAAAGGTGATAGAGAGATACAAAGTAACATTGTTTATAAACATTGATCAGACAGGAGATAGAGAGATACAAAGTAACATTGTTTATAAACATTGATCAGACAGGAGATAGAGAGATACAAAGTAACATTGTTTATAAACATTGATCAGACAGGAGATAGAGAGATACAAAGTAACATTTTTATAAACATCGATCAGACGGGAGATAGAGAGATACAAAGTAACATTGTTTATAAACATTGATCAGACATGAGATGGAGAGATACAAAGTAACATTGTTTATAAACATTGATCAGATGGGAGATAGAGAGATACAAAGTAACATTGTGTATAAACATTGATCAGATGGGAGATAGAGAGATACAAAGTAACATTGTTTATAAACATTGATCAGACGGGAGATAGAGAGATACAAAGTAACATTGTTTATAAACATTGATCAGATGGGTGATAGAGAGATAAAAAGTAACATTGTTTATAAACATTGATCAGACTGGAGATAGAGAGACACAAAGTAACATTGTTTTAATTTTGTTACTTTTTTGTATAATCAAATTTTTTATTTTTACAAATAAAATATTACAAACGTGTCAGGGCGTAAAACATTGGTATAAAAAGAGAAGTTCTATACAAAGCAAACTCCTCTTACTGCAATTTACTTGGCAAAGACAAAAGGATTGACAAGTTGTCAGAATCGGTATAAATAGGTTGGACCACCTCAATGAGGCATCATCACTATTTCACATGAAAGAAATCTAGAAGACAATAAAACCTGCTAAGAGAGAAAATAAGGAGAGGAGCAAAGAGGAGAAGAAAAGATACCAAAAGAAATGTAAATGGAATGGAGATAAGATAATGGAATGCCAGGCGCAGTGCACATCAGTCAGACAATTGTTGGGGTTCGCAGGGAGCTGGTATGCATACCACTATCTCAGGATTATAAAAATTTCCTCTGACAATGAGAATGTCAAGGGAAACTTTATGGAAAAAGTCACATCCAATCACCCCTCGCTTTTATAGAAACAGCCAATGAGACGCCTCACACCGGAAACACTCAAGTACAGAAAGGTCCTCCCAGGTCACGCCCTTTTGATGCATTTCACCATGCCCACAGGACTTAGTCATAGATACTGTGGGCAGGGCAAAATGTGTCAGAGGGCACGGCCTGGAGGAGCTAGGCTGAAGCTTATGCCTAAACCCTGTGGGCGAGGAAGGGGTGGGGTGAAATGGGTCAAAGGGGTTATGGCCTGGGAGGAGCCAGGCTGAAGCATATGACTAAGCCCCGTGGGAAGGGTGAAAAACATTAGTAGAATGGGGCTTGGGAGGGGCCAGAATGAAGTCTATGTCCAAACCCTGTGGGTAGGTTGAAATGCATGAAAGGGGGCTTAGACTGGAAGGAGCCTGGCTGAAGGCTGTGACTAAGCCCTGTGAGCAGGGTGAAATGCATCAAAGGGGGCATAGACTGGAAGGGGCTCGGCTGAAGGCTGTGCCTAAACCCTGTGGGTGGGGTGAAATGGATCAAAGGGGGGTATGGCCTGGGAGGAGCCAGGGTAAAGCCTATGACTAATTCCCATGGGAAGGGTGAAACACGTTAGGGGAACCTGGCTTGGGAGGGGCCAGAATGAAGGCTGTGACTAAGCCTTGTGGGCAGGTTGAAACACATCAGTGGATTATGGCATGGGATGGGCCAGGCTGCAGCCTATGCCTAAACCCTGTGGGCGGGGTGAAATGGGTCAAAGGGGATATGACCTGGGAGGAGCCAGACTATAGGCAATGACTAAGCCCTGTGGGCAGGGTGAAACACATCAGTGGATTGTGGCATTGGAGGGGCCAGGCTAAAGCCTATGCCTAAACCCTGTGGGAGGGGTGAAATGCATAAAAGGGACATGTCCTGGGAGAAGATCGACGAAATGCTGTGACTAGGCCCCATGGGCAGGGTGAAACACATCAGTGGATCGTGGCCTGGGAGGTGCCAAAATGAAGCCTATGTCTAAACCCTGTGGGCAGGGTGAAATACATCAAAGTGTACGTGGCCTGAGTGGAGCCCAGCTAAAGGTTATGACAAAGCCCTGTGGGCAGCGAGAAACACATCAGTGGATCGTGACTTGGGATGAGCCAAGCTGAAGCCTATGACTAAGCCCTGTGGGTGGTGTGAAACACGTCAGTGGGACCTGGTCAGGGAGGAGCCAAGCTCAAGCCGCATCTCACCTTTCTGTCCTTGAACTGTGTTTCCAGGGTCTCATCCGGCACCAGTGGTGCATTGAGCTGCGCTCTAAGCTTTCTAGTACAGGGGGAGGTCTAAGATCGGTAAAAACAGGCTACACCTCCATAGACAGCTCTCCAGCTCATGAGGGATGCAGGCTGCTTTCCCGCATTCTGGGAGCCCCCAACAACCACACTGATGCCGGCATGACTATCCATAACTCAAGACCTACGCTACAAGAGGAGGCGGGACAGGTAAGGAAGGGACGGGGCTATGTACAACTTACCTGAACATACTTACTACCCCTTCCAGGTGCACCGGCATGGCCTCTCAGCTGTTCAGCACATTAAAAATCCATCCCTGAACTCCAGTCCAGTGACTTTACCTAGGCGGAGATGATGTATAATATAGTATATAGAATAGTTTTCGAATCAAATTCAAATTGTTTTCAAATTCAGATTGTTTTCCGATTCGAGTCGTTTTCGAATATAATTTGAATTTCTGAAGAGAATAAAATAGAATAGAAAATAAAGGAACAGAATAGAAAAGAATCTAACAGAATAGAAAGGAATATAATAGAAAATAAAATAATATAGTAGAGTAAAACAGAACCAAATACAAAATACAAAAATAGAAAAAAAATTTAATGATAAATAAAGGAATAGAATAGAAAATAAAAGAATAGAATAGAAAAGAATACAGTAAAACAGAACAAAATAGAGTAGAAAATAAAAGAACAGAATAAAATAGAATAGAAAATAAAGGAATAGAATAGAATAGAATAGAAAAAAATAGAAATAATCTAACCATCTTCTAAAATTTTAAATAGAAAAAATTTGAATCTGAATACAATAGAAAATAATAAAAAAGAAAATAAAAATAGAATAGAAAAGAATAGAATAAAATAGAAGGAATATAACCTTCTTCAGAAATGAAAATTTCGAATAGAATAAATTTGAATATAATAGAAAAGAATAGAATATAATAAACAACAGAAAAAAATAGAATAGAAAGAATATAACAATAAAAATATGTTCCAAAATTTGAATTTTGAATAGAATAAATGTGAATTCGAATAGTTTTCATTTGCTTTCGAATCAAATTCAAATTTCCAAAGAGAATGAAATCGAATACAAAATTAAGGAAAAGAATAGAAAAGAATATAATGAAATAGAAAAGAATAGAAAATAAAATAATAGATTAGAATATAATAGAGTAAAACAGAACAGAATAGAAAATAAAGAATAGAAAAAAATAGAATAACATATAAAGGGATAGAATAGAAAATAAAAGAATAGGATAGAATTGAGTAAAACAGAACAAAGTAGAGTAGAAAATAAAAGAACAGAATAAAATAGAATAGAAAATAAAGGAATATAATATAATATAATACATAATATAATATATAATATAACATAATATAAAAAAAAGAATTTAACCATCTGCTAAAATTAGAATTTCAAATAGATTAATTTTGAAATTGAATACAATAGAAAAATAATAGAATAGAAAAAAAAAGAATAGAATAGAAAGAAAAGAGTAGAATAAAATAGATGGAATATAAAATGTTTCAGAAATTTGAATTTCGAATAGAATAAATTTGAATAAAATAGAAAAGAATAGAAAATAATAGAAAATAATAGCAGAGAAAATAAAAGAATAGAATGTAATAGAAAAGAATAGCACAGAAAATAAAAGAATAGAATATAAAATAAAAGAATAAATATAATGGACTAGAAAGAATATAATAATATAAATGGTTTTACTGAAATTCAAATTTTGAATAGAATAAATTTGAATATAATAGAAAAGAATAGAAACAAATAGCACAGAAAATAAAAGAATATAATATATAAGAATAGTACAGAAAATAAAAGAAAATAATATAATATAAAAGAATATCACAGAAAATAAAAGAATAGAATATAATATAAAAGAATAGCACAGAAAATTAAAGACTAGAACAGAAAAAAACAATAGAATAGAGTGGAATAGAAAGAATATAACCGTGTTCCAAAATTCGAATGGATTTCGATAGGAATGCAATTTTGAATTAATTCAAACGTGCCGAATTCGGAAAATTCTAATCAATTTGAATAAAAGAAACGAATTTCGAACACAAATTAAACAAATTGAACAAATTTAGGTAAACAAATTGATTTAAATACGGAATGGAAACCAAACAAATGTTTTTGTTCTGTGCGTATCTAGCGCTGATTTGTAAACACATCCAGGAACAGCGCCACCACCAGGATATACATGATTGTGTCCTCTCTGAGCCGGCATTTTCAGCTCAGATGTAGATGGCGACCCTGGGTGATGCCTGAGCATAGGTGGCGCCGTCCTTCTGGATAGAAAAGCAGATGAAGACACTGCCAGGGGGGAGTATTGGGATCCGTGGAAGGTAATAAATACCTGACACATGACTTTGCTGACCGGCCTGCCTAACCAATCCTAACATGAATTGTGCAATCAGATTGTATCATGTGTGGCCGGTTTTGGTCTGGCACTTGCAATTCATGAATTTTATGTTTTTACGGAGACCTGGAAAAATCTGGATCGCTTTATTTATTGTTCTACTGCCTCCCCTGAGCTGCCAGTCCAATGGCTCATCATCATGAGGATGCAGGGGATGCCGATTATTTGATCTCAAGCTCTGTCTGGCAGGAACAATGGTTAAGCTACAGGAGCAGGGGGTGGAGCTATATAAAGGATAATAGGAGTATATGGCCGTGGTGGGGGGGCGGCCGGCTGGCGACAGCTTCTATCAGAGGCTTTTCGCACAGGTTTTCTATTGTTTCCTGGAAAACACAGCACAGTGAAAGTTCTGCAGAGTATTGCACCCAGCGGCGGCGGCGCGCTCTGTGTCTGCCTCTATCTATAGCTGGCGGTGATGTAAGCGCGGTAAGGTCGCAGGAAGGTGTCTGTCACTCACCGGCGCCCCCAGCCACCTCTATACGACCTTTAATTTGGGGAATGAATGAAAGTGCCGGGTCATGTGACCACCCATCCCAGCAGACCTTCATTACTACAAACCACCAACTGCCAGACCCAACCACATCACACGGGGCGCTAATGTCCGGAGACAGGCACACATCCATCTCCCACCACCAATTATCCCATTACAGCGGGCACCGCTCCTATCAATGCCAATTACTGCCAATTCCACGCCGTGACCGCTACCGCGCTCTGTCAATGTCACCGCCGCTACAGCGTGAAATCCTCCACAATCTACCGATATTATTATTATACATTTTTATAGCTCTGACATATACCGCAGTGCTGTACAGAGAACACTGAGTAAGTCACATCAGTCTCTGTACCAGAGGAGCTTACACTCTAATGTCCCCCCCCCCACAGTCACACACTATTATTATACATTTATATAGCTCTGACATATACCGCAGTGCTGTACAGAGAACACTGAGTAAGTCACATCAGTCTCTGTACCAGAGGAGCTTACACTCTAATGTCCCCCCACAGTCACACACTATTATTATACATTTATATAGCTCTGACATATACCACAGTGCTGTACAGAGAACACTGAGCCAGTTACATCAGTCTCTGTACCAGAGGAGCTTACACTCTAATGTTCCCCACAGTCACACACTATTATTATACATTTATATAGCTCTGACATATACCACAGTGCTGTACAGAGAACACTGAGCCAGTTACATCAGTCTCTGTACCAGAGGAGCTTACACTCTAATGTCCCCCCACAGTCACACATTAATATTATACATTTATATAGCTCTGACATATACCGCAGTGCTGTACAGAGAACACTGAGCCAGTCACATCAGTCTCTGTACCAGAGGAGCTTACACTCTAATGTCCCCCCACAGTCACATCAGTCTCTGCACCAGAGGAGCTTACACTCTAATGTCCCCCCACAGTCACACATTAATATTATACATTTATATAGCTCTGACATATACCGCAGTGCTGTACAGAGAACACTGAGCCAGTTACATCAGTCTCTGTACAAGAGGAGCTTACACTCTAATGTCCCCCCACAGTCACACACTATTATTATACATTTATATAGCTCTGACACATACCGCAGTGCTGTACAGAGATCACTGAGCCAATCACATCAGTCTCTGTACCAGAGGAGCTTACACTCTAATGTCCCCCCACAGTCACATCAGTCTCTGCACCAGAGGAGCTTACACTCTAATGTCCCCCCACAGTCACATCAGTCTCTGCACCAGAGGAGCTTACACTCTAATGTCCCCCCACAGTCACACACTATTATTATTATACATTTATATAGCTCTGACATATACCGCAGTGCTGTACAGAGAACACTGAGCCAGTCACATCAGTCTCTGTACCAGAGGAGCTTACACTCTAATGTCCCCCCACAGTCACACACTATTATTATTATACATTTATATAGCTCTGACATATACCGCAGTGCTGTACAGAGAACACTGAGCCAGTCACATCAGTCTCTGTACCAGAGGAGCTTACACTCTAATGTCCCCCCACAGTCACATCAGTCTCTGCACCAGAGGAGCTTACACTCTAATGTCCCCCCACAGTCACACATTAATATTATACATTTATATAGCTCTGATATATACCGCAGTGCTGTACAGAGAACACTGAGCCAGTTACATCAGTCTCTGTACAAGAGGAGCTTACACTCTAATGTCCCCCCACAGTCACACACTATTATTATACATTTATATAGCTCTGACACATACCGCAGTGCTGTACAGAGATCACTGAGCCAATCACATCAGTCTCTGTACCAGAGGAGCTTACACTCTAATGTCCCCCCACAGTCACATCAGTCTCTGCACCAGAGGAGCTTACACTCTAATGTCCCCCCACAGTCACATCAGTCTCTGCACCAGAGGAGCTTACACTCTAATGTCCCCCCACAGTCACACACTATTATTATTATACATTTATATAGCTCTGACATATACCGCAGTGCTGTACAGAGAACACTGAGCCAGTCACATCAGTCTCTGTACCAGGGGAGCTTACACTCTAATGTCCCCCCACAGTCACACACTATTATTATTATACATTTATATAGCTCTGACATATACCGCAGTGCTGTACAGAGATCACTGAGCCAGTCACATCAGTCTCTGTACCAGAGGAGCTTACACTCTAATGTCCCCCCACAGTCACACACTATTATTATACATTTATATAGCTCTGACATATACTGCAGTGCTGTACAGAGAACACTGAGCCAGTCACATCAGTCTCTGTACCAGAGGAGCTTACACTCTAATGTACCCCCACAGTCACACACTATTATTATACATTTATATAGCTCTGACATATACTGCAGTGCTGTACAGAGAACACTGAGCCAGTCACATCAGTCCCTGCACCAGAGGAGCTTACACTCTAATGTCCCCCTGCAGTTGTTTTTTTTATATTGGGGAAGGAACAAAATCCAGTTGTGTTACAGATGACACTTTTATGTAGTGTGGAAGAAGTTTATCCTCCTGTCTGTCCATGTTTGGGAAATGTGCATTTATTTCCTGTCCCGGTGAGCACACAGGAAGCGAGGAAGGTCCCCCTTTGCGGGGATGGAGAAATGAAGGAAATCCTGACAGAGGGTCTAACCCTCCCGACTCTACAGGTAACATAAGATGGCATAGGTTGGCATTGTGGATATGTGGCCAGCATGGCTGGGCACAGTCGCAGTGCAGTGTTAGCATTCTGGAGAGCTGGCAGTGAAGGGGTTACATGCAGAGTGACTGTCATCAGGAATTATGTAGGGGTCTGTAGAGCCCCCGGGCCCCGGGCCCCTGAGGATGCAATACACCATCACACATCAGGTGGTGGCTGTCTGCATGAGGTCACACGTTTCCCGCTGCTCATCCATGTAGGATGACATGAGAAGGGGATCCTGTCCAATCTCTGCACCCCATCACCCTACAAGATGCCATTATCCTGACTGCAGAGAGCGCACTGGCGGCATGATAGAGAGATACGTCTCTGCCCAGAGACATCGCTATGTCCGAACTCTGGGGGGGGGGGGACATCGCTATGTCTGGACTCTGTGGGGGACAGACATCGCTTTGTCTGGACTCTGGGGGGGGGGGGGGATCGCTATGTCCGAACTCTGGGGGGGGGGAGACATTGCTGTGTCTGAACTCTGGGGGGGGGGGGGAGACATTGCTGTGTCCGAAATCTGGGGTTGGGGGGAGACATCGCTATGTCCAGATACCGGGGGTGAGACATTGCTATGACCAGACATGGGGGGGATATCACTATGTCCGGACATGGGGGGGGGGAGGGATGATATCCGGACACCGGGGGGGGGGGGAGATATTGCTATGTCTGGACACTGGGGGGGGGGGGGGGAGACATCGCTATGTCCGAACACTAGGGGGAGGGGGGAGACATCGCTATGTCCGGACACTAGGGGGAGGGGGGAGACATCGCTATGTCCGGACACTAGGGGGAGGGGGGAGACATCGCTATGTCCGGAAACCGGGGGGGGGGGGGATGTCTATCTATGTGTCTACCCTTATCAATGTATACAAGGTATGAGCAGTAAATCCTGTTCTTCTGACCTTCTGATGCTCTCCACCCTCACATTTGCCAGCAATTCCTGACTGTTTATTTATAGGAGATAAAGAGATATTGCTGTGAAAAAATAGGCTGAAACATTGTTTATAAACATTGATCAGACAGGCGATAGAGAGATACAAAGTAACATTGTTTATAAACATTGATCAGACAGGCGATAGAGAGATACAAAGTAACATTGTTTATAAACATTGATCAGATGGGAGATAGAGAAATACAAAGTAACATTGTTTATAAACATTGATCCGACGGGAGATAGAGAGATACAAAGTAACATTGTTTATGAACATTGATCAGACAGGAGATAGAGATACAAAGTAACATTGTTTATAAACATTGATCAGACGGGAGATAGAGAGATACAAAGTAACATTGTTTATAAATGTAGGGGGAAAGTTTCCGCGCTTTTGGAGAATATTAAATAAATAAATGACTGCAGCCTACCTCAAAAATATAGATAACTATATTTGGTAAATGTGAGGAAAGGGGAGGTAATGTGGCGCTGTCAGGCTAATAAATAAGAAAAATTAATAAATATGTCTTAAAGTGCACTAGTGATAGGAGAATAAGAACCAAAATATATAAAGCTTCATATAGTGAATCCTTAAAAAGTGTAAATAAATTGAATAAGTTGATTATAAAATGTGTATCTATATAGTGATAAATAAATAGAAAAAATTAAGATATAGGTGATACAAAATCAATGTGTAATCTTAAAAGTATATGTATAACTATATAAAAGATTTGAAGTGATGTTATAAAAATCTTACATGTATAATTAAAGTGCTAATTAATCATTCAGATATATATTGTGCTAATGAGCCAAACAGTAAATAACTTTGTATAAATCTGTGCACATAAAAAATCATAAATAGTGTCCAACAAATTAAATAGCATAAATAAATAAATAAATATAAAACGAATATATAGGAAAATTGTCCATATAAATAGCCAAATATAGCAAATATAATCGAGTCCCAGAAAAAGGGGGATGATGAAGTAGGGATTTGACAGGATAAATGGATTACAGGTCTTCCAGAATGACGGGGGTGCTCAATACAGGAATCAGTGCTCCCCTCCTATTATTCCCGCACTCACCAGATGGTGGTACCCCCACAGGGGTAATAAGCGTTTGGGGTGACTCTTGGAGGTCCCTCCGAAGGTTGGCTAGTACTCCACTTAAACCCGACTTCGTATCCTATTCCAGGGGGATTTGATGGAAGATGGTTACGTCAGTTCCGCTTCCTGTTGACTGAGACGCACATCCGGCCGGTGGAACGCACCGCGTCCCGGAACTACCGCTACACGAGGGTGTTGCGGTCCCTAGGACATACATGCACTGTGTTTTTTATTTAATGTGAGTATTGTCATTTTATATTAATAAAGCAAAAAATTCTTTACAATACTTCACTATTGGAGCCCTTCTTTCTTTCCTCATCCGGATCTCTCAAACTTTTTTGGAGTACTCTAAGAGGAGGGATCTTCCATCAAATCCCCCTGGAATAGGATACGAAGTCGGGTTTAAGTGGAGTACTAGCCAACCTTCGGAGGGACCTCCAAGAGTCACCCCAAACGCTTATTACCCCTGTGGGGGTACCACCATCTGGTGAGTGCGGGAATAATAGGAGGGGAGCACTGATTCCTGTATTGAGCACCCCCGTCATTCTGGAAGACCTGTAATCCATTTATCCTGTCAAATCCCTACTTCATCATCCCCCTTTTTCTGGGACTCGATTATATTTGCTATATTTGGCTATTTATATGGACAATTTTCCTATATATTCGTTTTATATTTATTTATTTATTTATGCTATTTAATTTGTTGGACACTATTTATGATTTTTTATGTGCACAGATTTATACAAAGTTATTTACTGTTTGGCTCATTAGCACAATATATATCTGAATGATTAATTAGCACTTTAATTATACATGTAAGATTTTTATAACATCACTTCAAATCTTTTATATAGTTATACATATACTTTTAAGATTACACATTGATTTTGTATCACCTATATCTTAATTTTTTCTATTTATTTATCACTATATAGATACACATTTTATAATCAACTTATTCAATTTATTTACACTTTTTAAGGATTCACTATATGAAGCTTTATATATTTTGGTTCTTATTCTCCTATCACTAGTGCACTTTAAGACATATTTATTAATTTTTCTTATTTATTAGCCTGACAGCGCCACATTACCTCCCCTTTCCTAACATTGTTTATAAACATTGATCAGACGGGAGATAGAGAGATACAAAGTAACATTGTTTATGAACATTGATCAGACAGGAGATAGAGATACAAAGTAACATTGTTTATAAACATTGATCAGACGGGAGATAGAGAGATACAAAGTAACATTGTTTATAAACATTGATCAGACGGGAGATAGAGAGATACAAAGTAACATTGTTTATGAACATTGATCAGACAGGAGATAGAGATACAAAGTAACATTGTTTATAAACATTGATCAGACAGGAGATAGAGCGATGGACACATATGTGACATCATATATTTGTAAATAAGTCCAAATGGGAAAACCACTTGTGGACCCCGATACGTATATATATATATACGTTGTGGTTTGCACATGGTTTACCGGTGTTATGGCGATATCAAGCAATATTGTTTTTTTACAGCTGGCTCTCTCATGTAAGCATTCTGAGCAGCTCATGAGCCGCTGGAGTGATTTCCAAAGGGGCGGGAGGGGACTGCCCTCTCCCGCTGTTTGCCAGGGTTTCTCGCGCTTACCGTTTCCACCGGTTTGCCCGCCAAACGCCGGCTGGTTACATAGGCGATCAAAGATTAGATCCTCTATGATCACCTCTAGGACCAGAGCGACGCCATGATGTGACTTCCGATACAGGCTGGAAGTAAACAAGTTTTTTTTTTTTTTAAGCAATAGATAAAAAAAAAAAATGTTTGTTTTTTTTTTTTGATCTTTTGCTTTCAAAGGTAAAGGAGAGATCTTGGGTCTTTTTGACCCCAGATCCCGTCATAAAGAGGACCTGTCATCCTTATTTCTATTACAAGGGATGTTTACATACTTTGTAATAGGTAACAAAAGTAAAACAAAAAAAACGAAAAAAAAAAAAATGAAAAAAAAAATGGAAAATGGAAAAATTTAACAAAAAATAATTAAATGCAAAAAAAATTAAAAAATTAAAAATGAAAAAATTGAAAAGAAATGAAAAATGAAAAACGAAAAAATAAAATGAAAAATCGAAAATGGCAAAAAAAATTAAAAATGAAATTAAAAATTAAAAATGAAAAAAATGAAACAAACAAAAATATAAAATGAAACAAAAATGAAATAAAAGTTAAACAAAAATGAAAGGACAGTGTAAAAATAGTAAAACCAAGAGTAGACTAATGGAACTTTAACCACTTGCTGACCCCCCCACGCAGGTTTACTGCGGCAGGGGGGCTCGGCTGTGCATAATCACGTAGATTTACAGGAGCCGCTCTCCTGCTGTGATTAGACACAGTGGGAGCCAAACCGTGGGAGGAGCGGGCACAATTGCCGCCGGCCTCCCGCAATCTTTAGGGAAATTGACAGGAGAGCCGCCTGCCTATGTAAACAAAGCAGGCGGCTCTCCTGTCACACAGGCAGGAAGAGAGCTAAGCTCAGCTAAGCTGAATCACAGATCCCTCTGTGCCTGTCACAGAGCCCCCCCCCACACAGTTAGTAAGCACATTTTAGGCTCACACTTAACCCTTTGATCACCCCCCAGTATTAACCCCTTCCCTGCCAGTGTCATTTATACAGTGACAGTGCATATTATTTAGCACTGATCACTGTATTGGTGTCACTGGTCCCCGAAAAGTGTCACTTAGTGCCAGATTTTATCAGAGATGTCGCAGTCCCGCCACCATTACTAATAAAAAAACAACAAAAAATAAATAAAAAGTCCAAAAATCTATCCCATAGTTTGTAGACGCAATAACTTTTGCGCAAACCAATTAAAACACGCTTTTTGGGATTTTTTTTTTTTACAAAATGGCCTAAACTGATAAAAAAATTGATTTTTATTTTTTTTATTGGGAATGTTATATAGCAAAAAGTAAAAATATATATATATATTTTTTTTTTCAAAATTGTAGCTCTTTTTTTGTTTATAGCGCAAAATCTAAAAACCGCAGAGGTGATCAAATACCACCAAAAGAAAGCTCTGTTTGTGGGGGGAAAAAATCAATTGTATTTGGGTACAGCGTTGCACGGCCGCGCAATTGTCAGTTAAAGCAACGCAGTGCCGAAAAAAAAAAAATAGCCTGGTCATTAAAGGGGTAAAACCTTCCGGTCCAAAAGTGGTTAAAAGTGTTGAGCCTCCTTTCAGTATAATTATTGATACGAAACCATTAGAAAAAAAAAAGAAAAAGCTTTATTTGTACAAAAACATTCTTTGTTAAACGTTGGGGGGTTAGCAATTCCCCCCCAAAAAACAGAGAATAAGATCACATATTGTCCTTATAATGTTGGGTTACAATGATAATATGTGATGTTATTCTGGGGGGAATTGCTAAACCCCCCCCCCCCCCCCCCCGATGTGTGCAACTTTTTTTTCCAAAGAATGTCCCTTCTTAGATTGATCATATTGGGACCAGCATGCAGTATGTGGTAACAAAGGAGCATAGCAGCGAATTTTTATACTCATAGTAGGACCAATTTAGGGCAGGGGCAATTACCCCCCCCCCCCCCCCCCAGCATATCTTTGGAGAATGGGAGGAAACCCATACAAGCACAGGGAGAACATGCAGACAGTGTGCTGACTGGGATCTGAACTGAGGATCCCAGTGCTGCAAGGCATAAGTGCAAACCCCCAAGCGTCTCTTATGGAGTAATAGGCATATGTAATAAAGAATAATAAGCAATTAAAACAAAAAAAAAAACATATATATGAATTTTGTAAAAAAAATTGTAAGCTCCCCGTCATATCCTACCACAGTGTTAGAAAGTTGGAGACATGCAAAACCTGTCCTTTTCTTCCTAAAGGAGTCCATATATTGATAAAGGAGACCATATATTGATAAAGGAGACCATATATTGATAAAGGAGTCCATATGTTAATAAAGGAGACCATACATTGATAAAGGAGTCCATATATTGATAAAGGAGACCATATATTGATAAAGGAGTCCATATATTGATAAAGGAGTCCATATGTTAATAAAGGAGACCATATATTGATAAAGGAGACCATATATTGATAAAGGAGACTATATATTGATAAAGGAGTCCATATGTTAATAAAGGAGACCATATATTGATAAAGGAGTCCATATATTGATAAAGGAGTCCATATGTTAATAAAGGAGTCCATATGTTAATAAAGGAGACCCTATGTTAATAAAGGAGACCATATATTGATAAAGGAGACCATATATTGATAAAGAAGTCCATATGTTAATAAAGGAGTCCATATATTGATAAAGGAGTCCGTATGTTAATAAAGGAGTCCATATGTTAATAAAGGAGACCCTATGTTAATAAAGGAGACCATATATTGATAAAGGAGACCATATATTGATAAAGGAGACCATATATTGATAAAGGAGTCCATATATTGATAAAGGAGACCATATATTGATAAAGTAGTCCATATGTTAATAAAGGAGACCATATATTGATAAAGGAGTCCATATATTGATAAAGGAGTCCATATGTTAATAAAGGAGTCCATATGGTAATAAAGGAGTCCATATATTGATAAAGGAGTCCATATATTGATAAAGGAGTCCATATGTTAATAAAGGAGTCCATATATTGATAAAGGAGTCCATATGTTAATAAAGGAGTCCTTATGTTAATAAAGGAGACCATATATTGATAAAGGAGTCCATATATTGATAAAGGAGACCATATATTGATAAAGGAGTCCATATATTGATAAAGGAGACCATATATTGATAAAGGAGTCCATATGTTAATAAAGGAGACCATATATTGATAAAGGAGTCCATATATTGATAAAGGAGTCCATATGTTAATAAAGGAGTCCATATGGTAATAAAGGAGTCCATATATTGATAAAGGAGTCCATATATTGATAAAGGAGTCCATATGTTAATAAAGGAGTCCATATATTGATAAAGGAGTCCATATGTTAATAAAGGAGTCCATATGTTAATAAAGGAGACCATACATTGATAAAGGAGTCCATATGTTAATGAAGGAGTCCATACATTGATAAAGGAGTCAAGGAGACCATATATTGATAAAGGAGTCCATATGTTAATAAAGGAGACCATATATTGATAAAGGAGTCCATATGTTAATAAAGGAGACCATATATTGATAAAGGAGACCATATATTGATAAAGGAGACCATATATTGATAAAGGAGACCATATATTGATAAAGGAGTCCATATGTTAATAAAGGAGACCATATATTGATAAAGGAGTCCATATGTTAATAAAGGAGTCCATATGGTAATAAAGGAGTCCATATATTGATAAAGGAGTCCATATATTGATAAAGGAGTCCATATGTTAATAAAGGAGTCCATATATTGATAAAGGAGTCCATATGTTAATAAAGGAGTCCTTATGTTAATAAAGGAGACCATATATTGATAAAGGAGTCCATATATTGATAAAGGAGTCCATATATTGATAAAGGAGACCATATATTGATAAAGGAGTCCATATATTGATAAAGGAGACCATATATTGATAAAGGAGTCCATATGTTAATAAAGGAGACCATATATTGATAAAGGAGTCCATATATTGATAAAGGAGTCCATATGTTAATAAAGGAGTCCATATGGTAATAAAGGAGTCCATATATTGATAAAGGAGTCCATATATTGATAAAGGAGTCCATATGGTAATAAAGGAGTCCATATATTGATAAAGGAGTCCATATGTTAATAAAGGAGTCCATATGTTAATAAAGGAGACCATACATTGATAAAGGAGTCCATATGTTAATGAAGGAGTCCATACATTGATAAAGGAGTCCATATGTTAATAAAGGAGACCATATATTGATAAAGGAGTCCATATGTTAATAAAGGAGACCACATATTGATAAAGGAGACCATATATTGATAAAGGAGACCATATATTGATAAAGGAGTCCATATGTTAATAAAGGAGACCATATATGTATAAAGGAGACCATATATGTATAAAGGAGACCATATATGTATAAAGGAGACCATATATTGATAAAGGAGTCCATATGTTAATAAAGGAGACCATATATTGATAAAGGAGACCATATATTAATAAAGGAGTCCATATGTTAAGAAAGGAGTCCATATGTTAATAAAGGAGACCATATATTGATAAAGGAGTCCATATATTGATAAAGGAGACCATATATTGATAAAGGAGACCATATATTGATAAAGGAGTCCATATATTGATAAAGGAGTCCATATGTTAATAAAGGAGTCCATATGTTAATAAAGGAGACCATATATTGATAAAGGAGACCATATGTTAATAAAGGAGACCATATATTGATAAAGGAGACCATATATTGATAAAGGAGTCCATATATTGATAAAGGAGACCATATGTTAATAAAGGAGTCCCTATGTTAATAAAGGAGACCATATGTTAATAAAGGAGTCCATATATTGATAAAGGAGTCCATATGTTAATAAAGGAGACCACATATTGATAAAGGAGACCATATATTGATAAAGGAGACCATATATTGATAAAGGAGTCCATATGTTAATAAAGGAGACCATATATGTATAAAGGAGACCATATATGTATAAAGGAGACCATATATTGATAAAGGAGTCCATATGTTAATAAAGGAGACCATATATTGATAAAGGAGACCATATATTAATAAAGGAGTCCATATGTTAAGAAAGGAGTCCATATGTTAATAAAGGAGACCATATATTGATAAAGGAGTCCATATATTGATAAAGGAGACCATATGTTAACAAAGGAGACCATATATTGATAAAGGAGTCCATATGTTAATTAAGGAGTCCATATGTTAATAAAGGAGACCATATATTGATAAAGGAGACCATATGTTAATAAAGGAGACCATATATTGATAAAGGAGACCATATATTGATAAAGGAGTCCATATATTGATAAAGGAGACCATATGTTAATAAAGGAGTCCCTATGTTAATAAAGGAGACCATATGTTAATAAAGGAGTCCATATATTGATAAAGGAGTCCATATGTTAATAAAGGAGACCATATGTTAATAAAGGAGACCATATATTGATAAAGAAGTCCATATGTTAATAAAGGAGACCATATATTGATAAAGGAGTCCATATGTTAACAAAGGAGACCATATATTGATAAAGGAGTCCATATGTTAATAAAGGAGTCCATATGTTAATAAAGGAGACCATATTTTGATAAAGGAGACCATATGTTAATAAAGGAGTCCAATTGTTAATAAAGGAGACCATATATTGATAAAGGAGACCATATATTGATAAAGGAGTCCATATGTTAATAAAGGAGTCCATATATTGATAAAGGAGTCCATATGTTAATAAAGGAGTCCATATATTGATAAAGGAGTCCATATGTTAATAAAGGAGTCCATATGTTAATAAAGGAGACCATATATTGATAAAGGAGTCCATATGTTAATAAAGGAGACCATATATTGATAAAGGAGTCCATATGTTAATAAAGGAGTCCATATGTTAATAAAGGAGTCCATATATTGATAAAGGAGTCCATATGTTAATAAAGGAGACCATATATTGATAAAGAAGTCCATATGTTAATAAAGGAGACCATATATTTATAAAGGAGTCCATATGTTAATAAAGGAGTCCATATGTTAATAAAGGAGACCATATATTGATAAAGGAGTCCATATATTGATAAAGGAGTCCATATATTGATAAAGGAGACCATATATTGATAAAGGAGTCCATATATTGATAAAGGAGACCATATATTGATAAAGGAGTCCATATGTTAATAAAGGAGTCCATATGGTAATAAAGGAGTCCATATAGTGATAAAGGAGTCCATACATTGATAAAGGAGTCCATATGTTAATAAAGGAGTCCATATATTGATAAAGGAGTCCATATGTTAATAAAGGAGTCCTTATGTTAATAAAGGAGACCATATATTGATAAAGGAGTCCATATATTGATAAAGGAGTCCATATATTGATAAAGGAGACCATATATTGATAAAGGAGTCCATATATTGATAAAGGAGACCATATATTGATAAAGGAGTCCATATGTTAATAAAGGAGACCATATATTGATAAAGGAGTCCATATATTGATAAAGGAGTCCATATGTTAATAAAGGAGTCCATATGGTAATAAAGGAGTCCATATATTGATAAAGGAGTCCATATATTGATAAAGGAGTCCATATGTTAATAAAGGAGTCCATATATTGATAAAGGAGTCCATATGTTAATAAAGGAGTCCATATGTTAATAAAGGAGACCATACATTGATAAAGGAGTCCATATGTTAATGAAGGAGTCCATACATTGATAAAGGAGTCCATATGTTAATAAAGGAGACCACATATTGATAAAGGAGACCATATATTGATAAAGGAGACCATATATTGATAAAGGAGTCCATATGTTAATAAAGGAGACCATATATGTATAAAGGAGACCATATATGTATAAAGGAGACCATATATTGATAAAGGAGTCCATATGTTAATAAAGGAGACCATATATTGATAAAGGAGACCATATATTAATAAAGGAGTCCATATGTTAAGAAAGGAGTCCATATGTTAATAAAGGAGACCATATATTGATAAAGGAGTCCATATATTGATAAAGGAGACCATATGTTAACAAAGGAGACCATATATTGATAAAGGAGTCCATATGTTAATAAAGGAGTCCATATGTTAATAAAGGAGACCATATATTGATAAAGGAGACCATATGTTAATAAAGGAGACCATATATTGATAAAGGAGACCATATATTGATAAAGGAGTCCATATATTGATAAAGGAGACCATATGTTAATAAAGGAGTCCCTATGTTAATAAAGGAGACCATATGTTAATAAAGGAGTCCATATATTGATAAAGGAGTCCATCTGTTAATAAAGGAGACCACATATTGATAAAGGAGACCATATATTGATAAAGGAGTCCATATGTTAATAAAGGAGACCATATATGTATAAAGGAGACCATATATGTATAAAGGAGACCATATAATGATAAAGGAGTCCATATGTTAATAAAGGAGACCATATATTGATAAAGGAGACCATATATTGATAAAGGAGACCATATATTAATAAAGGAGACCATATATTAATAAAGGAGTCCATATGTTAAGAAAGGAGTCCATATGTTAATAAAGGAGACCATATATTGATAAAGGAGTCCATATATTGATAAAGGAGACCATATGTTAACAAAGGAGACCATATATTGATAAAGGAGTCCATATGTTAATAAAGGAGTCCATATGTTAATAAAGGAGACCATATATTGATAAAGGAGACCATATGTTAATAAAGGAGACCATATATTGATAAAGGAGACCATATATTGATAAAGGAGTCCATATATTGATAAAGGAGACCATATGTTAATAAAGGAGTCCCTATGTTAATAAAGGAGTCCATATATTGATAAAGGAGTCCATATGTTAATAAAGGAGACCATATGTTAATAAAGGAGACCATATATTGATAAAGGAGTCCATATGTTAATAAAGGAGACCATATATTGATAAAGGAGTCCATATGTTAACAAAGGAGACCATATATTGATAAAGGAGTCCATATGTTAATAAAGGAGTCCATATGTTAATAAAGGAGACCATATTTTGATAAAGGAGACCATATGTTAATAAAGGAGTCCAATTTTTAATAAAGGAGACCATATATTGATAAAGGAGACCATATATTGATAAAGGAGACCATATATTGATAAAGGAGTCCATATGTTAATAAAGGAGTCCATATATTGATAAAGGAGTCCATATGTTAATAAAGGAGTCCATATATTGATAAAGGAGTCCATATGTTAATAAAGGAGTCCATATCTTAATAAAGGAGACCATATATTGATAAAGGAGTCCATATGTTAATAAAGGAGACCATATATTGATAAAGGAGTCCATATGTAAATAAAGGAGTCCATATGTTAATAAAGGAGTCCATATATTGATAAAGGAGTCCATATGTTAATAAAGGAGACCATATATTGATAAAGAAGTCCATATGTTAATAAAGGAGACCATATATTTATAAAGGAGTCCATATGTTAATAAAGGAGACCATATATTGATAAAGGAGTCCATATATTGATAAAGGAGTCCATATATTGATAAAGGAGACCACATATTAATCAAGGAGGCCATGTATTATTCAATGGGGCTATAAATTGATAAAGGAGACTATATATTAATGAAGTAGGCCATATAAAAATAAATGAGCCTGTATAATCATAAGAGAGGTCATACATTAAAAAAGGAGTCCATATATTGATAAAGGAGACCATATATTGATAAAGGAGGTCATGTATTAATAAAGGAGACCCTATGTTAATAAAGGAGACCATATATTGATAAAGGAGTCCATATGTTAATAAAGGAGACCATACATTGATAAAGGAGTCCATATATTGATAAAGAAGTCCATATGTTAATAAAGGAGACCATATATTGATAAAGGAGTCCATATGTTAATAAAGGAATCCATATGTTAATAAAGGAGACCATATATTGATAAAGGAGTCCATATATTGATAAAGGAGACCATATATTAATGAAGTAGGCCATATAAAATAAATGAGCCTGTATAATCATAAGAGAGGTCATACATTAAAAAAGGAGTCCATATATTGATAACGGAGACCATATATTGATAAAGGAGAGCATATATTGATAAAGGAGGTCATGTATTAATCAAGGAGGCCATGTATTATTCAATGGGGCTATAAATTGATAAAGGAGACTATATATTAATATAGGAGGCCATATATGATTAAAAGAGAATATATAATAATACATGAGACAATATAATCATAAGAGAGTTCATACAATAAAAAAGGAGTCCATATGTTGATAAAGGAGAGGTAATATATTAATAATGGAGGCAATATATTAAAAAAGGAAACCATATACTAATAAAGGAAGCCATCTATTAATAAGAGAGGTAATATACTGTATAAATAAAGGGGACCATAAAGGAGCCCATGCATTCATCAGAGAGGTTACATACTAATAAAGGCGGTCAGATATTAGTAAAGGAAACTACATATTGATAAGGTATGTCATACATTATTAAAGGAGTCAGTATATAATATTAAGGGAGGCCATATAATAATAATAATAATAATAATAAGGTAGGTAATAAATTATTGAAGGAGGCCACATATAGGGGAAATCACATTATTATTACAGGCCATATATTAAAAAAACTAACAAAGAAGTCAAATATGTTTGTATTTATATTTATATTTTATTTTCTGCATTTATATTGTCAGTATATGTCATCGGATCTACTTTTTCATGTTAGATAAGCATGCTCAGGAATGTGTCACTGTACTTCCCCCAACAATGCCTTCATCTGCTTTTATCCCCAGACGGACGGCACCATCTTTGTTCAGAAATTATTCAGGATCACCATCTACTTCCTGGACTGAGTTGCCAGCTCACAGATGACACAGTCATGTAAATCCAGGTGTCTGTACAGTTCTTGGCTGTCTTTACAAATGTCTGACACAGATCAGCCCCTGGTACAGCCTCTCACATTGTGACTTGCCACGTCTTCTCCTGCTACATTGTTCATAATACAACATTTTTAAAACTCAGCACAGGGATGGTGGGAACCCCTCATAATGGGCACAGCAGGTGTACAGACCTAGGAACTCAGCACAGGGATGGTGAGAACCCCTCATAATGGGCACAGCAGGTGTATAGACCTAGGAAATCAGGTTAGGGATAGTGGGAACCGCTCACAATGGACACAGCGGGTGTACAGACCCAGGAGCTCAGCACAGGGATGGTGGGAACCCCACATAATGGGCATAGCAGGTGTACAGATCTGAGAACTTAGCATAGGGATGGTGGGAACCCCTCATAATGAGCACAGCAAGTGTACAGACCCAGCAATTCAAAACAGGGTTGGTAGAAAACCCCTCATAATGGGCACAGTGGGTGTACAGACCCAGGAACTCAGCACAGGGATGGTGGGACCTCCTCATAATAGACACAGCAGGGGTACAGACCCAGGAACTCAGCACAGGGATGGTGGGAACCCCTCATAATAGACACAATAGACATAATTGGCACAACGGGTGTTTAGATCTGGGAATTAAGCACAGGGATGGTGTGAACCCCTCATAATGGGAACAGAAGGTGTTCAGACCCGGGAACTCAGCACAGGGATGGTGGGAACCCTTCATAATGGGCACAGCAGGTGTACAGACCCGGGAACTCAGCACAGGGATGGTGGGAACTCCTCATAATGGGCACAGTGGGTGTACAGACCCATGAACTCAGTACAGGGATGGTGGGAAACTGCCATTCTACTCTTTGACAGTGAGGTGTGAGGTTACTGGTTCCTTAGCTTGTGTGATTCCAGAAACCAGGGGCTAGAGTTGTTTTTCTGCCCTAGGAGGGATGCTTGATGCTGGGGAGGTCCTCAGTGGAGGCCCCCTGGATAGGCCTGTGACTAGGCCTCAGTCTGGAAGATACTGGGCCTGGTCCAAGGAGAGATGAGTCCCTGTCTGCCTTTAGACAGAGGATTGTTGATAAGCTGATGCGGATTGATAAAGAGGAAAAGGAAGAGAAATGGGCAGCTTTGAAGGCTGAATTTAAAAAGAAAAAGCTGATTTGTGCCAAGGTGTACAACAAGAAGAGACCGGCTCTGAGTCCTAAGTTGAAGGTCTTGGAGGCTTTGAAGAAGCAGAAAGAACTGGTGAGCTCTCTGAAGGAGAACAGCTGAGCATTTAAGGAGAAATACAAGAACGAGGAACGTTTCAGCCGAATGAGGAGAGGAGCCGCTTCCAGCATGGAGAGTGACCCAGTCAGTGAGGTGATGCAGGTACCAACAGAGTCAGCAGAGAGTGAGAAAGTGGGCCCGCAGGATGAGCCCAGCTCTTCAACACCTCAGACATCTGCTGAGCCTCCAATGGTGGAGGCCTCTGTCTCCATCCCTCTGCAGCAGCAATATGGAACATCTGAGCAGGAGGTTGAGGGGGGGGGGGGTACTGGCATGCTGGAGTTCATCACTGAGCTGGAATCCCCTCTGGATGGAAGAAAGTTCAATTTCTCTACAGATTCCTCAGATGACGATGAGGAGATTGGTACCGTTCCTCGCCCTGTGAAAGAGAGACCTGTGGAGGGAGGAAGATTCACCATTAAGTCTGCAACAACCAGGAGGAAGCTTGATCCCACCGTCAGCCATGACATTGCAGAGGTAACAACGCAGCAAGCAGGTACAGTGTGTGTGTGCAAGGTGCTTATGTGAACTTTAATAGTGACAATGGGCTTGCTCAGTGGCGGCTGGTGAAGTTTTAAGATGGTGGGGCGCAAGACCCCACCCTTCCATTTTGACCCCTCCCATTTCTAAGAAGCCCCACCCCTTATAGACTCCACCCATTTTGTCCCCTGTATTTTGCTTGCGTGAACAAATTCTCCCAATATATCACATATTAAGGGGTCCATCAGTACTAGTATATCCCATAATAGGGAGCAGGGGCCCTATTATGGGATATACTGTGAGAGACACAGTATTATGGAATACACTGACTGAGAGTGGCACAAACCCCACAGTACAGACCCCCCCAGCACAAATCCTTCAAGCACAAACCCCCTAGCACAAACCCCACAGTACAGGCCCCCTAGCACAAACCCCACAGTACAGACCCCCTAGCACAAACCCCACAGTACAGGCCCCCTAGCACAAACCCCACAGTACAGGCCCCCTTTCAATGCAGTGACCAGCGTTCATGCCCCCTTCAATGTAGTGACCAGTATACATGCCCCCTTCAATGTAGTGACCAGCATACATGCCCTCTTCAATGTATTGACCAACATACATGCCCCCTTCAATGTAGTGACCAGTATACACGCCCCCTTCAATGTAGTGACCAGCATACATGCCCCCTTCAATGCAGTGACCAGTATACATTCCCATTTCAATGCACAGTGACCAGCATACATGCCCCCTTCAATGCACAGTAACCAGTACACATGCCCCCTTTAATGCACAGTGACCAGTATACATGCCCCCTTCAATGCACAGTGACCAGTATACATGCCCCCTTCAATGCAGTGACCAGTATATATGCCCCTTCAATGCACAGTGACCAGTATATATGCCCCCTTCAATGCACAGTGACCAGTATATAAGCCCCCTTCAATGCACAGTGACCAGTTTATATGCCCCTTCAATGCACAGTGACCAGTATATATGCCCCCTTCAATGCACAGTGACCAGTATATATGCCCCCTTCAATGCACAGTGACCGGTATACATGCCCCCTTCAATGCACAGTGACCAGTATATATGCCCCCTTCAATGTACAGTGACCAGTATACATGCCCCCTTCAATGCACAGTGACCAGTATATATGCCCCCTTCAATGCAGCAGAGACCAGTATACATGCCCCCTTTAATGCACAGTGACCAGTATATATGCCCCTTTCAATGCACAGTGACCAGTATATATGCCCCCTTCAATGCACAGTGACCAGTATACATGCCCCCTTCAATGCACAGTGACCAATATATATGCCCCCTTCAATGCAGCAGAGACCAGTATATATGCCCCCTTCAATTCACAGTGACCAGTATATATGCCCCCTTCAATGCACAGTGACCAGTATATATGCCCCTTCAATGCACAGAGACCAGTATATATGCCCCCTTCAATGCAGCAGAGACCAGTATATATGCCCACTTCAATGCAGCAGAGACCAGTATATATGCCCACTTCAATGCAGCAGAGACCAGTATATATGCCCCCTTCAATGCAGCAGAGACCAGCGTGCGTGCCCCCCCCCGAGACTTCACTTACCTCTGGTGCTGTCTTCTTCCTCCGAGTCCTCCATGCACGCCGGCCGTCACCGTCCCGACTCCCTGGCGTGCTGCCCGGGAGTCGACTTCTTCCTCCATGCGCTCCGCCAGACCGGACGTCCTCTTCGGTTCTTCCTCCGCCACCCGCTGCCCTCTTCTCTGACGTCAGAACGGTGCATGACTAACGCACGCACCGCCCCCCACGCGACGTCACCAAGGATGTCCTCTATGATTGGTCCAGGCTGGAGACTGGACCAATCGCAGGCAGGACATCCGGAAAGTGGGGAGTGTCGGGGCGCATTGCTCTGCGCCCTGATGACCCCCAGGAGGCCGCCAATCGGCGGCTCTGTTTCAAGCACATGGGGTGCAAAACCCCACCCCCCCATAGCCAATAGTTAGTCCGGCGCCCCTAGTGGGCTAAAAATTTTATTTTTTTTCTTCCTTTTTTTTTTCTTGGCCCACGGAGATTGGGGGGGCGGCGCCCCTGCGCCCCCTATAGACCGGCCGCCACTGGGCTTGCTGAGGGTTGTAGTGTTATGGGCAGTGAGCCCAGACCCATAGACAATGTACAGCATGCAGTGCAACCTGATGCACCTGCTGAAAAAACTTCACATTTACACACAATTGGCCGGAAAGCTGGAACTAACTGTGAGCTTCTGGGGGAAGAGTCTGCAGAGAGGCACACCATGGACATTGTGGAGGCTTTGCCTGGACCAGATAAAGTTGATGTTCCTAAGAATGGTGGAGGAGGTGCTGCGAGCGGTGGTACTACAACTGTCTGGGAGTCTGCAGTATACAGGACTGTGTTTGAACCCAGGAAAGCAGCTGAGTGGACAGAGCAAGGGGAAGGGTTAGGTCTTGTCTTTGCTGCTCCAATGACTGCTATGGTTGATTCAGACTCCTTGTCAGCAATTTTGGTTATGCCTAAGGACAATGTTGTAATTGCTGGTGGTGTGTCTGTGAGGAAAACATATGCTAGTGATGCTACAGGATCTGGGAGGGGGGAGCGAGCAGTGAAGTGGAAATGTTTTATCTTCCTCATTATTTAAAAGGAGGAATGTTGTGCAGCTTTGATGGGAGGGTTGTGCAGCTTCGATGGGAGGGTGGGGGTATTCCTCCACATAGGAGGGCAGTGGTGGATAGGATTCTGCAGATGGGGTTCAGGCCTACAGATATTTTAGCTCTGATCAGTTCGGCCGGTTCCTATGAGTACGATTTGTCCTTTATCCGAGTCTTTGCACATATTTTGGGAGAGATATGACCATGTGTGTAGGGGCCTGCCGGACTGGAAAGGGCTCACCCCCAAGCTTGTATTACGCCAGCCACTTATTAAAATGGTGACAATTCTTGTCCGCAATGAGTCCATACCACCAGTGGATTTATCTGTATTTCTGAAAATGTCGCTATGTTCACTCTCCTGCGCTGTGCTTGCTGCGAATGTGGTGTCAAACTCCTATCTTAACATCTTACTACATGTGGATAATATGCTCCTCGCTGTCCCCAAAAGACTGGGGACGTCCGATATGGCTGTAAGTATAGGAAACAAAGAAGGAGCGTAGGCCTAGCGCATTATCCTCAAAACATGTTTTATTAAATAGTATAAAATGGAGGTAAATGTACTCACAAATCAAGGCTTGCATCATAGCAAGGACAGTACGGGTTCTCTGACAAAGTCTAGGTCTGGGATCATGGAGGTCGTCAGGTCATACTATGCCGATCTCTTGGGAGGAAGGGACTTTGATTGGGCAAGGATGTTAAGTTTTTTATACTCTACACCAGGTCTGGAAAGTAATGTTCCTTTGATGAAATTGACAGATGAAATCACTGCAGATGAGGTGATCCAGGCTATTGATAAACTAGCCATCAGGAAAACACCAGGGCCAGATGGTTTGACAGCCAAATTTTATAAATGATTTAGGACGATCCTGGCTTCCTATCTTGCGGAGGTTTTTAATGGCTGTTTGCATGAGGGTTCTCTCCCTCCTTCCATGAGGGAATCTGCAGTGATTCTTCTGTCAAAGGGCAAAGATCCTTCGATGATTGGGAATTGGCCCCCCATTAGTCTTCTTAATGTCGATAAAAAGATAATGGCAAAGATTTTTTTCTGACGATTATTATCAGTGGCAGGGGGTTTGTTATCACATCACCAGCACTGCTCAATCCAGGGTAGAAGCACTTTCTCAGCTGTGTTGACTGTCCGGGAGGCCTTGGAGTTTTGTAGGGCTGCTGGTTGGGGTAAATTTCTGCTGATATTGGAGTATTGTAGGGCAGCTGGTTGGGGTAAATTTCTGCTGACATTGGATCAGGCTAAGGCCTTTGATAGGGTTAATTATGAGTACCTATGGCTTCTTCTTGGCAAGTATGGCCTGGAAGGGGGTTTCATTGATTGGCTCAAGATTTTGTACAAAGGGGCTGAAAGCTTTCCTCTGGTTAATGGTTGGGTTGGACAGCCCTTTGTGGTTTGCTCAGGTGTGCATCAGGGGTGTCCTTTGTGTTCTCTGCTATATGTGTTTGCAATCAACTCCTTCATTAGAAGGCTAGAGAGTGGACCATTGTGTGGGGTACCTTTTGGGCATTGCTGGTGAGCCTCCTTTGAAGGTTGTGGCCTATGCTGATGACATTTCTGCTTTTATCTCTGGGACTGGGGAGGCGCAGGAGGTGGTCAAGTGATAAGGCAGTATACAGAAGCATCAGGTTCAAAGATTAACCAGGACAAGTGTGAAGCTTTCTGGATGGGCGTGGAAGTTGAGAGCTTTGTTCTCCCGGATGACTTCCCGGAGCCCCAACAAAAAATTTGAGTTCTAGGCATTGAATTTGGCCCAGGTGACTATGGTCATGCAGATTGGGTGAACAGGCTGGAGAATGCAGATTCCAAGGTGGCAAGCTAGAAAGATTGGCGGTTTTCCTTGAGGGAAAAGGTTGATCTGATCAAGGCTTACCTGATTCCGATTTTTCTGTATGTCAGTTTTGTTTGCATTTTGCCAGTGTCTCTCTATACCAGGATCTATAGTTATTTATTCCAGCTATCATGGGGGAACAGAATAAACCTTGTCAAAAGGAGTGTGACTTATCTTCCTAGGTGGGAGGGTGGTCTAGGAATGATAAACCATGTAGTCATTTTCTCTCTGAGGTTTGTAAAGTACAACCTGGGTAACATGTTGGCAGAGAGACCGCCTGGGTGGGTACGCCTGGGTGGGTGGGTATTTTCCAGTCCTGGTTTAGGCTCTTTCTGCGAAACTGGGAAAATGGTGGGCCAGTGAAAAGCCTGAGGGTCAAGCATGATAAGCTCCTGGCTTATGTTGCCAGGAGCAACACTTCGGCAGTGACAAGTAACGGCAGGGGAAGTCAGATCTCTTCCAAGGAAACTTCTTGAGAAGCAGATCATAAGTGCTGCTTTTTGCAAAACACTGGCCTTAAGGGATTGCCCAAGCCTGGTTTTGGGGGAGAGTTTATGATTGATTAATTTGGAGAGAATCCCAATGAAGTTTAGGGATCAGGCTTGGCTCGCTTTCCATGGAAAACTATATGTGAAGGGTAACTTGAAGTTTCTTTCTCTGAGTGATCGGGGCTGCCCGAGAGTAGAGTGTGCAGGAGTGGAGGAGTCCATGGATCATTTTCTACTTTAGTGCCCTTTTAATATAGAGGTGTACAAGAGGGTAGGGAGGGCTCTGAGTGTACCCTTCCTCCCCCATATGAGTTATGCAGAGTGGGTGTATGGGGCATTCCAGACTTGCCGGGATTATGATTTGACTTTCTTTAGTTAGTCTAGTAGCCCCTATTTCACATAGTGCGCACGGTGTGGAGTGCATGGTGCCAGGTATCCTTACGGAGTTAAATCCTCCCTGTCAAGGTGGTGGTGCAGGACATTCTGGGTGATGTTGGGAAGATTCGGGGTCTTGAGAAAGACAGGTGGTAGCAGGAGGCCTGGATAAAGGCGTGGAGGAATATCAGGACTGTTGATCTTGGGGTGTGCGGCTTTTCTTTCTGTCCTTGCTTCACTCCCCTAGATTTTCAGATCAAATATATTTTTGATAAAAGGCTACATGCATGTGAAGGTGATGTTCCTTAGTCTGGCTCTCTCGTAGTGATTATGTTGTGCGCAATTCGGTTTACACCATTTATTATGTTCTTGTTTATTTATTTTTTTGTTTTTATAGTTGTATTCAATTATTTTGTAAATATGTTTTATTTATCCATTTATTTATTTATGGTTTTATTGTATATAAGTTGTTGTTTGTAAGATTTTTCAATAAACAAAATGAACCCCTCATAATGGGTACAGCAGGTGTACAATCCCAGGAACCCGGCACTGGGATGGTGGGAACCCCTAATAATGGACACAGCAGGGGTACAGACCCAGGAACTCAGCACAGGCATAGTGAACCCTTCATAATGGGCACCCCTAGTAATGAGCACAGCAGGTGTACACACCTGAAACCGTATGATCTCTTCAGCAGAGCCATAGAAAAGACCATCAGGGATTTTAACTCTACAGCATTCAACAAACACAGAAATGTCAGTTCTGGGTGGAGTGAACCTTGAAATGAGAATATATGACTCCTGCTCACATACTGCTGGCACTCACCTTGCTGGACGATCTAACAATGACAATTATGGTATTTATGGTTTATTTCTGGCGTCACTCAGCGATCCACGTGGAGGATGTGATGGATCAGTGAGAGGGATGGTAGCCAATGTCACATCTCTTCCCAGCACTCTGCTGTAATCAGTGCAGACATTCTCCCATGTTGCATGGGCAAGTCCTCCTTCATGTGGCTGCCAGCGTACAAATCCAACTTATCATTCACAATTCATAGCAAACCTCCTTCAGCTTCGTCATACACGTTCAGCAATTCTCTAAAAGTACATTCATCATCTGCCATCAAAAACCACTTGATATCTGTCTATAATGACCTACAATACTGTGCACAATGGAAACCAGAATGACAGGGAAAAGCTCTGCACTGGCTTCGGATTCTAACATGTTTCAGGCACTGGGGGCTAAAGACATTTGGGTAACTTTAAGCAGGGTAGAACTGTGTGAACAATGGTCTCCCCCTCCAGTGACACTGTCCACGGTGGGGGGTGCAGCTGAACAGAGTTAAAAGTATTTTGGCAGGTAATTCAATCCAGTAGTCTTTAATTCAACTGTGTTTGGTCAATTGCCTGGAGTTCATTGTTAAATAAAGCTTCATTTTTTTTGTTTTAGTTTTAATATGATGATTATTATAAATATTATTACACATTTTAGTATTATTATTATATTGCTAGTAGTAGTAGTCATCTTATACATTTATTAGTATTACAATTATTATTATGACTACTAATATTAATACTACTACAACTACATATTATTATTATTATTATTATTATTATTATTACACATACTGTATATTATTATTCTGTTGTTATTATTATTATTATTGTTGTCGTTTTTGCTTTTTTTTTATTAGTATTACCATTATTATTAATATAGTTATTACTACAATAGTAATAATTAATAATTGTACTATTACTACTAGCAGTATCAATATTGCATATTTATTAGTATTACCATTATTATTATTAATAATACTATAATAATAATAATACTACTATTATTATTATTATTATTATTACTATTATTACTATTATTACACATACTGTACAGTGTATTATTATTCTATTATTAATATTATAATTATTATTATGATTGTTGTTGTTTTTGTTTTTTCTTTTGTTATTTACTAGTATTAACATTATTATTATTATTATCATCATTACTATTACAATAATGATAATAATAATAATTATTATTATTGTTATTATTATCAACATTTCACTTATTATTTTTATTATTGTTATTATCAACATGTCACTTATTATTTTTATTATTGTTATTATCAACATGTCACTTATTATTTTTATTATTGTTATTATCAACATGTCACTTATTATTTTATATTAGTAGTATTATTATTATTATACATGTATTTTTATTCTCATATATATACATTTTTTCTATTATTATTATTTTATTAGTATTAGCATTAAATATTATTTTCTTTGGTCCTGTACTACTTCGGGGCGACCTTGGAGCGACTTGCATAGACATTCATTATATGAAGTCCGCGCAAGTCGTGCCGAAGTCGCGGTGCACGGGACTTCACAGGTCACCCCCGAAGTAGTGCACAAGTCGTGCCGCCTCAGTGTGAATGGGCTCTTATTATTACAATAATAATATTATTATTAATAATAATAATAATACATTTTACTATTATTAGTAGTAGTATCACTATTGCACATTTATTAGTATTAACATTATTATTATTATTATTATTATTATTATTATTAATAATAATAATAATACTACTATTAATATTATTATTACACATACTGTACAGTATATTATTAGTCTATTATTATTATTATTATTGTATTTGTTTTTGATTTTGTTATTTACTAGTATTAACATTATAATTATTATCATCATCATTACTAATACAATAATGATATTAATAATAAGAATAATAATATTAATAATAATAATAATTATTATTATTATTATTATTATTATTATTATTATTTTTAATATTCTTATTATTTTTTCTCTTATTATTTTAAATCGGTATTATTATTATACATGTATTTTTATTCTTGTATATATTATTTTTTTTTTCTATTATTATTACTACAATGTTGTATTTTTTATGAGTTTCTATAATGCAAAGTACTGTAACCCAGTGAATGAAAGGGGTGGGCAAGGTTCAGTTAGGCTGGGGAGAAAAGAGCTAGATGATGCTGAATGAAAGGCTTTGCTAGTTCACCTCATTCAGTATAACCCTCAAAGCCCCCACAAGGAAAGAGCCTAAGGTTTGGCTTGGGGCCTCTTGGCACTACCCAGGGTGGCCCATGCGTTAAGACAGCCCTGTCTCAGTCTCTGGGCCCCTGTGTCTGTCCTCTCCTCTAGGGGTCTTGGCCTCCAGGGCCCCTGTGTCCTCTCCTTTGGGGGTCCAGTCTTCTTGGCTCCCATGCCTCCTCCTCTTGGGGGTCTCATTCAGTCCCTGGGGCCCATGTATGTTCTCCTCTGAGGAGTCTCCATCTCCATGGATCCTTCTCCTCCCCCCAGGAAGTCTAGGTTTCTGGGGTCACTGTGTCCCCTCCTCTGGGAATCTGTGTCTCTGGGGCCCCAGTCTTCTCTCCTCTGTGGGGGTTTCAGTCTCTGGGGCTCCTGTCTCCTCTCCTTTGGTGGTCCCAGTCTGTGGGGTCCCTGTCTCCTCTCCTCTGGGGGGTCTCCATCTCTGGGGTCCCAGTCTAATCTCCTCTGGGGGTTCTCAGTCTCTGGGGTCTCTTTCTTTCTTCCTCTGGGAGGGGGGTCTCAGTGTCTAGGATCCCAGTCTTCTTTCCTCTAGAGGCTCCCAGTCTCTGGGGACCCTGTCTCCTCTCCTCTGTGGGGGTCTCAGTCTCTGGGGCCCCTGTCTCCTCTCCTCTCCTCTGGGGGGGTCTCGGTTTTAGGGTTCCTGTCTCCTCTCTTCTGGGGGGTCTCAGTCCCTGTCTCCCCACCTCTGGGGGGTCACACTCTCCTCTCCTCTGGGGATCTCAGTCATTGAGGTCCTTGTCTCCTCTCCTCCTTGGGGGTCTCAGTCTCTAGGGTTCCTCTCTCTTCTGCTCTGGAGGGTTTCAGACTCTGGTGCCACTGTCTCTTCTCCTCTGGGGGGGTTTCAGTCTCTGGGGTCCAGTCTCCTCTCCTCTGGGGGGTCTCAGTCTCTGGGGTCCAAGTCTCCTCTCCTCTGGGGGGTCTCAGTCTCTGGGGTCCCAGTCTCCTCTCCTCTGGGGGGTCTCAGTCCCTGGGGTCTCTGTCTCCCCTCCTCTGGGGGGGATCTCAGTCTCTGGGATCCTCTCTCTTCTGCTCTGGATGGTTTCAAACTCTGGTGCCCCTGTCTTTTCTCTTTTGGCGGTCCCAGTCTGTGGGGTCCCTGTCTCCTCTCCTCTGGGGGTCTCCATCTCTGGGGTCCCAGTCTAATCTCCTCTGGGGGTTCTCAGTCTCTGGGGTCTGTCTTTCTTCCTCTGGGAGGGGGGTCTCAGTGTCTGGGGTCCCAGTCTTATCTCCTCTAGGGGGTTCCAGTCTCGGGGGACCCTGTCTCCTCTCCTCTGGGGGTCTCAGTTTTAGGTTTCCTGTCTCCTCTCCTCTGGGGGGTCCCAGGCTCTGGGGTCCCAGCCTCCTCTCCTCTGGGGGTCTCAGTCCCTGGGGTCCCTGTCTCCCCTCCTCTGGGGGGTCTCACTCTCCTCTCCTCTCCTCTGGGGGGTCTCAGTCATTGAGGTCCTTCTCTCCTATCCTCTCCTTTGGGGGGGTCTCAGTCTCTAGGGTTCCTGTCTCTTCTGCTCTGGAGGGTTTCGGACTCTGGTGCCACTGTCTCTTCTCCTCTGGGGGGTCTCAAGTCTCTGTTGTCCCAGTCTCCTCTCCTCTGAGGGGTCTCAGTCCCTGGGGTCCCTGTCTCTCCCCCTTTGGGGGGGGGGTCTCAGTCTCTGGGATCCTGTCTCTTCTTCTCTGGAGGGTTTCAAACTCTGGTGCCCCTGTCTTTTCTCCCTTGGTGGTCCCAGTCTGTGAGGTCCCTGTCTCCTCTCCTCTGGGGGTCTCCATCTCTGGGGTCACAGTCTGCTCTCCTCTGGGGGTTCTCAGTCTCTGGGGTCTCTGTCTTTCTTCCTCTGGGAGGGGGGTCTCAGTGTCTGGGGGCCCAGTCTTCTCTCCTCTCTCCTCTGGGGGTCTCAGTTTTAGGGTTCCTATCTCCTCTCCTCTGGGGGGTCTCAGTTCCTGGGGTCCCTGTTTCTCCTCCTCTGGGGGAGTCTCACTCTCCTCTCGTCTGGGGTGTCTCAGTCGTTGAGGTCCTTGTCCCTTGTCTCCTCTCCTCCGGGGGTGGGCGTCTCAGTCTCTAGGGTCCCTGTCTCTTCTGCTCTGGAGGGTTTAAGACTCTGGGATCCTGTCTGCTCTGGAGGGTTTCAAATTCTGGTGCCCCTGTATCTTCTCCTCTGGGGGGTCTCGGTTTCTGGGGTTCCAGTCTCCTGTTCTCTGGGGGGTCTCAGTCATTAAGGTCCTTGTCTCCTGTCCTCCGGGGGGTCTCAGTCCCTGTCTCCTCTCCTCTGGGGGGGTCTCACTTTTCTCTCCCCTGGGGGGTCTCAGTTGTTGAGGTCCTTGTCTCCTCTCCTCCCTGTCCCTTCTGCTCTGGAGGGTTTCAGACTCTGGTGCCCTTGTCTCTTCTCCTCTGGGGGGGTCTCAGTCTCTGGGGTCCCAGTCTCCTCTCCTCTGGGGGGGTCTCAGCCCCTTGGGTCCCTGTCTCCCCTCCTCTGGGGGTATCTCACTTTTCTCTCCCCTGGGGGGTCAGTGTCGTTGAGGTCCTTGTCTCCTCTCCTCTTCTCCGGGGGGGTCTCAGTCTCTGGGGTCCCTGCCTCTTCTGCTCTGGAGGGTATCAGACTCTGGTGCCCCTGTCTCTTCTCCTCTGGGGGGTCTCGGACTCTGGGCCCCCTCTCCTCTGTCCCCTGGCAGACTTTGTGATGAGATATGTAGAGTTGACTCTGATTAGATGTATAGAGGGGGGGTATGATGCGGTGACTCCCCAGTGTGCAGTCAGTCGGTGAGGTGATGAAGGATGATGCTCAGAGCTGTGACGTCAGTGTTGGAGAATTCTAATATATAAGTGGGGAGGAGAGAGCAGAGCTCACTACCTGTCTATCCTGATCTTATCTTCATCTGGATCACAACTTTCTCACTGACTGGCTGCACATTGACCTCATCTCTCCTGCACCTGTCTGCCTGCCTGCACCTGTTTACCTGCCTGCACATATCTACCTGCCTGCTTCTCCTACACCTGTCTACCTCTCTGCTTCTCCTGTACCTGGGGACCATCCTGCCTTCCAGCTGTGCTCTGCACCTCCACGCCCAGGTAAGATAGGAGTGATGGGAGCCAAGAGGGAAGAGGAGTCTAGGGTGCGGTAGGAGGGGAAAGAGGGGGTGTATAGGGGTGTGGGGTTCTTAGCCAAGACTCTCGATGAAAGAAGAAGAAGAAAGGGTGGGAGGTGTATGGGGGTGTGGGGTACTTATCTATGACTCTGTGGAGCAGAAGGAGGAGGAACAGGGGGTGTATGGGTGCTTGAGGTACTTAGAACACTCAGATAGGCAGAAGGAACAGAAAGAAGAGGTATAAGGGGATTTGGGGTACTTATCTGGGGCTGTAGAAAGAGGAGGAAGAAGGGGTGTATGGGGGTGTGGGGTTCTTATCCAAGACTCTCTATGGCAGAAGAAGAAAAGGTGTGGGGGGGGGTGTATGGGGGTGTTGGGTACTTATCTATGACTCTGTGGAGCAGGAGGAGGAGGAATGGGGAGTGTATGGGTGCTTGAGGTACTTAGAACACTCAGATAGGCATAAGGAAGAGATAGAAGAGGTATAAGGGGATTTGGGGTATTTATCTGGGGCTGTAGAAAGAGGAGAAAGAAAGGACATATGAGAGTGTTGGGTTCTTATCCAAGACTCTCTATGGCAGAAGAAGAAAAGGTGGGGGGTGGGTGTATGGGGGTGTTGGGTACTTATCTATGACTTTGCGGAGCAGGAGGAGGAGGAACGGGGGGTGTATGGGTGCTTGAGGTACTTAGAACACTCAGATAGGCAGAAGGAAGAGATAGAAGAGGTATAAGGGGATTTGGGGTACTTTTCTGGGGCTGTAGAACGAGGAGAAAGAAGGGGTGTATGGGGGTATGGGGTTCTTATCCAAGACTCTCTATGGTAGAAGAAGAAACGGTGGGGGTTGGGGGGTTGGGTACTTATCTATGACTCTGTGGAGCAGAAGAAGGAGGAACGGGGGGTGTATGGATGCTTGAGGCACTTAGAACACTCAGATAGGCAGAATGTAGAGATATAAGGGGTATAAGGGGATTTGGGGTACTTATCAGGGGCTGTAGAAAGAGGAGAAAGAAAGGATGTATGAGGGTGTGGTGTTCTTATCCAAGACTCTCTATGGCAGAAGAAGAAGAAAGGGTGGGAGGTGTATGGGGGTGTGGGGTACTTTATCTATGAATCTGTGGAGCAGAAGCAGGAGGAACGGGGGTGTATGGGTGCTCGGGGTGCTTAGAACACTCAGATAGGCAGAATGAAGAGATAGAAGGGGTATAAGGGGATTTGGGGTACTTATCTGGGGCTGTAGAAAGAGGAGGATGAAAGGGTGTATGGGGGTGTGGGGTACTTATTAAGGGCTGTAAATGAAGGGTGGGAGTGGGGTACTCATCTATGGTTGTAAATGGAGGGGATGTATAGAGGTGTGGGGTATTTATCTGGGGCTGTAGAAGCAAACTAAAGAGGGTGTATATGGGGGTGTAAGGGACTCATCTTGGGCTGTAAGAGAGGAGACAGAAAGGGTAAAAAGGGGTGAGGGGTACTTATTTAGGGCTGTAGAAGAAGCCTGAAGAGGGGTTGTATAGGGTGAGGGGTACTTATTTAGCACTGTAAAAAGAGATAGAAGAGCGATTGTATGGCGGTGTGTGATACTTATCTAGGGCTGTGGAAGAAGCCTGAAGATAGGTTGTATGGGGTGTGGGGTACTTATCGAGGGCTGTACAAATAGAAGGAAGAGAGAGTGCATGGGGTACTTATCTAGGTCTGTAGAAAGAGGAGGCAGAATGGTTTTAAAGGGTACCTCTCTAGGGCTGTGCAGGGATAAGGAAAACGGGGTGCATTGGGGTGTTGGGTATTTATCAATGACTGTAGAAAGAAGGGGAAAAATGATGTACAGGAATGTGGGATACTTATCTGGGGCTGTAAAAGGAGGAGGGAGAGGAGGTATGTGAGGTACTTATCTATGGCTGTAAAAGGAGGAGGGAGAAGAGGTGTACAGGGTACTTATCTAGGGCTGTAAAAGGAGGAGGGAGAGGAGGTATATGGGGTCCTTTTCTAGGGCTGTAAAAGGAGGAGGGAGAGGAGGTATATGGGGTACTTATCTAGGGCTGTAAAATGAGGAGGGTGAGGAGGTGTATGGGGTACTTATCTATTGCTGTAAAAGGAGGAGGGAGAGGAGGTGTATGGGGTACTTATCTAGGGTTGTAAAAGGAGGAGGGAGAGGAGGTATATGGGGTCCTTTTCTAGGGCTGTAAAAGGAGGAGGGAGAGGAGGTATATGGGGTACTTATCTAGGGCTGTAAAAGGAGGAGAGAGAGCAGGTATATGGGGTACTTATCTATGGCTGTAAAAGGAGGAGGTGTATGGGGTACTTATCTATGGCTGTAAAAGGAGGAGGTGTATGGGGTACCTATCTATGGCTGTAAAAGGAGGAGGTGTATGGGGTATTTATCTAGGGCTGTAAAAGGAGGAGGGGGAGGAGGTATATGGGGTACTTATCTAGGGCTGTAAAAGGAGGTGGGAGAGGAGATATATGGGGTTCTTATCTATGGCTGTAAAAGGAGGAGGTGTATGGGGTACTTATCTATGGCTGTAAAAGGAGGAGGGAGAGGAGGTATATGGGGTACTTATCTAGGGCTGTAAAAGGAGGTGGGAGAGGAGATATATGGGGTACTTATCTATGGCTGTAAAAGGAGGAGGTGTATGGGGTATTTATCTAGGGCTGTAAAAGGAGGAGGGGGAGGAGGTATATGGGGTTCTTATCTATGGCTGTAAAAGGAGGAGGTGTATGGGGTACTTATCTAGGGCTGTAAAAGGAGGTGGGAGAGGAGATATATGGGGTACTTATCTATGGCTGTAAAAGGAGGAGGTGTATGGGGTACTTATCTAGGGCTGTAAAAGGAGGTGGGAGAGGAGATATATGGGGTACTTATCTAGGGCTGTAAAAGTAGGAGAGAGAGGAGGTACAGTGGTGATCGAAAGTTTGGGCACCCCAGGTAAACATTTGTATTAATGTGCATAAAGAAGCCAAGGAAAGATGGAAAAATCTCCAAAAGGCATCAAATTACAGATTAGACATTCTTATAATATGTCAACAAAAGTTGGATGTTATTTCCATCATTGACACTTTCAAAATAACAGAAAACAAAAAAATGGCATCTGCAAAAGTTTGGGCACCCTGCAGAGTTAATATCTTGTACTGCCCCCTTTGGCAAGTATCACAGCTTTTAAACGCTTTTTGTAGCCAGCCAAGAGTCTTTCAATTCTTGTTTGAGGTATCTTTGCCCATTCTTCCTTACAAAAGTCTTCCAATTCTTTGAGATATCATGGCTGTCTGTCACGCACTGCTCTTTTAAGGTCTATCCATAGATTTTCAATTATGTTGCGGTCAGGAGATGGTGAAGGCCATGGCAAAACCTTCAGTTTACGCCTCTTGATGTAATCCCCTGTGGATTTCGAGGTGTGTTTAGGATCATTATCCATTTGTAGAAGCCATCCTCTCTTTAACTTCAGCTTTTTCACAGATGGCATCAAGTTACCATCCAAAATGTGCTGAAATTTTATTGAATCCATTTTTCCATCTACTCGTGAGATGTTCCCTGTGCCACTAGCTGCAATACAACCCCAAAGCATGATTGATCCACCCCCATGCTTAACAGTTGGACAGAGGTTCTTTTCATTAAATTCTGTGCCCCTTCTTCTCCAAACGTACCTTTGCTCATTCCAGCCAAAAAGTTCAATTTTAACCTTATCGGTCCACAGAACTTGTTTCCAAAATGCATCAGGCTTGTCTATATGTTCATTTGCAAAGTTCAAACGCTGATTTTTGTGGTGAGGACGTAGAAGAGGTTTTCTTCTGATCACTCTTCCATGAAGACCATATTTGTACAAGTATCTATTTATAGTGGAATAGTGTACCACAACTCCAGTGTCTGCCAGATCTTTCTGGAGGGATTGTGCAGTCAAACGTGGGTTTTGAATTGTTTTTATCACAATCCTGCGAGCCGTTCTGTCTGATATTTTTCTTGGTCTTCCAGATCTTGCTTTAACTTCCACTGTTCCTGATGAGTGCCATTTCTTAATTACATTCCGAACAGAGGATATTGACATCTGAAAAAGCTTTGCTATCTTCTTATAGCCTTCTCCAGCTTTGTGAGCATCAACTATTTTCAGTTTCAGTTTTCTAGACAACTGCTTAGAAGATACCATGGTGCTGATTGTTGGGGCAAGGTCAGATGAGTCTGGGCATTTAAAACCTTTGAGATTGACATCACCTGGTCTTCCCACATGATGATTGAGAACAATCCATGACACTAACAGGTCTCAGCCTTGCAAAGGGGGCAGTGCATGCTATAAATTCTGCAGGGTGCCCAAACTTTTGCAGACGCCATTTATTTTTATTTCTGTAATTTTGAAAGTGTCAGTGATGGAAATAAAACCTAACTTTTGTTGACATATTGTAAGAATGTCTAATCTGTAATTTGATGCCTTTTGGAGATTTTTCCATCTTTCCTTGGCTTCTTTATGCACTTTAATACAAATTTTTACCTGGGGTGCCCAAACTTTCGATCACCACTGTATATGGGGTACTTATCTAGGGCTGTAAAAGGGAGGAGGGAGAGGAGGTATATGGGGTCCTTTTCTAGGGCTGTAAAAGGAGGAGGGAGAGGAGGTATATGGATACTTTTCATGACTGTATAAGGAGGAGGGAGAGGAGGTGTATGGGGTACTTATCTAGGGCTGTAAAATGAGGAGGGAGAGGAGGTATATGGGATACTTTCCATGACTGTATAAGGAGGAGGGAGAGGAGGTGTATGGGGTACTTATCTAGGGCTGTGAAAGGAGGAGGGAGAGGAGGTATATGGGGTACTTTTCTAGGGCTGTGAAAGGAGGAGGGAGAGGAGGTACCTATCTAGGGCTGTATAGTGAGTGGGAAGAGGAGGTGAATGAGGATGTGGGGTTCTAATCTTTACGATTGAAGGAATAGTAAGAGTGGTTGTATGGGGGTGTGTGGTACTTATCTTGGGCTGTAGAAGAAGGAGATAGAGGAGGTGTTTGTGGGTGTAGGGTGCTTATCTAGGGCCATATAATGAGCAAGAAGAGAAGGAATATGGAGGTGTGGGGATCTTTATGGCTGTAGAAAAATGAGGGTAGAGTAGGTATATGAGGTAATTATTTATAGGGATGTAGAAGGAGAAGATGTAGGAAGGAAGGTGTGAGGTACTTACCTATAGGGCTGTAGAAGGAGGAGGTAAAGGAGGTGTTTGGGGGTATGGAGTGCTAATCTATAGGGCTGTAGAAGAAGGTGGTAGGGGAGATGTATAGGGTACTTATATAGGGTTGTAAAAGGAGGAGGTAGAGGAGACATATAGGATACATATCCCGCATTGTAGGAGAAGGGGTAGAGGAGATATATGGGGTTCCTCTCTATAGGGCTGTTAAAGGAGAGGGTATATGGAGTACTTATCTAAGGCTGTAGAAGGAGAGGTAGAGGAGGTATATATATGTTACTTATCTAGGGCTGTAGAAGGAGAGGTAGAGGAGGTATATAGGGGACCTATCCAGGGCTGTAGAAGGAAGGGTAAAGGAGGTGTATAGGGTACTTACCTATAGGGATTTACTGTAGAAGGAGTGGTAGAGGGGGTATATAGGTACTTAGCTAGGGCTGTAGAAGGAGGGGTAGAGGAGGTATATGCGGTACTTATCTATAAGGCTGTAGAAGGAGGGGTAGAGGAGGTAAATATAGTACTTATCTAGGGCTGTAGAAGGAGAAAGAAGAGGGTAGGTAGTACAGAAGGTACCTGGGTTACTGTATTAGACATTGCTTAATGTTATAAGAAGGACCTCTACCTGTTAACTTCTGTCTGCTCTGTAAGACTATGTGTGCTGTGATCAAGGCTTTTCGCCGAAACGCGTTAGCCACTGTTTTTTATTTGCTAATATGCAAAAATAAAGAATATAGGGATTTACAGAGTTGCTGGTTGTTCCCTTCGTTTGACTAATTTGTCTATTGGCGTTGAGAGGACGGCTCAGCCTGAGCACCCGGAAGATGGCTTCAACTAACTCTTGATACCGTGTGGTTTCACTGTTCAGAGCGATGCACCTGCTTTCTTGTTCTCTGCTGGATTATATTAAGGGAATCCCTGATTGTAACACACAATAAATAGTCATTACCCGTATGTCTGTGATCCCTCCGTGTAGAAATGGGGTCCATGTACAATCTTTATAGTCCAATACTAGGTATAGCACAACATGAGTACATATGTATTGTATCAATCCCAGAGCGGAGCTTTCCCTAGTAATGATACTATTTGGAATGGAGTCCCCACCACACATCCCTCTTGGCTTTTATACCATCGTTCTTTCTCCATTTGCCCTACTGCTACATGTTCCAATGACTCAGAGTCTAGGTCAGTGGTCTCCAAACTGCGGCCTGGGGGCCAGATGCGGCCCTTTACTTCCTTGGGGCACTATTTCATCCACTGACACTAATGAAGAGGCACAATTCCTCCCAATGACACCAACGATGGGGTACAATTCCTCCCACAGAGACCGATGATGGGGTACAATTCCTCCCAATGACACCAACGATGGGGTACAATTCCTCCCACTGACACCGATGATGGGGTACAATTCCTCCCAATGACACCAACGATGGGGTACAATTCCTCCCACAGAGACCGATGATGGGGTACAATTCCTCCCAATGACACCAACGATGGGGTACAATTCCTCCCACTGACACCGATGATGGGGTACAATTCCTCCCAATGACACCAACGATGGGGTACAATTCATCCCCCTAACACCAATAATGGGGCACAATTACTCCCACTGAAACAAACGATGGAGCATTCTTTTTTCCCACTGACTTTGGGACCTTTTCTGCTTCCAGTGGCCACAGCCCTCCTCCTCCTAAAGTCTGAAGACAGTAAATTGGCCCTTTGTTTAGAAAGTTTTGTTTAGGTGGAAAGTTGTACTAGGATCACCTCTGTGCACTTTACAAACCTCATTGGAAAGAGGGGAATCTTACAATCCCATTTTAAGGTGTATGGATGCTATAAGGTCTCCACCCTTTTCCTGCTTCTCTGGAACCTCTCCTTGCCACTAATCACTGTCCCTGATTGACAGACAGGTGACCTGTCCTTACACTACCCACACGGGAAATGCACGCTGAACCAGGGCCTTAAATAGGCTTTGCCTGACCCATGATGGCTGCCAAAATCACATGAGGTGGCAGCATCCAATCAGATAGTTTCCCCAGTAAATCTGGAAACCATAGAGGAGCCAAGTTCCTCTTGACTTCCCCTCCAAATGCAATGCTGCTGTGGTCAAGTGCCACCTACTGTGGAGAAAATAGACTGCACCTGTCTACAAAGTTCTCAGGCAGTTCCATAATGGGCCGTGTAGTATGAAATTACTTTTTCAAACCATGTACTGAACAACCTGGATAGACTAAGGATAAGCAACCAATTTTGAAGAAAAAATTACCGATTATACATTTGCATACCTGCTGTGCCCACTACGAGGGGTTTCCCACCATCCTTGTGCTGATATGCACACCTTCTGTGCCCATTATGAGGGGTTTGCATCCTTCTTGTGCTGGGCTCCCAGGTCTGAATGCCAGCTGTACCTATTATGAGGGGTTCCCACCATCCCTGTGCTGGGTTCCCAGGTCTGCACACCTGCTGTGCCCATTATAGGGGTTCTCACCATCCCAACACAGAGTTCCTGGATCTGCATGCATACCTGCAAACCTGAGGCGTTTCCACCATTCCTGTGCCGATATTATGGGTCTGCAGACCTGCTATGCCCACTATGGGGGATTTCCACCATCCCTGTACTGAGTTCCTCGGTCTACACACCGGCTGTGCCCATTGTGAGGGGCTTTCACCATCCCTTTGTTGATTTCCCCAGCTCTGCACATCTGTTGTGCCTATTTTGAGGGGTTCCCGCCATCCTTGTATTGAGTTTTCAGATCTGCACCTGATGTGTCCATTATGAGGGGTTCCCACCATCCCTGCGTTGAGTCCCTAGATCTGCACACCTGCAAACCTTAGGGGTTTTGGTACCATCCCCATGCAGATTTTCTGGGTCTGCACATCTGGTGCACCAATTTTGAGGGCTTCCCACCATTTCCTTGCTGAGTTCCCCAGCTATGCACATCTCCTGTGCCCACTTTAAGAGGCTCCTATCATCCTTGCTCTGAATTTCCATTATAGGAGGGGTTCCCACAACCCTTGTGTTGAGTTACACCTGCTGTGCCTATTATAAGGGGTTTCTGCCGTCCCTGTGCTGATTTTCTGGGTCTGTACATCTGTTGTGCCCATTATGAGGGGTTCCCATTATACATTGGCTGAGTTCCCTGGCTGTGCACAACTGCTGTGCCCTTTATGAATGGCTCCCATTATGAGGGGTTCCCACAACCCCTGTGTTGAGTTACAACTGCTGTGACCATATCGAGGGCTCCCACCATCCCTGATTCTTTTTTATTCTATAAAGAATTTAAACGTTACAGTCAAGAATACCCCAAGGTGAAAAAGAACATCTAAATCTTTGGGAATGGCAACAAAATTGGGAATGGGAAGGAATAGCAAGGAAAATTGGGAATGGGTGGGAATGGCGAGGAATTTGGGAATAGGTGGGAATGGCAAGGGAAATTGGGACCACCAAGAACTAATCAGAGTCATTGGGTGACTCAACCTACCACCTTGACATCTAATTTGGTTAAACTGACCCCTCAAGACCTTACATCTCTTCTTAATGTCTTTTCTCTTTCCTTTACCTCCTAGGTTCCGGAGGCCACTCTACCATGAAGGCAGCTCCGTTCATGCTTCTTGCCTGCTACCTGATTGTGACGGCTCAGGTCAAAGCCCGGCCCATGGACAGGGGTTTGTTTGAAGGGCCGAGGTTAAGTCTGGATGGGTTAATAAACAATGAGGGTGCTCAGGCTCTTCTCTACTTTTTGAAGGAGAGAGAGTTGAATGGAGGTGATTCTCGTGTACAACTGAGGCTCAGTAAGGGTTCCCTGTCTACTGACCACCCAATGACTGTCCAGGACCTGGCACCCATCCTTGATGTTCTGCAGTCCCTCTACCAGGAGAACCGACCAGAGGAATCTGGTAGGACCTTCCTGGAAGTTTTCTCTGACCGTCTGAAGAGAGAAGACCCTCCGATCTCCATTGACTTGACGTTTCACATCCTCCGACAGATGATCGAGATTGCAAAGAACCAGAACCAGAAGCAGCAGGCCGAACAGAACCGCATCATTTTCGATTCAGTAGGGAAGTGACCATCAATGGTGCAGGGCCTCGACTCCAAAAAATAAGCCAAAAACTCACTTTTCATCCAAATCTGGGATGTGCATTACCCTACACAACAAAGACTTCAGCCCGCCTGGTGGTAGGGGTGGGCTTGTGCCAAATCCAGGAACTTGCAGGAACAGAGGGAGGGTCTGTTCCTATGTGTCCTTCACTGATGAGTCTCCAAATGTGGACATCTCCTTCCATTCATTACACCTCTTGTTTCCATCTCTGAGTCCATGTCTTACATATACTGCAGGATTAGTTTATTTATAAAATTCATCTTCGAATTAGCTTTGTGTGATTCCAGTTTTGGTTATAGATCTGATTCAAGTCCCCCCCAAAAAAAAAAACCTTTGGTCAGCCCTCATTGGTCAGAGCAGTTTTTGAAGCATGAAATAAAAACAGGGTGGGACTTTATATGAGGTGTGGCCAGCTATAAAGTAAATTATGAATACATGATCAGAGAAACCAGATAGGTAATAATGTAATCAACTGTTTATTAAAAGTCTATAGACCAAATATTGGTAAAGCCAACGTTTTCACTAAAAACATGTAACCCATGGTAATGGGGTAAACATAAATGATACACATATGGGTATAAATGATCTAAAGACACTAGTACAAAGTAAAACAGTGTTATCCTGGTACATTCTGGTATATAATAAACATGTAATAAGGTCATAAAACAAAGATACATAGTAAACACTTGTAATTGATGGATTTGCCTGTATTTAACTCAACGCGTTTCGTGAAAAACATTCACTTCATCAGGAGTAGGCACAATTCAAGGATCTAAAAGAGATATACATACATGAGTAACAGTATATGTCCAGTCGGCACATGGGCCTGAACAACCTATCAGAGGTGTAACTTACAATAAGGTATCAATTGTTTTTGGGGTAACCAGATTATCCGGGGGTACGTCTATTCCTTTGGTTCACCCATCTTCTATGAGGTTGCTACATGTATTGTTATAATTACTATTTGTTTCACTCTTTCGGGGCTCTGGCTCTCTCGGGGTATCAATTAAACCCGACTCCTATAAAAAATTTGTATCATACCTATTATACCTGCTCATAAGCTTCTACTATCCTTACAGATTTACCCCAATGGTGAGGGGAGTTTTTGAGATTCCCTATTTGAGAGCCGTCTTGTACACTTTTAACTCTACATACCTGCCTGATGCACGCGGGCTTCGCTCCCTCAGTTCCCAGGCTGGACATACCCCCGGATAATCTGGTTACCCCAAAAACAATTGATACCTTATTGTAAGTTACACCTCTGCTCTGATAGACTGTTCAGGCCCATGTGCCGACTGGACATATACTGTTACTCATGTATGTATATCTCTTTTAGATTCTTGAATTGTGCCTACTCCTGATGAAGTGAATGTTTTTCACGAAACGCGTTGAGTTAAATACAGGCAAATCCATCAATTACAAGTGTTACAGGCAAATCCATCAATTGCTCTATTATTAATAGGGGTGGTAATGGCATCCTGGCAGAGACGTTCTGTCATTCCTTTACGGGATGATACCAGCGGTCGATACGGTACATCAGGCTGTTTCTGAGCAGAAGGCCGGTGATTGAAATGTAACGGGTGTTGTTTTTTGGGTTTCCTGTCCAGGGCACGATGGGAGCCCCATAGCAAAATTATTGAGGGGCCTTTCTTGTCTATAATCTCCATCCTTAGTGATACAAAGGAAGAGAGGCTCTCAGACTCATTTTATCCAAATGTATTAGCCATATGCTGTTTCTTCCGGTATGACTCCCTTTGTATGTGAAAGAAAGTGGCTTCACACCGAAATGCTGAAAGTCCTTTCATTGCATAATCCCAATAAAATGCATGACGCAGATCACAAGAGCAACAGCCGGTACAGGGGTTGACGCGTTTCACACAGTTACATTGTGCTTACTCATAACCATGAAGTATTCCGCTAACAATCCATAAATAGCCCCCCCCCCCCCCACTTGAACACACAGGTGTGAGTGGTGTCATTGAAAGCACTCCCTATCCGCACTGTGTAAAACATTATATTTAAAAGCATAAGCGTCAGGGATAGCGCAAAAAAAGCCTTTACATATCCTATAACTTAAATGAATACCAAATATAAAGGCTGGTATATACACTGATCAAAAAAAATGAAAGGAACACTGAAAACACATCAGATCTCAATGAGGAAAAATATCATGCTGGATATCTATACTGATATGGACTGGGTAATGTGTTAGGATCTATACTGGTATGGACTGGGTAATGTGTTAGGATCTATACTGGTATGGACTGGGTAATGTGTTAGGATCTATACTGGTATGGACTGGGTAATGTGTTAGGATCTATACTGGTATGGACTGGGTAATGTGTTAGGATCTATACTGGTATGGACTGGGTAATGTGTTAGGATCTATACTGATATGGACTGGGTAATGTGTTAGGATCTATACTGGTATGGACTGGGTAATGTGTTAGGACCTATACTGATATGGACTGGGTAATGTGTTAGGATTTATACTGGTATGGACTGGGTAATGTGTTAGGATCTATACTGGTATGGACTGGGTAATGTGTTAGGATCTATACTGGTATGGACTGGGTAATGTGTTAGGATTTATACTGGTATGGACTGGGTAATGTGTTAGGATCTATACTGGTATGTACTGGGTAATGTGTTACGATCTATACTGGTATGGACTGGGTAATACGTTAGGATCCATACTGGTATGGACTGGGTGGTGTGTTAGGATCTATACTGGTATGATATGGACTGGGCAATGTGTTAGGATCTATACTGGTATGGACTGGGTAATGTGTTACGATCCATACTGGTATGGACTGGGTAATGTGTTAGGATCTATACTGGTATGATATGGACTGGGCAATGTGTTAGGAATGAAAAGATGCCACAAAGTTTGATGGAAATGAAAATTCTCACCCTACGGAGGGCTGAATTCAAAGACCCCCCGAAACTCAAAGGGAAAAAATGATGCAGCAGGCGAGTCCATTATGCTGAAATTTCATTGTAGCAACTCAGAATGGTCTTCAGTAGTTTGTATGGCCCCCACGCGCTGGTATGCATGCCTGACAACGTCGGGACATGCTCCTAATGAGAAGACGGATTGTCAATTCATAATGAAGCAGATGCTTTTGTCTCAGAACACCCCATTCTCCCTACCTTCTATAATTTTCCCAAAACACATAAGGGGTTAGACTCCCTCCATGGGAGACCTAATATATCGGGCATTGGGTCCCTAAATGAGAAATTTGGGCAATGGCTAGATACAGTTACAGTTACAGCCTTTGGTGGTACAATTACCAGGTTATCTTAAGGATACCAACCACCTGCTGCATATAGTCAATAATCTGGACTGGGAAGACAGATTCTCCTGGTTGACATGCAATGTCTGTAGTCTATAGTCTTCGATACCCCATCATTTCGTCATTGAGGTGGTCTCATTCTATCTGGAACATATGACCGATTTACCTGTTGAACATCATATGTATATCTTGGAGACTCTCTAGTTCCTTTTGACTCATAACTATTTTACTTTTAAAGGGTGGGGGTTCTACCTCCAAAAATGCGGGGCCGCGATGGGGGTGACATTTTCACCCTCTCTCGCCAACCTTTACATGGCTTGGTGGAAACGGTCCTGTATCTTCTGATTGGTGAACCCCTTTAGGCCTTTGACTTAATTATATCTTAGATACATTGACGACCTCCTGATTGTTATGGAAGATGGAGTGATACATCTTGATTCTTTTCTTGCTTTTTTTAATTTAAATAGCAAAAATCTATCCTTCACAGGCCAGGGAGACAACAGGAGCATTTGTTATCTAGATGTCGAACTGGCCGTCAAGAATTCCGGAATTGCAACCTCCAACCTCACTCTATAGAAAGCCCTTATTATGCAATACCCTTCTTCTTGTCCAATCAGGTCACCCAAGACACACAATTAATGATATCCCTGTAAGGCTAATTTTTGAGAGTGAGACGAATTTGCAGCAGTGATGCTACTTTTGAACAGGAAACCTCCTCTCTATACAGGCATTTTCTAGACCATTCTATCTCGAACTTATGACCGATTTACCTGTTGAACATCATATGTATATCTTGGAGACTCTTGAGTTTCTTTTGACTATTTTACTTTTAAAGGGGGTTCTACCTCCAATAAAGCGGGGCCGCAATGGGGGTGAAGTTTTCACCCTCTCTCGCCAACCTTTACATGGCTTGGTGGAAACGGTCCTGAATCTTCTGATTGGTGAACCCCTTTAGGCCTTTGACTTAGTTATATTAGATACATTGACGACCTCCTGATTGTTATGGAAGATGGAGTGATACATCTTGATTCTTTTCTTGCTTTTTTTAAATTAAATGGCAAAAATCTATCCTTCACAGGCCAGGGAGACAACAGGAGCATTTGTTATCTAGATGTCGAACTGGCCGTCAAGAATTCCGGAATTGCAACCTCACTCTATAGAAAGCCCTTATTATGCAATACCCTTCTTCTTGCCCAACCAGGTCACCCAAGACACACAATTAATGGTATCCCTGTAAGGCCAATTTTTGAGAGTGAGACGAACTTGCAGCAGTGATACTCCTTTTGAACAGGAAACCTCCTCTTTATACAGGCATTTTCTAGACCCTAGGTTTCCTCCTGAGCTTGTTAGGGTTTCCTTGAGCAATGGGCAATTTCTGCCTCTCAGATAAGTTTCCAATAGCACCATTGTTCATTTTAGCTATCTGTAAGGGGGTAATTCTTCCCAATGATGACAAGAGTAAGGAGCATTCTTCCCAATGACTGTTGCACTAATGTGTCATGAGTTGTAGATTTTTAATTTTTAACAGGGGTTCCCTGAGACCAGAAATTTATTTCAAGGGTTCCTCCGTGTTGAAAAGGTTGAGAAAGGCTGTACTAGATCATCGGGTTCACCCCAGGTGGATGATTGACAGGGCGTTGTCAAGTGCCGGAGGGAACAATAGAGATGATTTTCTACTAATAATCGCAAAGATAGGCACAAAAATAGGAACAGAGAGCGAGATAATAGACTTACCATCATCATCCCCTTTAGTGCAGAGTATAACTCCATAAACAATATTATCTAGAAGTATTTACCTATTTTATGTATGGAGGAAACCTGTGCCGAGATTTTAAAGGGGGACGGGGGGATTAATGTGGTATCCCGCCGCTAGACCCTGGGACGTTATCTATCCCCAAGCTTCTTCCATAGGAAACCCTTACATTGTTACGTTACAAAGGAAACTATGAGTGTGAAGTTGCAGAATGTCCCTGTTGCACACACATTCTGGGAGGTAACACATTTTGGGAACCTCTCATAATGGACACAGCAAGTCTACTGACCCAGAAAGGCAGCACAGGGATGGTGGGAACCCCTCATAATGGGCACATCAGGTGTACAGACCTAGGAACTCAGCACAGGGATGGTGGGAATCCCTCATAATGGGCACAGCAGATGTACAGAGCCAGGAACTCAGCACAGGGATGGTGGGAACCCCTCATAATGGGCACAGCAGGTATACAGACCCAGGAACTAAGCACAGGGATGGTGGGAACCCCTCATAATGGGCACAACAGGTGTAGAGACCCGGGAACTCAGCACAGGGATGGTGGGAACCCCTCATAATGGGTACAGCAGGTGTACAGACCTGGGAACTCAGAAAAAGGATGGTGGGAACCCCTCATAATGGGAACAGCAGGTGTACAGACCCAGGAACTCAGCACAGGGATGGTGGGAACCCCTCATAATGGGCACAGCAGGTGTACAGACCCAGGCACTCAGCACAGGGATGGTGGAAGCCCCTCATAATGGGCACAGCAGGTGTACAAACCTGGGAACTCAGAACAGGGATGGTGGGAACCCCTCATAAGGGGCACAGCAGATGTACAGACCCAGGACTCAGCACAGGGATGATGGGAACCCCTCATAATGGGTACAGCAGGTTTACAGACCCAGGAACTCAGCACAGGGATGGTGGGAACCCCATGTAATGAGTACAGCACATTGGATATATGAGATGATTGAGTTGGTGAGATGATTTCTATGGGAAATATGAAGAACCTCCATACCTGTGCCTAGAATTTAAGGGACCTGTAATGGTGGTGGGGGAGGGGCTCACCTGTAATCTCCTATGATCCCTCATCCTGGAGGAGGGCAGGAAGAGATTATAGGATTATTTATCGTTAGTGGGATCTCAGATATGGCGGACACAGTAGACGTGGCAATGCAGTGAAGAGTTGTTTAACGTTAAAGAAGCCCCCTTACCCCTCACTCCCGGCACCATGTTTGTCTGGGTTTCTATGATTACAATTCTCCGAGAACAGCGGGCGGGAATAACAAGACCAACAAATCTATTTTATGATGAATATTATTATAATATGTATGATGAATATTTTATATGATTGTGATTGGGGGAGACAGACAGAAAAATGGAACCCCCCCCCCCCTTCGTCAGAGAATTGAAATCTCCGCACTGTCTGAAGACGATCGCCCCCATTATTGGCTCTGCCGAGAAGAAAGCCAACCGACCGCCATGACGGGAGCAGACCACCCCCCCCCCCCCCCCACTGGGAGAATCCAATTCTATTATTAACATATAAAAATCATAATAAAAAATGTTTAAAAAAAATATATATAAATAGTTACATGAGCTACTTAGTAACATGATATATATAAAAGTGTCCGCCTAGTTTATTCTGCCTTTATATCGTCTTCCCTCCCCCCCCTCATCAGCATGCGCACGGGGTCTCTGTGCTTCTCTATGCAATGCAGGCAGATGATGGCTGGTGGGCGGGGCTGGATGTGTGGCATCTCCAGCTTAGGTTTACTGCACTGGGAGTCACACACCTGTGGGGGGTTTAGAGACGCTTTTCCATATTGCAAGACAAGGAGAATGAGATGATTATAAGCAGACTCCTCCCACTGAAAGGTTTCGGTGGGTGCACCAGATGGGTGCAGCCTCTGATGTCAGTGTAACCTCCAATGTCTGTGTAGCCTCCAATGTCAGTGCATCCACCACTATCAGTGCAACCTCTGATGTCAGTGTAACCTCCAATGTCAGTACATCCTCCACTATCAGTGCAGCCTCTGATGTCAGTGTAACCTCCAATGTCAGTGCATCCACCACTATCAGTGCAGCCTCTGATGTCAGTGCATCCTCCACTACCAGTGCAGCCTCTGATGTCAGTGGAACCTCCAATGTCAGTGCATCCTCCACCATCAGTGCAGCCTCTGATGTCAGCGTAACCTCCAATGTCAGTGCATCCACCACTATCAGTGCAGCCTATGATGTCAGTGTAACCTCCAATGTCAGTGCATCCACCACTATCAGTGCAGCCTCTGATGTCAGTTTAACCTCCAATGTCAGTGCATCCTCCACTATCAGTGCAGCCTATGATGTCAGTGTAACCTCCAATGTCAGTGCATCCACCACTATCAGTGCAGCCTCTGATGTCAGTTTAACCTCCAATGTCAGTGCATCCTCCACTATCAGTGTAGCCTCTGATGTCAGAATAACCTCCAATATCAGTGCTGCCTCTGGTGTCAGTGTAACCTCCAGTGTCAGTGCATCCTCCACTATCAGTGCAGCCTCTGATGTCAGTGTAACCTCCAGTATCAGTGCAGTCTCTAGTATCAGTGTGGCTTCCAGTGTCATTGTAGCCTCTGGTGTCAAAGTAACCTCCTCCTATCAGTGCATCACTTGGTGTCAGTGCAATCTCCAATGTCAGTGCAATCTACAATGTCAGTGAAGTTTCCAATGTCAGTGCAACCTCTAGTGTCAATGCAACCTTTGGTGTCAGTGCAGCTTTCAATATCAGTGCAGTCTCCAGTGTCAGTGCAACCTCTAGTGTCAGTGTAACCTTTGCTGTCAGTGCAGCCTCCAATGTCAGTGCAGTCTTTAGTGTCAATGCAACCTCCAATGTCAGTGCAGTCTTCAGTGTCAGTGCAACCTCTAGTGTCAGTGCAATCTTTGGTGTCAGTGCCGCCTCCAATGTCAGTGCAACCTCCAATGTCAGTGCCGCCTCCAATGTCAGTGCAGCCTCTAGTTTCAGAGTAGCCTCCAGTGTCAGTGCAGCCTCCAGTGTCAGTGCTTTAGTACCGGTTAGTCCCCCCACCCAATCAGAGATGAAGAAAACACTCAGAAAAAGTCCAGCTGAGCAGGACTAAAGTTCTTCTAGGCACTGACTAACAACACAATTCCACTAACTGTCATCAGTGGTAAAGAAAAGAAGACACAGGATGGGAGGTCACAGAATGAAATCACCCCTCCCCCTCCCAGTTCTCCTGCACAGACTGTGGTCCTTGCAATCTCTTTAGAAAGCTTATATGTGAGCGCCATCTTGTGGCTGACAATGTGAGGTACAGCTCTGCTGTACACTGTCTTTCTATACAGCATATTTATTACAAGTTTAAAAGCACAGGGAGAATATGCAAACTCCATGCAGGTAGTGATATGGTTGGGATTTGAACTGACGCCACTAGTGCTGCCAGGCAGAAGTGCTGATCACTTAGACAATGTGCAGCCCTTCCATTTATGGGCGTGGGGGCAGGGCAGGTGGGAAGCTGCCCAAGGCAGGACCGGGATAAGGGGTGAGCAGGAGGGTTGGGGGGATTTGTGCTAGTAGGTATGGTTAGGGGGTGCTTGTGCTAGGAGGGGGTATCGGGGGAAATTTGTGCTAGGAGGGGGTATGGGGGGAAGTTTGTGCTGGGAGGGGGGATTTGGAATAGGGGTGGAGAATTTATACTCGGAGGGGAAATTTGGGGGGTGGAGGAAGTGTGCTAGAAGGGGTCATTTTTTAAAAGGGGGGGGGAGCAATTGTGCTAGTAGGGATGATTGGGGGGTGTTTGCGCTAGGAGGGGAGATGGGGGGGATATTTGTGCTAAGAAGGGGATATAGAGTAGGGAAGGAGAATTTATACTCGGAGGGGAAAATTAAGGGGTGGAGGATGCGTGCAAGGAGGGGTGATTTTTTTTGGGGGGGGGGGGGGCTGGGGGGATTTGGGGGATGGAGGGGTCAGAGATTTGTGCTAGGAAGAGGATTTCAGCGTGGGGGGGATTTTTACTGGAAAGAGAGAGAATTTATGCTTAGGGGTTATCATGCAGATTAATGTCCAATTGTTTTTTGGGGAGGGGGGGGGGGGGGTTTGCTGACACATAATGCTCATTAATCTTGGGGGGGCTGGCACATTTTGACATATTCACCCTGGGTTCTAGGTGACCTTGTCCTGGCATTGGGTGGAGGTTAGTATCCTGGGTTTTTATTGCTGTCTGTGTCCCCGCTGGGGAGACCCACCCTCTATATCTGTCCTGGTGTCACCATTGTGACATTTTGGGAAATTCCACATTTTTTGGATTGTCATGGGAACAGAAGGTGAGGGGAAATCTAACCAGTTCTGAGGGAAGATGTCCAAACAGGGATGGCCCCTCACTTTGAGGAGATCTCCTCTTAGTCCTCCTAAGAAGAGGTCTTCTCAAAGTGAGGGGACATCCCTAGACATCTTCCACCAGAACTGGTTAGAATTCCCCTCAACATTAATATGTTGTTCACTTCTTGGGATTGCAGAGGCTCTCTTTAACTGATTGAGGGTTTTGAACCAGTGACCACCCTTTGCCTTCAAACCAACATCACTTCTTCTAGGTCAGGGCTTGACAAATTTGCCTGAAATCTAGGAGCCAGCTAAAAAAGTTAGGAGCCAGTTTTTTTTTTGTTTTTTTTTTAAACTAACAACCAAGCTTTATTTAATAAAACGGATACTAAATTTACACATAAATAGGACTAGAACCCCACTCTCCTCTATAGCGCAATTGGATGGAAACAGACTGTCTGTCTCTTTCCATCCGATGCCATCTGATCCGATCCACGGGATGGATAGAAAATAGAACCACCATCCGTCTGTTTTTGGCGGGCAGGGTCAGATGGCGGCAGATTACTGCTCCATAGAGGAGACAGAACGGTCCGATCAGGTCTGCCTGAAAAACTGACAGGCGGACCTGATCAGACAGTCCGTGTGAAAGGGGCCTTTGGCTGTGGCACGGCGATGAGGGAAAAAAAAAAAAAAGATATATTATTTTTTTTTAATAAGAATTGAAAAAAAAAAAAAAAAGAAAACATTTTTTTATTTTTTTTTTAATAATTAAAAAAAAAAGAAAAAATTATTATTTATTTTTTTTACATTTAAAAAATAAATTAATAATAATAACCACACTCCCTGTCCACTTACCTTTAAGCAAAGGTAACTGGACAGAGAGATGAAGCCTTAAAAAATTCCCTCTCTTCTCCTCTTTGGCATTGAGAACATGCATTACTCCCGGCCACCACAAGAGGGCGCCAGTTCCCCTAGCTTCTCATCTCACAGAAGAAGGCCGAAAAGCCGGGGACTAAATTTTTGGACGCCGCGGAAGTCCGTGAACTCGAAGAGGAGGTGGGGGGCGCAAAAGGGACAGGACACATCCTGCAGGGCACCCCAGGCGCCAGGTCGCTAATTCTAGTCGCAAATGCGACCTGGCGCCCGGGATTTGTCGAGGCCTGTTCTAGGTAGACCTACTTCTTCTTCTTCTAGGTAGACCTACTTTTTCTTCTTCTAGGGAGACCTCCTTCTTCTAGGTAGACCTACTTCTTCTTCTTCTAGGTAGACCTACTTTTTCTTCTTCTAGGTAGACCTACTTTTTCTTCTTCTAGGTAGACCTCCTTCTTCTAGGTAGACCTCCTTCTTCTAGGTAGACCTACTTCTTCTTCTTCTAGGTAGACCTCCTTCTTCTAGGTAGACCTACTTCTTCTTCTAGGTAGACCTACTTCTTCTTCTTCTAGGTAGACCTACTTTTTCTTCTTCTAGCTAGACCTCCTTCTTCTAGGTAGACCTCCTTCTTCTTCTTCTAGGTAGACCTCCTTCTTCTAGGTAGACCTCCTTCTTCTTCTTCTTCTAGGTAGACCTACTTCTTCTTCTTCTAGGTAGACCTCCTTCTTCTTCTTCTAGGTAGACCTCCTTCTTCTTCTTCTAGGTAGACCTCCTTCTTCTAGGTAGACCTACTTCTTCTTCTAGGTAGACCTACTTCTTCTTCTTCTAGGTAGACCTACTTCTTCTTCTTCTAGGTAGACCTCCTTCTTCTAGGTAGACCTTCTTCTTCTTCTAGGTAGACCTACTTCTTCTTCTTCTAGGTAGACCTACTTCTTCTTCTTCTAGGTAGACCTACTTCTTCTTCTTCTAGGTAGACCTACTTCTTCTTCTTCTAGGTAGACCTCCACACAGTTTATGAAGGAACTCGGCAGGTAGGTTGTTCCAAACATCTCGGAGAACTAAACACAGATCTTCTGTGGATGTCGATGTCAGCTGCTTATTGTTGCTGGATGGAGGGTGGGGGGTGGTGGCTGTCTATTGTTGCTGGATGAGGGGAGCAGTCTCTTGTTGATGGTTTGGGGGGGGGCCTGTTTATTGTTTCTGGATTGGGGGGGAACTGTTTATTGTTGTTGGAGATTGGGCGGGAGCTTTCTATTCTTGCTGGACGAAGGGGGGGGGGGCTGTTGATTATTGCAGAATTGGGGGATCTGTTTATTTTTCCTGAATTTGGGGGGAGCAGTCTATTTTTGCTGGATAAGGGGGCTGTTTATTGCTGCTGGATGGGGGGGAAACTCTTTTTTTTGTTGCTGAGGAGCAGTCTATTCCTACTGGATGGGGGGGGGGGGGTGTATTATTGCTGGATTGGGGGGGGGGGGGAAGGGAGCAGTCTATTGTTGCTAGATTGGGGGGGGGGGCTGTTTATTGTTGCTGGGTGAGGGGGGGAGCTGTTTATTGTTGCTGGGTGGGAAGGGGGCATTTCTATTGTTGTTCGATGGGGAGAGGGGCTGTTTATTGATGCTGGATGGGGAGAGGGGGCTGTTGATTGTTGCAGAATTAGGGAGGGGGGGTCTGTTTATTTTTCCTGGATTGGGGGGGGAGCAGTCTATTGTTGCTGGATGGGGGGGGGGGGCAGTCCATTGTTGCTGGATGGGGGGGACTGTTTATTGCTGCTGGATGGGGAGGAACTCTTTTTTGTTGTTGCTGGATTGAGGGGAAGCAGTCTATTGTTACTGGATGGGGGGGGGGGGGGCAGGGGGTTATTATTGCTGGATTGGGGGGGCAGTCTATTGTTGCTGGATTGGGAGGAACTGTTTATTGTTGCTGGATTGGGGGTGGGAGCTGTTTATTGTTGCTGGGCATTTCTGTTTTTGCTGGATGGGGAGGAGAGCTGTTTATTGTTGCTCGATGAGGAGGGGACTGTTTATTGATACTGGATTGGGGGGGGGGGCAGGGGGTTATTATTGCTGGATTGGGGGGGGGGTAGTCTATTGTTGCTGGATTGGGGGGAACTGTTTATTGTTGCTGGATTGGGGGGGGGCTATTTATTGTTACTGGATGGGAGGGGGGCATTTCTATTGTTGCTGGATGGGGAGGAGAGCTGTTTATTGTTGGTGGATGGGGAGGAGAGCTGTTTATTGTTGCTGGATGGAGAGGGGGGGTTGTCTATTATTGCTTCTGCTGCAGTGATGAACTCTAAGGGCTCATGCACATGGGCGCAAAGAGCTGTACAGTGCGGATGAGCGTATGCGTGTTCAGATTCAAGTCCAGTCCCAGGAAGCTGTAGGGACTGGCAGTCAATCAGAGGCAGCCGAGGCATTCTGCACAGCAGCATTTTTACAAGAGGTGTGAGTATACATGCAGCTTCAGGGCAGGGAATGCCTCTGCCGCCTATGATTGGCAGTCTGCAGTGACAGCTTCCATGTGGTACAGCTCAGACGGGTTCAGCATGTGTCTAAACAGGCGTGAGCTCATCTACGATGCCCATGCACTCTGCAGTGTGGTTGAGCATCATAGGAAATGTAGTTCCAAAACATCTGGGGTGGCAAGGTTCACCCTCACTGCCCTAAGGTATTTGCTGAGTGGCATGTTGAGTGCATTGAAGATTTTATTTTTTGCCACAAGTTTTTATGACAAAAACATTTTTGTTTCTTTTTTTATTCAGAGTTGTCACTTTAATCATATATTGCTCACACATGCCACTTTAATAAGATATTTCTCTTACTTGCAGTGGGTATATGTGGAATGACACCCCAAAATACATTCTGCCGCTTCTCCCGAGTATGGGGATACCACACGTGTGAGACTTTCTGGGAGCCTAGCCGCGTACAGCACCCTGAAAGTCAATAAGCACCTCCTCATTACACTTACCCACTACCTATCACAGGTTTGGAGGCCCCCAAAATGCCAGGATAGTACAAAACACCCCCAAATGACCCCTTTTTGCAAAGTGGACACTCCAAGGTATGTGCTAAGATGCATGGTGAGTATTTTGCAGATCTCATTTGTTGCTACAATGTTTAGGAATATGAAGAAAAAAAAAAAACTATTTTTTTTTCAAATCCTTGTGAGAATAAATGTGTACTTATCATGCCTCTTATTAAATTCCTTGGGTGTCTACTTTCCAAAAAAGGGTTGTTTGGGGGGGGGGGGGATTGCTATCTTGGCATTTCAGGGCCTCCAAAACTTTGATAGGTAGTGAGGAAGTTTAATGAGGAAATAACGCCCTTTGAAAGACTGAAGGTGGTCATTGGATTTTGTGTCCTGTACGTGGCTAGGCTGCCAAAAAGTTCCTGACATGGGGTATCCCTGTACTCAGGAGAAGCAGCAGAATGTATTTTGGGGTGTTATTCCACATATACCTATGGCATGTGTGAGCAATATATCATTTAGTGATACCTTTGTGTAAAAAAAAGAAAAAGAAAATGTAATTTTCTAGAAACTTGTGCCAAAACATAAAATATTCCATAGACTCAACATGCCTCTCAGCAAATAGCTTGGGATGTCTGCTTTCCAAAAAGAGGTCATTTGGGGGGGGGGGGGGTTGTCCTATCTTGGCATTTCAGGGCCTCCAAAACGGTGATAGGTAGTGATGAAGTTTGATGAGGAAATAAAGCCCTTTGAAAGATTGAAGGTGTTCATTGGATTTTGGGTCCTGTACGTGGCTAGGCTGCCAAAAAGTTCCTCACATGTGGAATCCCTGTACTCAGGAGGAATGGCAGAATGTATTTTGGGGTGTAATTCCACATTTACCCATGGCATGTGTGAGTAATATATCATTTAGTGATACCTTTGTGTAAAAAAAAGAAAAAAACATGTAATATTCTAGAAACTTGTGGCAAAACATAAAATATTCCATAGACTCAACATGCCTCTCAGCAAATAGCTTGGGGTGTCTACTTTCCAAAAAGGGGTCATATGGGGGGGAGGGGGTTGTGCTATCTTGGCATTCCAGGGCCTCCCAAACTGTGATCGGTAGTGATGAGTTTTCATGAGAAAATGACGCCCTTTGAAAGACTGGAGGTGGTCATTGGATTTGGCTAGGCTGCCAAAAAGTCTCTCACATTTGGTATCCCTGTACTCAGGAGAAGTAGTAGAATGTATTTTGTGGTATAATTCCACATATACCCATGGCATGTGAAAGCAATAAATCATTTAACTGACAACAAAAAATTATGGCAAAAAATAAAATCTTTTATAGTCTAAACATGCCTCTCAGCAAATAGCTTGGGGTGTCTACTTTAGGAAAAGGGGACATTGGGGGGTTGTGCTATCTTGGCATTTCAGGGCATCTAAAACTGTAAAAGGTAGTGAGGAAGTGAAATGAGGAAATTACACACCTTCAGACTTTCAAAAGAGGTCATTGGATTTTGGGCTCCTGCGGCTAGGTGGTGATGAGGTTTAATGAGGAAATTACGCCCTTTGAAAGACTGAAGGTGGTCATTGGATTTGGCTAGGCTCCCACAAAGTCTCTCACATGTGGTATCTCCATACTCAGGAGAAGCATCAGAATGTATTTTGGGGTGTTATTCCACATATACCCACTGCAAGTGTGAGCAATATCTTATTAAGGTGACAACTTTGTGTAAAAAAAGAAAACAGTTTTTCTGCCTTTTTTTAAAAACTTGTGCCAAAAGTAAAAAATCTTCCATGGGCTCAACATGCTTCTCAGCAAATTCCTTGGGGTGTCTACTTTCCAAAAAGGGGGGGTGAGGAACCTCAAGAAATGTGCTAGGCAGTCAGAAAGTAAAAGCTACGTAAATTCCAGTATACCGTATATCCCATATTTTGTAGGCGCTATAACGTTCACATAAAACGATTAATATACAGTAAACCCCCGCTCCATCGCGGTTCAGTTTTTGCGGTCCCGGAATATTGCGTTTTTTTTTTGTAATGTTATTTTACTATATAAATAATTAAAAATGAAATATTTTGGTGTTTTCCATAGCTCTGTCTCTGTCTCTCAGTATCTTTTATGTGTTTAAATGAGTTTCTAATGTTTTAAAAGTGTGTTTAAAGACCTTAAAATGCTTTTACACGTACAGTGACAGTAAAAAAAACACATGCCTATAATGCATTTTAATAGGGTTTTTCTATTTCGCGGATTTTCACTTTTCGCGGCTGGGTCCGGAACGTAACCCCCGCAATGGAGGGGGGTTTACTGTACACTTATTAGGATTTTTTTTTTTTTTTTTACCAAAGACATGTAGCAGAATACATTTTGGCGGAAAGTAGAAAATATGTTTTTTTTTTTTAAATTTTCGGTCTTTTTTTAAATTTATATTGCAAAAAATAAAAAACCCAGTGCTGATCAAATACCACAGAAAGAAAGCTCTATTTGTGTGAAACAAAGGATATACATTTTTTACAGCATTGCATGACAGCTCAATTACCAGGTAAAGTAGCGTAGTGCCGAATAGCAAAAAATGCCCTGGTCAGGAAGGGGGTAAAACCTTCCAGAGGTCAAGTGGTTATTATCCGTCTGATCAATGTTTATAAACAATGTTACTTTGTATCTCTCTATCTCCCGTCTGATCAATGTTTATAAACAATTTTACTTTGTATCTCTTTATCTCCCGTCTGATGAATGTTTATAAACAATGTTACTTTGTATCTCTCTATCTCCTGTCTGATCAATGTTTATAAACAATGTTACTTTGTATCTCTCTATCTCCTGTCTGATCAATGTTTATAAACAATGTTACGTTGTATCTCTCTGTATCCCGTCTGATCAATGTTTATAAACAATGTTACTTTGTATCTCTCTATCTCCCGTCTGATCAATGTTTATAAACAATGTTACGTTGTATCTCTCTATATCCCGTCTGATCAATGTTTATAAACAATGTTACTTTGTATCTCTCTATCTCCTGTCTGATCAATGTTTATAAACAATGTTACTTTGTATCTCTCTATCTCCTGTCTGATCAATGTTTATAAACAATGTTACTTTGTATCTCTCTATCTCCCATCTGATCAATGTTTATAAACAATGTCACGTTGTATCTCTCTAATTCCCGTCTGATCAATGTTTACAAACAATGTTACTTTGTATCTCTCTATCTCCTGTCTGATCAATGTTTATAAACAATGTTACTTTTTATCTCTCTATCTCCTGTCTGATGAATGTTTATAAACAATGTCACTTTGTATCTCTCTATCTCCCGTCTGATCAATGTTTATAAACAATGTTACTTTGTATCTCTCTATCTCCCGTCTGATCAATGTTTATAAACAATGTCACTTTGTATCTCTCTATCTCCCGTCTGATCGATGTTTATAAAAAATCTTGAGGTTTGTGTATTGCAGTGGTGGGTTACATTATTCTTCATACATCATCTCCTCCATGTTCACAGAGCACTACTGAACCCAACTAAGCCGGGACAGTAACAGCAGCAAAAAGCCGGTATTGCCGGGCCAGATGCAGCAGGTTTCTAGGTACAATGTACAGTGCCTTGCGAAAGTATTCAGCCCCCTTGAACTTTGCGACCTTTTGCCATATTTCAGGCTTCAAACATAAAGATATAAAACTGTAATTTTTTTGTGAAGAATCAACAACAAGTGGGACACAATCATGAAGTGGAACGAAATTTATTGGATATTTCAAACTTTTTTAACAAATAAAAAACTGAAAAATTGGGCGTGCAAAATTATTCAGCCCCCTTAAGTTAATACTTTGTAGCGCCACCTTTTGCTGCGATTACAGCTGTAAGTCGCTTGGGGTATGTCTCTATCAGTTTTGCACATCAAGAGACTGAAATTCTTGCCCATTCCTCCTTGCAAAACAGCTCGAGCTCAGTGAGGTTGGATGGAGAGCGTTTGTGAACAGCAGTTTTCAGTTCTTTCCACAGATTCTCGATTGGATTTAGGTCTGGACTTTGACTTGGCCATTCTAACACCTGGATATGTTTATTTGTGAACCATTCCATTGTAGATTTTGCTTTATGTTTTGGATCATTGTCTTGTTGGAAGACAAATCTCCGTCCCAGTCTCAGGTCTTTTGCAGACTCCATCAGGTTTTCTTCCAGAATGGTCCTGTATTTGGCTCCATCCATCTTCCTATCAATTTTAACCATCTTCCCTGTCCCTGCTGAAGAAAAGCAGGCCCAAACCATGATGCTCCCACCACCATGTTTGACAGTGGGGATGGTGTGTTCAGGGTGATGAGCTGTGTTGCTTTTACGCCAAACATAACGTTTTGCATTGTTGCCAAAAAGTTTGATTTTGGTTTCATCTGACCAGAGCACCTTCTTCCACATGTTTAGTGTGTGTCTCCCAGGTGGCTTGTGGAAAACTTTAAACAACACTCTTTATGGATATCTTTAAGAAATGGCTTTCTTCTTGCCACTCTTCCATAAAGGCCATATTTGTGCAGTATACGACTGATTGTTGTCCTATGGACAGAGTCTCCCACCTCAGCTGTAGATCTCTGCAGTTCATCCAGAGTGATCATGGGCCTCTTGGCTGCATCTCTGATCAGTCTTCTCCTTGTATGAGCTGAAAGTTTAGAGGGACGGCAAGGTCTTCGTAGATTTGCAGTGGTCTGATACTCCTTCCATTTCAATATTATCGCTTGCACAGTGCTCCTTGGGATGTTTAAAGCTTGGGAAATCTGGCTTTAAACTTCTCCACAACAGTATCTCGGACCTGCCTGGTGTGTTCCTTGTTCTTCATGATGCTCTCTGCGCCTTAAACAGACTGCTGAGACTATCACAGTGCAGGTACATTTATACAGAGACTTGATTACACACAGGTGGATTCTATTTATTATCATTAGTCATTTAGGTCAACATTGGATCATTCAGAGATCCTCACTGAACTTCTGGAGAGAGTTTGCTGCACTGAAAGTAAAGGGGCTGAATAATTTTGCACGCCCAATTTTTCAGTTATTTGTTAACAAAGTTTGAAATATCCAATAAATTTCATTCCACTTCATGATTGTGTCCCACTTGTTGTTGATTCTTCACAAAAAATTACAGTTTTATATCTTTATGTTTGAAGCCTGAAATGTGGCAAAAGGTCGCAAAGTTCAAGGGGGCCGAATACTTTCGCAAGGCACTGTATGTACATAGGATCTGTTTTCCAGACACTTATCTGATCTGCACAGGAATGTTCAATGATTGCACAATCTTTTCATTTATATTTCTATTACAAATCTATGGTTCCAGCTACGACATTTTTATCAGCTTTTTAATTACATGTATTTTCCCCCCGGCTGGATCCATTTGAGAGAACGTTCTTTTGTGTATAATCTTTCTATCCCCGTGTAAGGAGTCCTCTCTGTACACAGTGTTACAAAGGCTCACAGGCTCAGCCTCGCCCTTTGTGGGAATGTGTAGAGCCAGCAAGGCCGGTTTCTTGATTTGATAGAATTTTCACTTTCGTTTCTGTCTTTTACTGTTGGCGAAGGGGGGTGAGCTGAGGGTGGAGCTGGACTTTCCCCAAAGTCTAACCATTTCTTTAGTTCCTTTCAAGCTTAGATGTGGGTACGAGTTCTTCCAGTTACGCACCGATCGTCGGCTGGATTTATCGGAGGAGCTTATTCCTGTCCTGAATACAGAAAAAGGTTTATCCTGCACTGCAAAGAAATACAATTCTGCTCAACATAGTTCAACGTTTCCTGTCTACTCCGATCAGGAAGTAACAAAGGTCTGCTGTACATGACGTCTTCCATCTCTTTGGCTGCAGCTTCTCTGTTTGATAACCACACCAGAGCGCATAAAATCTTATCACGACCTCCATGGAGAATGGAAAAAGCTTCGTTCACCAAGAGTATTACTTCAGTGAAGACTCCGCCTGTATCTGTAAGTCTTGTAGTTGGGCCCAAGGAAACTGGAGGAAGCGGAAAGGGACGCCAGATGGAACCTCCGAAAGGGAGAAAAAAACAAGACGGATTACGATGAACATTGAGGAAGTAAGTAGATATCTACAGGAACCCAGAAGAGAGCAAGGTAAAGCAGCAAGTGAAACAGAGCGAGCCAGGGCACTGACTACATTGAGCATTGACAACGTCACTAGATGTCTACAAGAACCCAGCAAAAGAGTGCAAGGTAAAGCAGCCAGTGAAACAGAGCGAGCCAGGGCACCGATTACATTGAACATTGACAACGTCACTAGATGTCTACAAGAACCCAGCAAAAGAGTGCAAGGTAAAGCAGCCAGTGAAACAGAGCGAGCCAGGGCACTGACTAAATCGAACATTGACAATGTCACTAGATGTCTACAAGTTCCCAGCAAAAGAGTGCAAGGTAAAGCAGCCAGTGAAACAGAGCGAGCCAGGGCACCGACTACATTGAACATTGACAACATCACTAGATGTCTGCAAGAACCCAGCAAAAGAGTGCAAGGTAAAGCAGCCAGTGAAACAGAGCGAGCCAGGGCACCGACTACATTGAACATTGAGGGCATCACCAGACGTCTACAGGAACCCAGCAAAAGAGCTCAAGGTAAAGTAGCCATAAAAAGAGAGCGAGCCAGGGCACTAGCTACATGGAACGTTGGGGACGTCATCAGACGTCTTCAGGAATCCAGGAGAAGACCAAAAGATAAAGCAACTAGTGAAACAGAGCGAGCCAGGGCACCGACTACATTGAACATTGAGGGCATCACCAGACGTCTACAGGAACCCGGCAAAAGAGCTCAAGGTAAAGTAGACATAAAAAGAAAGCGATCCAGGGCACTAGCTACATGGAACGTTGGGGACGTCATCAGACGTCTTCAGGAATCCAGGAGAAGACCAAAAGATAAAGCAACCAGTGAAACAGAGCGAGCCAAGACTATAATTTCCGACTTCAGCAGATGGTTGGAAGACCTGAGAGAGACAATTCTGAATGGCATTTTCAGCTCACTTTCTGATTTTATCCATCAGCTGGAAATACAAAATGATGAACTGTCCAAAAAAAATGATCCCATTGAAGAGCTGGTTGACATGAATGATCCACTGACTGTCCTACAGGAATCAGACAAACAACCAATACCAGTATCAGACAATGATACCGAGGATGGAGATGATGAGGGCGGTGAGAGACTCGATGAACTTCTTGGTAGTGGTGTTGGTTGGGATAAAGCTGGGGTCCCACACACATTACACACAGGGTCACCTGATATACTTACAGGGGTAAATGGACAAATTGACCTACCAGAACCTGTAGACATAATACTGGATGTAAACACAGTTTTCAATTGCCTGCATCTATTGGATGACAGGAAGACTGCATTCTGGTCATTTATCAAAAATAATCTTCCAGACACCCCAGAGAGGTTTGGGTTTCGTCCTCAGGCACTGAGCAGTCAAAGTTTCTCCACGGGACGCTATTGCTGGGATGTCGAGGTCCAGAGGTCAGATAACTGGAGGGTGGGGATGTCTTACCCCAGTATAGACAGGAAAGGTGGGATTCAGTCGGTGATTGGAAATAATAAGAAATCCTGGTGTCTCTCTAGGAGTCACAATCGCTATTCCGCGATACATGACCGTAAAGAGGCCCACTTATTTGGCAGCATCTCCAGTGGCACCGTAAGGGTATCTCTGGATTATGAATCTGGGCAGATCTCCTTTTATGAGTTGGGCATCTCAGTCCGACACCTCCACACCTTCACCACCACCTTCACTGAACCCCTCCATGCTATGATAGGTGTATGGAGGGGGTGTATAAAGATGTCTGGGGGCAAATCGGGAGGGGTGGGAAATTTAAAAGAAAGGAGCAATCCAATGGGCTAAAGCGGGAGTGGAGACTTCTGTAGGGTATCCCAATGTAGATACAATTTATATCTGAGATCTTTCTATCTCTCCTGTGCTGACCACTGTGATTGGCTGTAAAAGCTTTGGGGTGAAGGGGGTTTTATATTAATTGTCCTCCTCCATTGGCCATTGGTGGTGTCAATGAGATAATACATTTATTTATTGGATTACAGCTCAAAATATGGCTCTATCCATGGAAGCCACCCAAAGCAGGCTGCCCTTGTTCTTCAGGTATCTATCTATCTATCTATCTATCTATCTATCTATCTATCTATCTATCTATCTATCTATCTGTCTGTCTATCTATCTATCTATCTATCTATCTATCTATCTATCTATCTATCTATCTATCTATCTATCTATCTATCTATCTATCTATCTATCTATCTATCTATCTATCTATCTATCTATCTATCTATCTATCTATCTATCTATCTATCTCTCTCTCTCTTGCTATGTCTCTCTCTCGCTCTCTCTCTCTCTCTAGCTATCTCTCTCTCTCTCTATCTCTTTCTCTAGCTATCTCTCTTTCTCTCTCTCTCTCTCTATCTCTCTATCTATCTCTCTCTCTCTCTATCTCTCTCTATCTCTCTCTCTCTATCTAGCTATCTCTCTCTATCTCTCTCTCTCTCTCTCTATCTCTATCTATCTATCTATCTATCTATCTATCTATCTATCTATCTATCTATCTATCTATCTATCTATCTATCTATCTATCTATCTATCTATCTATCTATCTATCTATCTATCTATCTATCTATCCAAGGAATAAGTGGTTCAATTTACTTTCTTTCCTTGCCTTCCCGGCCGGCAGAAAACAATGATTACTGCTAGAGGCTATAGCCGCCAGAAGTAATAGTATGCAGAAAATCCGACAGGCTGGTTGTACCCAAGTTGATGGATGGACTTGGGTACAACCAGCCTGCCCATAGATGGATCGAATCTCGTCCGGTCCCTGCTGAACTGGCTGAGATTTGATCCATCTATGACCGGCTTTGGTATTTGCACTTCTTCTTGGGGTCCATAGTTTAAAGTCAGGATGCCATCTGCATGCGGTTTGCTTGTTCAAAATGGGTGCAGCTCGGGTGCAACCAGCCTGCCTATAGATGGATCGAATCTCAGCCTGTCCCTGCTAAACTGGTCAAGATTCGAAACCATCTATGACCAACTTTGGTCTTTTGCGTTTCTGCTTGGGGTCCATAGTTTGAAGCCAGGGTGCCATCTGCATGCGGTTTGCATGTTCAAAATGGGTGCAGCTTGGGTGCAACCAGCCTGCCCATAGATGGATCGAATCTCGTCCGGTCCCTGCTGAACTGGCTGAGATTTGATCCATCTATGACCGGCTTTGGTATTTGCACTTCTTCTTGGGGTCCATAGTTTAAAGTCAGGATGCCATCTGCATGCGGTTTGCTTGTTCAAAATGAGTGCAGCTTGGGTGCAACCAGCCTGCCTATAGATGGATCGAATCCCAGCCAGTCCCTGCTAAACTGGTCAAGATTCGAAAACCATCTATAACCGACTTTGGTGCTTTGCGTTTCTGCTTGGGGTCTATAGTTTGAAGCCAGGATGCTATCTGCATGGGGTTTGCATGTTCTCCTTCTGCTTGTGTAGGTTTCCTTCGTGAACTCTTGTTTCCTCCCACATTCCAAAGACATGCTGGTAGGTTAATTGGCTCCTTTTTAAGTTGGCCCTACTGTGTATATGTATGAATGTGAGATAGAGACCTTAGAATGCTCCCTCCCGAAGGGCAGGGACTGGTGGGAATGTTCAGTATGTAAAATGATGTGAAAATTGTTAGTGTTATGAATACCTGTAATAAATATATAAGTAAATCTATCCATTTATCTATCATTCTTGAGCTGGAAAACAGAAGGTGGAGGTAATTATATCATTACTTATATTTACTGTGCCTCTTTAATAAAAAATCTTCTGGGAGGGAGGGCTGCAAAAACTATTCCAAACATCTTGCTCAACCTGAACTTGTAGAAGACTCTCCACAATGCGGGACATTGCAACATTCCGACTTGGCCTCAGGCAAGGGTGCAACTATAGATCATGTGTCCCAACGGCTAAATTTTAATAGAGACCAATCCTTCCCCCTCCAGTAATCTCTCTATTGATAATAACATAAGTTACACAATATTGTCAAAAGTATTGGGATGCCTGCCTTTACACGCATGTAAAAGCGTTGGTGTGAAGGGGGTTTTATGTTAATTGTCCTCCTCCATTGGCCATTGGTAGTGTCAATGAGATAATACATTTATTTTTTTTGGATTACAGCTCAAAATATGGCTCTATCCATGGAAGCCATGCCTTTACATGCATATCAACTTTAATGGCATCCCAGTCTTAGTCCGTAGGGTTCAATATTGCGTTGGCCCACCCTTTACAGCTATAACAGCTTCAACTCTTCTGGGAAGGCTGTCCACAAGGTTTAGGAATGTGTCTATGGGAATGTTTGACTATTCTTCAAGAAGCACATTTTTGAGGTCAGGCACTGATGTTGGACGGGAATGCCTGGCTCGCAGTCTCCGCTCTAATTCATCCCAAAGGTGTTCTTCCGGGTTGAGGTCAGGACTCTGTGCAGGTCAGTCAAGTTCAGTGGCCCCTTAATCTGCATGCAGGGGCGCAGGACGCATGGAGTTCAATGGGGATTTTTTTTTTTGGCATCACATGATTAGAGCCTGAGGCTCTAATAGGACGATGCAAAGGGTGGACCCGGGGCGCAGAGCAGTGCGTCCCGAGCCCGCCCATTGTGTGACAGTAGCGAATGAAAATTCGCTATTGTCACACCGATCCTCCTCCTGGCCAAACTTCATGCCATTGGCCGAGGAGGATGCGAAGTTCATGTGCGTGTAAAGGCACATGTCCCAATACTTTTGACAATATAGTGTATGTCCAAAAAAAAAAAAACAGGAATCAGGAAATAAAACAGCATAATCATTACATTTCTGGGGATCAGATCCGAGGACAGAAGATGTGAGGGAAGGGCAGCAGTGCAGGGAATTCACTTTTACGATGAAATTCTAACTCCAGATTTCAGTCACTTTTCAATTACTTTGTATGAAGCATCAGCTACATACAGTATACAACACTATGTTCAGGCTTCCTCTGATTGGTGGAGAGGCAGGCGAATGGTATCATGAGTTCCACCTCAACTAATCAGAGAAATCAGTACAAGGCTTCCTGTGAATGGCTGAGCAGTGCTTGGCCTGGCTTGATTTTGTTCCAGGAGTGAGATTGGAATTCCAGAACACAGTGCTGACAATGATTCTGGAGTCTTTGCCTCTACATCTGATGTCAGCGTTTCTTAATTGGATATATCCCAAGAGGTACAGAGTCAGTTTCAGAGGAGGTACAGAGTCAGTGTCTTTAGAGGTAGATGTCCAGTGTGACAGGGGGCACAGGCCAGGGTCAATGTCCCAGGGGGTACAGGGTCAGTGATACAGAGTCAATTTTCCAGGTGGTACAGAGCCAATTAAATGAGGAACTGGGTCAGTGTCACAGGGGGTACAGGGTCAGTGTCACAGGGGGGTACAGGGCCAGTGTCCCAGGGGGTACAGGACAGGGTCAATGTCCCAGGGAGTACAGGGTCAATGTCCCAGGGGGTACAGGGTCAGTGTCACAGGGGGTACAGGCCAGGGTCAATGTCCCAGGGAGTACAGGGTCAATGTCCCAGGGGGTAGAGGGTCAGTGTCCAAGGAGATACAGGGTCAATGTAATGGGGTACAGAGTTAGTGTCTTCAGAGGTACTGGGTCAGTGTCACAGGGAGCACAGCGTCAGTGTCCCAGGGGGCACAGGGTCAGTGTCCCAAGGGGTACAGGGTCAGTGCCACAGGGGGTACAGGGCCAATGTCCCAGGGGGTACAGGCCAGGGTCAATGTACCAGGGGGTACAGGCAAAGGGTCAATGTCCCAGGGGGTACAGGGCCAATGTCCCAGGGGGTACAGGGTCAATGTCCCAGGGGGTACAGTGTCAGTGTCCAAGGAGATACAGAGTAAATGTCCCAGGAGGTAGAGAGCCAATGAAATGGGGTACAGAGTTGGTGTCTTCAGTAGTACAGGGTTAGTGTCAATGGGGGTACAGGGTCAGTGTCACAGGGGGTACAGGTTCAGTATCACAGGAGGTACAGGGTCAGTGTCACAGGGGGTACATTGTCAGTGTCACAGGGGGTACAGGGTCAATGTCCCAGGGGGTACAGGGTCAGTGTCACAGGGGGTACAGGGTCAGTTTCACAAGGGGTACAGAGTCAGTGTCATAGGGGGTACAGGGTCAGTATCACAGGGGGTACAGTGTCACAGGGGGTACAGGGTCAGTGTCACAGGGGGTACAGGGTCAATATCACAGGGGGTACAGGGTCAGTATCAAAGGGGTACAGGGTCAGTGTCACAGGGGGTACAGGGTCAGTATCACAGGGGGTACAGGGTCAGTATCACAGGGGGTACGGAGTCAGTGTCACAGTGGGTACAGGGTCAGTATCACAGGGGGTACAGAATCAGTATCACAGGGGGTACAGAATCACTATCACAGGGGGTACAGGGTCAGTGTCACAGGGGGTACAGGGTCAGTATCACAGGGGGTACTGGGTCAGTGCCAAAGGAGGTACTGGGTCAGTATCACAGGGGGTACAGGGTCAGTGTCACAGGGGGTACAGAGTCAGTGTCACAGGGGGTACAGGGTCAGTATCACAGGGGGTACAGAATCACTATCACAGGGGGTACAGGGTCAGTATCACAGGGGGTACAGGGTCAGTGTCACAGGGGGTACAGAGTCAGTGTCACAGGGGGTACAGAGTCAGTGTCACAGGGGGTACAGAATCAGTATCACATGGGGTACAGGGTCAGTGTCACAGGGGGTACAGTGTCAGTGTCACAGGGGGTACAGAGTCAGTGTCACAGGGGGTACAGGGTCAGTGTCCCAGGGGGTACAGGGTCAGTGTCACAGGGGGTACAGTGTCAGTGTCACAGGGGGTACAGGGTCAGTATCACAGGGGGTACAGGGTCAGTGTCAAAGGAGGTACTGGGTCAGTATCACAGGGGGTACAGGGTCAGTATCACAGAAGGGGTACAGAATCAGTATCACAGGGGGTAGAGGGTCAGTGTCACATGGGGTACAGGGTCAGTATCACAGGGGGTACAGGGTCAGTGTCACAGGGGGTACAGAGTCAGCGTCACAGGGGGTACAGGGTCAGCATCACAGGGGGTACAGGGTCAGTGTCACAGGGGGTACAGTGTCAGTGTCACAGGGGGTACAGGGTCAGTATCACAGGGGGTACAGAATCAGTATCACAGGGGGTACAGAGTCAGTGTCACAGGGGGTACAGGGTCAGTATCACAGGGGGTACAGAATCAGTATCACAGGGGGTACAGAATCAGTATCACAGGGGGTGCAGGGTCAGTATCACAGGGGGTACAGGGTCAGTATCACAGGGGGTACAGGGTCAGTATCACATGGTGGTACAGGGTCAGTATCACAGGGGGTACAGGGTCAGTGTCACAGGGGGTACAGGGTCAATGTACCAGGAGGTACAGATTCAGTGTCCAAAGAGGTACAGAGTCAATCTTCCACCTAATTTCTATCTATCTATCTATCTATCTATCTATCTATCTATCTATCTATCTATCTATCTATCTATCTATCTATCTATCTATCTATCTATCTATCTATCTATCTATCTATCTATCCAAGGAATATGTGGTTCAATTTACTTTCTTTCCTTGCCTTCTCGGCCGGCGTGTCACAGGGGGTACAGGGTCAGTATCACAAGGGGTACAGAATCAGTATCACAGGGTCAGTGTCAAAGGAGGTACAGGATCAGTATCACAGGGGGTATAGTGTCAGTGTTACAGGGGGTACAGGGTCAGTATCACAGGGGGTACAGGGTCAGTGTCACAGGGGGTACAGGGTCAGTGTCACAGGGGGTACAGGGTCAGTGTCCCAGGGGGTACAGAATCAGTATCACATGGGGTACAGGGTCAGTGTCACAGGGGGTACAGTGTCAGTGTCACAGGGGGTACAGAGTCAGTGTCACAGGGGGTACAGGGTCAGTGTCCCAGGGGGTACAGGGTCAGTGTCACAGGGGGTACAGTGTCAGTGTCACAGGGGGTACAGGGTCAGTATCACAGGGGGTACAGGGTCAGTGTCAAAGGAGGTACTGGGTCAGTATCACAGGGGGTACAGGGTCAGTATCACAGAAGGGGTACAGAATCAGTATCACAGGGGGTAGAGGGTCAGTGTCACATGGGGTACAGGGTCAGTATCACAGGGGGTACAGGGTCAGTGTCACAGGGGGTACAGAGTCAGCGTCACAGGGGGTACAGGGTCAGCATCACAGGGGGTACAGGGTCAGTGTCACAGGGGGTACAGTGTCAGTGTCACAGGGGGTACAGGGTCAGTATCACAGGGGGTACAGAATCAGTATCACAGGGGGTACAGAGTCAGTGTCACAGGGGGTACAGGGTCAGCATCACAGGGGGTACAGGGTCAGTGTCACAGGGGGTACAGTGTCAGTGTCACAGGGGGTACAGGGTCAGTATCACAGGGGGTACAGAATCAGTATCACAGGGGGTACAGAGTCAGTGTCACAGGGGGTACAGGGTCAGTATCACAGGGGGTACAGAATCAGTATCACAGGGGGTACAGAATCAGTATCACAGGGGGTGCAGGGTCAGTATCACAGGGGGTACAGGGTCAGTATCACATGGTGGTACAGGGTCAGTATCACAGGGGGTACAGTGTGAGTGTCACAGGGGGTACAGGGTCAGTATCACAGGGGGTACAGGGTCAGTGTCAAAGGAGGTACTGGGTCAGTATCACAGGGGGTACAGGGTCAGTGTCAAAGGAGGTACTGGGTCAGTATCACAGGGGGTACAGAGTCAGTGTCACAGGGGGTACAGGGTCAGTGTCCCAGGGGGTACAGGGTCAGTGTTACAGGGGGTACAGTGTCAGTGTCACAGGGGGTACAGGGTCAGTATCACAGGGGGTACAGGGTCAGTGTCAAAGGAGGTACTGGGTCAGTATCACAGGGGGTACAGGGTCAGTATCACAGAAGGGGTACAGAATCAGTATCACAGGGGGTAGAGGGTCAGTGTCACATGGGGTACAGGGTCAGTGTCACAGGGGGTACAGAGTCAGCGTCACAGGGGGTACAGGGTCAGCATCACAGGGGGTACAGGGTCAGTGTCACAGGGGGTACAGTGTCAGTGTCACAGGGGGTACAGTGTCAGTGTCACAGGGGGTACAGGGTCAGTATCACAGGGGGTACAGGGTCAGTGTCAAAGGAGGTACTGGGTCAGTATCACAGGGGGTACAGGGTCAGTATCACAGAAGGGGTACAGGGTCAGTGTCAAAGGAGGTACTGGGTCAGTATCACAGGGGGTACAGGGTCAGTGTCAAAGGAGGTACTGGGTCAGTATCACAGGGGGTACAGGGTCAGTATCACAGGGGGTACAGGGTCAGTGTCAAAGGAGGTACTGGGTCAGTATCACAGGGGGTACAGGGTCAGTATCACAGAAGGGGTACAGAATCAGTATCACAGGGGGTAGAGGGTCAGTGTCACATGGGGTACAGAATCACTATCACAGGGGGTACAGGGTCAGTATCACAGGGGGTACAGGGTCAGTATCACAGGGGGTACAGGGTCAGTGTCACAGGGGGTACAGAGTCAGCGTCACAGGGGGTACAGGGTCAGCATCACAGGGGGTACAGGGTCAGTGTCACAGGGGGTACAGTGTCAGTGTCACAGGGGGTACAGTGTCAGTGTCACAGGGGGTACAGGGTCAGTATCACAGGGGGTACAGGGTCAGTGTCAAAGGAGGTACTGGGTCAGTATCACAGGGGGTACAGGGTCAGTATCACAGAAGGGGTACAGAATCAGTATCACAGGGGGTAGAGGGTCAGTGTCACATGGGGTACAGGGTCAGTATCACAGGGGGTACAGGGTCAGTGTCACAGGGGGTACAGAGTCAGCGTCACAGGGGGTACAGGGTCAGCATCACAGGGGGTACAGGGTCAGTGTCACAGGGGGTACAGTGTCAGTGTCACAGGGGGTACAGGGTCAGTATCACAGGGGGTACAGAATCAGTATCACAGGGGGTACAGAGTCAGTGTCACAGGGGGTACAGGGTCAGCATCACAGGGGGTACAGGGTCAGTGTCACAGGGGGTACAGTGTCAGTGTCACAGGGGGTACAGGGTCAGTATCACAGGGGGTACAGAATCAGTATCACAGGGGGTACAGAGTCAGTGTCACAGGGGGTACAGGGTCAGCATCACAGGGGGTACTGGGTCAGTATCACAGGGGGTACAGAGTCAGTGTCACAGGGGGTACAGGGTCAGTATCACAGGGGGTACAGAATCAGTATCACAGGGGGTACAGAATCAGTATCACAGGGGTTGCAGGGTCAGTATCACAGGGGGTACAGGGTCAGTATCACATGGTGGTACAGGGTCAGTATCACAGGGGGTACAGGGTCAGTGTCACAGGGGGTACAGGGTCAATGTACCAGGAGGTACAGATTCAGTGTCCAAAGAGGTACAGAGTCAATCTTCCACCTAATTTCTATCTATCTATCTATCTATCTATCTATCTATCTATCTATCTATCTATCTATCTATCTATCTATCTATCTATCTATCTATCTATCTATCTATCTATCTATCTATCTATCTATCTATCAAAGGAATATGTGGTTCAATTTACTTTCTTTCCTTGCCTTCTCGGCCGGCGTGTCACAGGGGGTACAGAATCAGTATCACAGGGTCAGTGTCAAAGGAGGTACAGGATCAGTATCACAGGGGGTATAGTGTCAGTGTTACAGGGGGTACAGGGTCAGTATCACAGGGGGTACAGGGTCAGTGTCACAGGGGGTACAGGGTCAGTATCACAGGGGGTACAGTGTCAGTGTTACAGGGGGTACAGGGTCAGTATCACAGGGGGTACAGAATCAGTATCACAGGGGGTACAGAATCAGTATCACAGGGGGTACAGAATCAGTATCACAGGGGGTACAGAATCAGTATCACAGGGGGTACAGGGTCAGTATCACAGAAGGGGTATAGGGTCAGTGTCAAAGGAGGTACTGGGTCAGTATCACAGGGGGTACAGGGTCAGTGTCAAAGGAGGTACTGGGTCAGTATCACAGGGGGTACAGGGTCAGTATCACAGGGGGTACAGGGTCAGTGTCAAAGGAGGTACAGGGTCAGTATCACAGAAGGGGTACAGAATCAGTATCACAGGGGGTAGAGGGTCAGTGTCACATGGGGTATAGGGTCAGTATCACAGGGGGTACAGGGTCAGTGTCACAGGGGGTACAGAGTCAGCGTCACAGGGGGTACAGGGTCAGCATCACAGGGGGTACAGGGTCAGTGTCACAGGGGGTACAGTGTCAGTGTCACAGGGGGTACAGTGTCAGTGTCACAGGGGGTACAGGGTCAGTATCACAGGGGGTACAGGGTCAGTGTCAAAGGAGGTACTGGGTCAGTATCACAGGGGGTACAGGGTCAGTATCACAGAAGGGGTACAGAATCAGTATCACAGGGGGTAGAGGGTCAGTGTCACATGGGGTACAGGGTCAGTATCACAGGGGGTACAGGGTCAGTGTCACAGGGGGTACAGAGTCAGCGTCACAGGGGGTACAGGGTCAGCATCACAGGGGGTACAGGGTCAGTGTCACAGGGGGTACAGTGTCAGTGTCACAGGGGGTACAGGGTCAGTATCACAGGGGGTACAGAATCAGTATCACAGGGGGTACAGAGTCAGTGTCACAGGGGGTACAGGGTCAGCATCACAGGGGGTACAGGGTCAGTGTCACAGGGGGTACAGTGTCAGTGTCACAGGGGGTACAGGGTCAGTATCACAGGGGGTACAGAATCAGTATCACAGGGGGTACAGAGTCAGTGTCACAGGGGGTACAGGGTCAGCATCACAGGGGGTACTGGGTCAGTATCACAGGGGGTACAGAGTCAGTGTCACAGGGGGTACAGGGTCAGTATCACAGGGGGTACAGAATCAGTATCACAGGGGGTACAGAATCAGTATCACAGGGGGTGCAGGGTCAGTATCACAGGGGGTACAGGGTCAGTATCACATGGTGGTACAGGGTCAGTATCACAGGGGGTACAGGGTCAGTGTCACAGGGGGTACAGGGTCAATGTACCAGGAGGTACAGATTCAGTGTCCAAAGAGGTACAGAGTCAATGTTCCACCTAATTTCTATCTATCTATCTATCTATCTATCTATCTATCTATCTATCTATCTATCTATCTATCTATCTATCTATCTATCTATCTATCTATCTATCAAAGGAATATGTGGTTCAATTTACTTTCTTTCCTTGCCTTCTCGGCCGGCGTGTCACAGGGGGTACAGAATCAGTATCACAGGGTCAGTGTCAAAGGAGGTACAGGATCAGTATCACAGGGGGTATAGTGTCAGTGTTACAGGGGGTACAGGGTCAGTATCACAGGGGGTACAGGGTCAGTGTCACAGGGGGTACAGGGTCAGTATCACAGGGGGTACAGTGTCAGTGTTACAGGGGGTACAGGGTCAGTATCACAGGGGGTACAGAATCAGTATCACAGGGGGTACAGAATCAGTATCACAGGGGGTACAGAATCAGTATCACAGGGGGTACAGATTCAGTGTCCAAAGAGGTACAGAGTCAATCTTCCACCTAATTTCTATCTATCTATCTATCTATCTATCTATCTATCTATCTATCTATCTATCTATCTATCTATCTATCTATCTATCTATCTATCTATCTATCTATCTATCTATCTATCTATCAAAGGAATATGTGGTTCAATTTACTTTCTTTCCTTGCCTTCTCGGCCGGCGTGTCACAGGGGGTACAGAATCAGTATCACAGGGTCAGTGTCAAAGGAGGTACAGGATCAGTATCACAGGGGGTATAGTGTCAGTGTTACAGGGGGTACAGGGTCAGTATCACAGGGGGTACAGGGTCAGTGTCACAGGGGGTACAGGGTCAGTATCACAGGGGGTACAGTGTCAGTGTTACAGGGGGTACAGGGTCAGTATCACAGGGGGTACAGAATCCGTATCACAGGGGGTACAGAATCAGTATCACAGGGGGTACAGAATCAGTATCACAGGGGGTACAGAATCAGTATCACAGGGGGTACAGGGTCAGTATCACAGAAGGGGTATAGGGTCAGTGTCAAAGGAGGTACTGGGTCAGTATCACAGGGGGTACAGGGTCAGTGTCAAAGGAGGTACTGGGTCAGTATCACAGGGGGTACAGGGTCAGTATCACAGGGGGTACAGGGTCAGTGTCAAAGGAGGTACTGGGTCAGTATCACAGGGGGTACAGGGTCAGTATCACAGAAGGGGTACAGAATCAGTATCACAGGGGGTAGAGGGTCAGTGTCACATGGGGTATAGGGTCAGTATCACAGGGGGTACAGGGTCAGTGTCACAGGGGGTACAGAGTCAGCGTCACAGGGGGTACAGGGTCAGCATCACAGGGGGTACAGGGTCAGTGTCACAGGGGGTACAGTGTCAGTGTCACAGGGGGTACAGTGTCAGTGTCACAGGGGGTACAGGGTCAGTATCACAGGGGGTACAGGGTCAGTGTCAAAGGAGGTACTGGGTCAGTATCACAGGGGGTACAGGGTCAGTATCACAGAAGGGGTACAGAATCAGTATCACAGGGGGTAGAGGGTCAGTGTCACATGGGGTACAGGGTCAGTATCACAGGGGGTACAGGGTCAGTGTCACAGGGGGTACAGAGTCAGCGTCACAGGGGGTACAGGGTCAGCATCACAGGGGGTACAGGGTCAGTGTCACAGGGGGTACAGTGTCAGTGTCACAGGGGGTACAGGGTCAGTATCACAGGGGGTACAGAATCAGTATCACAGGGGGTACAGAGTCAGTGTCACAGGGGGTACAGGGTCAGCATCACAGGGGGTACAGGGTCAGTGTCACAGGGGGTACAGTGTCAGTGTCACAGGGGGTACAGGGTCAGTATCACAGGGGGTACAGAATCAGTATCACAGGGGGTACAGAGTCAGTGTCACAGGGGGTACAGGGTCAGCATCACAGGGGGTACTGGGTCAGTATCACAGGGGGTACAGAGTCAGTGTCACAGGGGGTACAGGGTCAGTATCACAGGGGGTACAGAATCAGTATCACAGGGGGTACAGAATCAGTATCACAGGGGGTGCAGGGTCAGTATCACAGGGGGTACAGGGTCAGTATCACATGGTGGTACAGGGTCAGTATCACAGGGGGTACAGGGTCAGTGTCACAGGGGGTACAGGGTCAATGTACCAGGAGGTACAGATTCAGTGTCCAAAGAGGTACAGAGTCAATGTTCCACCTAATTTCTATCTATCTATCTATCTATCTATCTATCTATCTATCTATCTATCTATCTATCTATCTATCTATCTATCTATCTATCTATCTATCTATCTATCTATCTATCTATCTATCTATCTATCTATCTATCTATCAAAGGAATATGTGGTTCAATTTACTTTCTTTCCTTGCCTTCTCGGCCGGCGTGTCACAGGGGGTACAGAATCAGTATCACAGGGTCAGTGTCAAAGGAGGTACAGGATCAGTATCACAGGGGGTATAGTGTCAGTGTTACAGGGGGTACAGGGTCAGTATCACAGGGGGTACAGGGTCAGTGTCACAGGGGGTACAGGGTCAGTATCACAGGGGGTACAGTGTCAGTGTTACAGGGGGTACAGGGTCAGTATCACAGGGGGTACAGAATCAGTATCACAGGGGGTACAGAATCAGTATCACAGGGGGTACAGATTCAGTGTCCAAAGAGGTACAGAGTCAATCTTTCACATTATACAATTTCCTTCTATAGATTTCTTTTAGATTTACCAAAATGATAATATAATATGAGGTCAGACCTAAACACTTTTCAATTCATATGCAATCAGACCGGCCCTTTCGCTACATAGTTGAAGGTAAATTTAAAGGAAATTAAATTAGAAAATTTTGTATGGCCAGCCTTCTATCTATCTATCTATCTATCTATCTATCTATCTATCTATCTATCTATCTATCTATCTATCTATCTATCTATCTATCTATCTATCTATCTATCTATCTATCTATCTATCTATCTATCTATCTATCTATCTATCTATCTATCTATCTGTCTTTCTGTCTGTCTGTCTAATCGTTATCTCTCTTTCTTTCTTTCTTGTTTCGACAGAAAATATCCCTTATATTGTGTGACTCTGTAATAGAAATCTTCTGGAATGAAGAGATGGTAAAATGATCTCAAACATCTTGCCAAACCTGACATGCCCGTCCATACCTCCCTGCTGCAGGGCAGGCGCAGGCCTCTGGTCATAGTGAGGAACATCTTGTTACAAAGAGTAAAGCATGTTGACTGAAACTTTGTGTTTTGTCTTCTACTTCTGTAGACGTTTTCACAGACCCCCCTCCCCGCACCCACCTCTCTTCCTCAGTTTGCTCTGCTATGTAAAAAAACTTCCACCATTGAGTGTTTTCTATGGACCTTTAAGAAGCCAACTTATTGGCCATTGTAATCATTGTCAACAAGTTGTAGTGATCCAAAACGGCCACAAGATGTCAGCACACCACGGAACAATATGATGCTATGTGTCAGGGAAGAACTTTGAGCAGAACTGCCAAATATTCCAATGCCAAAGATGGCCGCGCATGCGCGTTAGCAATTGGTACGCGATGGCGCAAGCAGCGGCGCATGTTAATTAGTGCTAATTACCAGCATTCACTGCCTATATAAACTCAGCACTGGCTATCATTCATTGCTGGATTACCTTCAGCTAGTACCGGTGTTCCTTGTGCCTTGAACTTCAGCTTGATTACCCGTTACCGACCCGGCTATCCTTGACCTGCTCTGGCTTATCTCCTGGCTCTGAACCTGGCTTGCTTTATGGACTTTCTCCTGCCTGCTCCTGATTGATTCCTCCTGTTTGACCTTGGCTTGATCCCGACTACTCTACCTGCCTCTGTTCCTGATTGACCTCCCGTGTTTGACCCTCGGCCTGGCTACTGACCTTGATTGCATTGACCTGCCTGCACTTCCAGTGGTGGTGACCACCTTATCCAGTACAGATCCGATTCCTGAAGTAGCTACACCTGTAGGCAACCCGTGCACCTTTGGGCACAGCACCTTCTATCACCATCTCCAGGGGTGCTCTGCACTCAGCCGCAAGGGGAGCCCTCTCGTCACCTCAGCCTCCAGCCTGGTTCCTGACACTATGACACCACATGCTAACTCTACGCAGAGATGAACAGCACCAAAATCCTCATCCTTCATCCTGTGGAAAATAGTGAACAGAAAGTGCAGTGCTAAAATAGTGAACCACAATAATAACCATAAAAAATATGGATATTATCAGTGCCCTGATCCCCTAAAGAAGCTCCCTGTGAAACGCGTCGGGAAGCATCTTCTGCTGCCTATAATTGATTGAAAGGCAATGGAATTGCACGTGGCCCTTTTTTTAGGCACTCAACAACCAATTAGGAAAATGGGAAGAATTTTATGATTATACTCTTACAACTGGAGATTTCTTTTACATAGGCAAAACAACACCTCCTACAGCAGGGACATGTTTCCCCCCTGAAGACAGTGATTTAAGACCATAACAATTGAATGGTACTACATGGGGGGGGCTCCATAATCCGTCAGGAGGGGAAACTGCAGGCAAGACTTTTATGGTGTTGTAAGTACATAGCAAAATGTTATGGCCCCTGCATTATTGTGATAATCTTAGTTTACTGATATGTGTCTTATAGAGTGCATCCGGAAAGTATTCACAGCGCTTCACTTTTTCCACATTTTGTTATGTTACAGCCTTATTCCAAAATGGATTAAATGTATTCATTTCCTCAAAATTCTACAAACAATACCCCATAATGACAATGTGAAAGACGCTTGTTTAAATCTTTGCAAATGTAATTAAAAAAAAAAAAAAAATCCCATGTACATAAGTATTCACACCCTTTGCTCAATACTTTGGTGAAGCTCCTTTGGCACCAATTACAGCCTCAAGTATTTTTGAGTGTGATGCCACAAGCTTGGCACACCTATTTTTGGGCAGTTTCTCCCATTCTTCTTTGCAGGAGCTCTCAAGCTCCATCAGGTTGGATGGGGAGCGTCGGTGCCCAGCCATTTTCAGATCTCCCCATAGATGTTCAATCGGGTTCAGGTCTGGGCTCTGGCTGGGCCATTCAAGGACATTCATAGGGTTGTCCCGTAGCCACTCCTTTGTTATCTTGGCTGTGTACTTATGGTTGTTGTCTTGCTGGAAGATGAACCTTTGCCCCAGTCTGAGGTCCAGAGTGCTTTGGAGAAGATTTTCATCAAGGATGTCTCTTACATAATGTTTGGCGGTTCTAAGTAATTTTCTGGCTAAAAATTCAGATTTTTAACTTATAAACGACAAGTGTCAGAAATAGGCCTGGTCCTTAGGTGGTTAACGTCAAAGTAGCGACCTAAATACGCGGCGGGCGGTCCGGAAGTGGTTAAGTTAGAGGAGCCGAGAACTTGTTTGGGCCTTCTGCTGCGGCATACAGCCCAGACCTGCGGGACTCCGGGACTTGGTTGAAATTCCGGGAAGGTCCCGCAGGATTCGGGACAGTTGGGAGGTATGCCTACAGACTAAGACTGGGATGCTATTAAAGTTCATGTGCGTGTAAAGGCAGGCGTCCCAATACTTTTGGTAATATAGTGTATCTCCTATCCGGAGCTGCTCTCACAGATTTCCCCTTACATTCTGTCCCGGTGACAACGTTTCACCAGACAGGAAGTGAGGGGAAATCTCCAACAGCAACGCAGAGAGAAATAAAAATACTTTTCTTTAGGGGAGGAAGGTTAGAACCCCTGACAGGTTTTTATTTCTTTCCGTATTGCAGTTATTTCCCCTTACTTCCTGTCTGGTGAAATGTTGTCACCGGGACAGGATGTGATGGGAAATGTAACTAATGGAGCTCTGGATGGCAGTAATAACCTTACAGGGGTTCTAATCCTTCCCCACTGACTGGAGATACATGTATATTTTGTGTTATTTGCACATGAGTATAACATATTATTTTATCTCATCTATTTATACCTCTCCAATTCCAGTTCGTTTTATTTATTGCTTTAAAAGTCTAAAATCTGAATTATTTTACTTCCCAGGATTCTTGAATCTCACTTATTACAATATATATTTATATACTCCATCATAGTACAGGAAAATTAAATAGGAGGGAACTCTTCCCTCTTCTAATATGGCCGCTGCGGCTTCACGCACACGTTGCGTACGCTCCTTTTCTTACTCACCATTGGCCCTGATCCTCTCTTGTGTGCTACAGAAAAATGGCCGCCGACCTCTCTCTTACTGGGGACATAGTGATAAGATTTGCTTATCATATGTATTATTTTTTTTACATTTTTCGATGTTTCGGTAAGCTGTCATCAGAAAGTTTCATAAATCAGAATTTAGTCTGCCGGAAAGTTGTCGCCCTCATCGATCTGGCTGTAACTATGGTAACAAGGAAGTAGGTGTGTGTGTGATGTACAGGCGGCGGAAGTGTAACCCCCTAGACCGGAAGTGGGGTCTGTAGTAGTGTTGGTGGGTATTGTGTACAGCAGTGTCTATGGTGGGGGGTTTGCTGTGTTGGGGGTGTTATGGGGAGTGAGGGGTGCAGGTGAGAATTTGTGGGGAGGACATAGGAGGGTGGGGTAGGAAGGGAGGGGTGTATGGGGGGGATTATAAGGTTGGAAATTATTCGAGAGGAATGTATTAGGGTGTGAAGGACATGGAATGAGGGATACATAGAGGGGTGTCATGGGGTGGAATAGGGTGTGAGGGGTATATATGAGGATGTTATATGATGTGAGGGGTATATATGAGGATGTTATATGATGTGAGGGGTATATATGGGGGTGTGATATGATGTGAGGGGTATATATGGGGGTGTGATATGATGTGAGGGGTATATATGAGGATGTTATATGATGTGAGGGGTATATATGAGGATGTTATATGATGTGAGGGGTATATATGAGGATGTGATATGATGTGAGGGGTATATATGGGGGTGTGATATGATGTGAGGGGTATATATGGGGGTGTGATATGATGTGAGGGGTATATATGGGGATGTGATATGATGTGAGGGGTATATATGGGGATGTGATATGATGTGAGGGGTATATATGGGGGTGTGATATGATGTGAGGGGTATATATGGGGGTGTGATATGATGTGAGGGGTATATATGGGGGTGTGATATGATGTGAGGGGTATATATGGGGGTGTGATATGATGTGAGGGGTATATATGGGGGGTGTGATATGATGTGAGGGGTATATATGGGGGTGTGATATGATGTGAGGGGTATATATGGGATGTGATATGATGTGAGGGGTATATATGGGGGTGTGATATGATGTGAGGGGTATATATGGGGGTGTGATATGATGTGAGGGGTATATATGGGGGTGTGATATGATGTGAGGGGTATATATGGGGGTGTGATATGATGTGAGGGGTATATATGGGGGTGTGATATGATGTGAGGGGTATATATGGGGTGTGATATGATGTGAGGGGTATATATGGGGGTGTTGTATGATGGGAGGGGTATATATGGGGGTGTTATATGATGTGAGGGGTATATATGGGGATGTGATATGATGTGAGGGGTATATATGGGGTGTGATATGATGTGAGGGGTATATATGGGGGTGTGATATGATGTGAGGGGTATATATGGGGGTGTGATATGATGTGAGGGGTATATATGGGGGTGTGATATGATGTGAGGGGTATATATGGGGGTGTGATATGATGTGAGGGGTATATATGGGGGGTGTGATATGATGTGAGGGGTATATATGGGGGTGTGATATGATGTGAGGGGTATATATGGGATGTGATATGATGTGAGGGGTATATATGGGGGTGTGATATGATGTGAGGGGTATATATGGGGGTGTGATATGATGTGAGGGGTATATATGGGGGTGTGATATGATGTGAGGGGTATATATGGGGGTGTGATATGATGTGAGGGGTATATATGGGGGTGTGATATGATGTGAGGGGTATATATGGGGTGTGATATGATGTGAGGGGTATATATGGGGGTGTTGTATGATGGGAGGGGTATATATGGGGGTGTTATATGATGTGAGGGGTATATATGGGGATGTGATATGATGTGAGGGGTATATATGGGGTGTGATATGATGTGAGGGGTATATATGGGGGTGTGATATGATGTGAGGGGTATATATGGGGGTGTGATATGATGTGAGGGGTATATATGGGGGTGTGATATGATGTGAGGGGTATATATGGGGGTGTGATATGATGTGAGGGGTATATATGGGGGTGTGATATGATGTGAGGGGTATATATGGGGGGTGTGATATGATGTGAGGGGTATATATGGGGGTGTGATATGATGTGAGGGGTATATATGGGATGTGATATGATGTGAGGGGTATATATGGGGGTGTGATATGATGTGAGGGGTATATATGGGGGGTGTGATATGATGTGAGGGGTATATATGGGGGTGTGATATGATGTGAGGGGTATATATGGGGGTGTGATATGATGTGAGGGGTATATATGGGGTGTGATATGATGTGAGGGGTATATATGGGGGTGTTGTATGATGGGAGGGGTATATATGGGGGTGTTATATGATGTGAGGGGTATATATGGGGATGTGATATGATGTGAGGGGTATATATGGGGTGTGATATGATGTGAGGGGTATATATGGGGGTGTGATATGATGTGAGGGGTATATATGGGGGGTGTGATATGATGTGAGGGGTATATATGGGGGTGTGATATGATGTGAGGGGTATATATGGGGGTGTGATATGATGTGAGGGGTATATATGGGGGTGTGATATGATGTGAGGGGTATATATGGGGGGTGTGATATGATGTGAGGGGTATATATGGGGGTGTGATATGATGTGAGGGGTATATATGGGATGTGATATGATGTGAGGGGTATATATGGGGGTGTGATATGATGTGAGGGGTATATATGGGGGGTGTGATATGATGTGAGGGGTATATATGGGGGTGTGATATGATGTGAGGGGTATATATGGGGGTGTGATATGATGTGAGGGGTATATATGGGGGTGTGATATGATGTGAGGGGTATATATGGGGGGTGTGATATGATGTGAGGGGTATATATGGGGGTGTGATATGATGTGAGGGGTATATATGGGATGTGATATGATGTGAGGGGTATATATGGGGGTGTGATATGATGTGAGGGGTATATATGGGGGTGTGATATGATGTGAGGGGTATATATGGGGGTGTGATATGATGTGAGGGGTATATATGGGGGTGTGATATGATGTGAGGGGTATATATGGGGTGTGATATGATGTGAGGGGTATATATGGGGGTGTTGTATGATGGGAGGGGTATATATGGGGGTGTTATATGATGTGAGGGGTATATATGGGGATGTGATATGATGTGAGGGGTATATATGGGGTGTGATATGATGTGAGGGGTATATATGGGGGTGTGATATGATGTGAGGGGTATATATGGGGGGTGTGATATGATGTGAGGGGTATATATGGGGGTGTGATATGATGTGAGGGGTATATATGGGGGTGTGATATGATGTGAGGGGTATATATGGGGGTGTGATATGATGTGAGGGGTATATATGGGGGGTGTGATATGATGTGAGGGGTATATATGGGGGTGTGATATGATGTGAGGGGTATATATGGGATGTGATATGATGTGAGGGGTATATATGGGGGTGTGATATGATGTGAGGGGTATATATGGGGGTGTGATATGATGTGAGGGGTATATATGGGGGTGTGATATGATGTGAGGGGTATATATGGGGGTGTGATATGATGTGAGGGGTATATATGGGGTGTGATATGATGTGAGGGGTATATATGGGGGTGTTGTATGATGGGAGGGGTATATATGGGGGTGTTATATGATGTGAGGGGTATATATGGGGATGTGATATGATGTGAGGGGTATATATGGGGTGTGATATGATGTGAGGGGTATATATGGGGGTGTGATATGATGTGAGGGGTATATATGGGGGGTGTGATATGATGTGAGGGGTATATATGGGGGTGTGATATGATGTGAGGGGTATATATGGGATGTGATATGATGTGAGGGGTATATATGGGGGTGTGATATGATGTGAGGGGTATATATGGGGGTGTGATATGATGTGAGGGGTATATATGGGGGTGTGATATGATGTGAGGGGTATATATGGGGGTGTGATATGATGTGAGGGGTATATATGGGGTGTGATATGATGTGAGGGGTATATATGGGGGTGTTGTATGATGGGAGGGGTATATATGGGGGTGTTATATGATGTGAGGGGTATATATGGGGATGTTATATGATGTGAGGGGTATATATGGGGGTGTGATATGATGTGAGGGGTATATATGGGATGTGATATGATGTGAGGGGTATATATGGGGGTGTTATATGATGTGAGGGGTATATATGGGGGTGTGATATGATGTGAGGGGTATATATGGGATGTGATATGATGTGAGGGGTATATATGGGGGTGTTGTATGATGGGAGGGGTATATATGGGGGTGTTATATGATGTGAGGGGTATATATGGGGATGTTATATGATGTGAGGGGTATATATGGGGGTGTGATATGATGTGAGGGGTATATATGGGATGTGATATGATGTGAGGGGTATATATGGGGGTGTTATATGATGTGAGGGGTATATATGGGGGTGTTATATGATGTGAGGGGTATATATGGGGGTGTGATATGATGTGAGGGGTATATATGGGGGTGTTATATGATGTGAGGGGTATATATGGGGGTGTTATATGATGTGAGGGGTATATATGGGGGTGTGATATGATGTGAGGGGTATATATGGGGTTGTGATATGATGTGAGGGGTATATATGAGGATGTTATATGATGTGAGGGGTATATATGAGGATGTTATATGATGTGAGGGGTATATATGAGGATGTTATATGATGTGAGGGGTATATATGGGGGTGTGATATGATGTGAGGGGTATATATGGGGGTGTTATATGATGTGAGGGGTATATATGGGGTTGTTATATGATGTGAGGGGTATATATAGGGGTGTGATATGATGTGAGGGGTATATATGGGGTTGTTATATGATGTGAGGGGTATATATAGGGGTGTGATATGATGTGAGGGGTATATATGGGGGGTGTTATATGATGTGAGGGGTATATATGGGGGTGTGATATGATGTGAGGGGTATATATGGGGTTGTGATATGATGTGAGGGGTATATATTGGGGTGTGATATGATGTGAGGGGTATATATGGGGTGTGATATGATGTGAGGGGTATATATGAGGATGTTATATGATGTGAGGGGTATATATAGGGGTGTGATATGATGTGAGGGGTATATATGGGGGGTGTGATATGATGTGAGGGGTATATATGGGGGGTGTGATATGATGTGAGGGGTATATATGGGGGTGTGATATGATGTGAGGGGTATATATGGGGATGTGATATGATGTGAGGGGTATATATGGGGATGTTATATGATGTGAGGGGTATATATGGGGGTGTGATATGATGCGAGGGGTATATATGGGGATGTTATATGATGTGAGGGGAGTATATATGGGGTGTCACTTGGTGTGGGGGTATAGAGGAGGGTGTCATGGGTTAGGATATGGTGTGAGGGGTATGATTGGGGGTATCATGGTGTGTGATATAGTGTGAGAGGTACAGGTGTGTCATGGAGTATGATATGATGTGAGGGGTACATGGGGGGGGTGTCATGCGGTATATATGAGGGTGTCATGGGTTAGGGTATGGTTTGAGGGGTATAAATGGGGGTGTCCTGAGGGTTATATAAGGGAGGTGTCACGGGGTATAATATGCTCTGGGGGGCAGGACTCAGAATTTTATGTCCTGAGGCACTAGCCAGCCTTAAGTCTACCCCTAAACATGGCCTCATCAGTGCAGCCTATTAGTGCTGCCTCATCAGGGCCCATAATTGTAGCCTATTATTGCCCATCAGTGCAGGCTTATTATTGCCCATCAGTGCAGCCCATAAGTTCAGCCTATCATTGCCCATCAGTGTAGCCTTATCAGTGCCCATAGGTGTAGCATATCAGTGGCCATCGGTGCAGCCTATCATTGCCCATCAGTGCAGTCTATAATTGCCCATACGTGCAGCTAAACAAAAGCCCCCCCCCCCCCCCCTGGTGGCCACACCACTTCTCACCAGCAGGTGAACGGGGCAACCAAAAAGGAGAAGTACTGGCAGCAAAGTGATTTTGCTATCTAGAAAAACCCGAAAGATTGCCCTGAATAGGCAAAGGACAGGTTCCCTTTAACTCATCATCTTTATGAGCTCATCACTAGATAGAATCTTCAGGTTGGTGTCCAGTAAAACCCTCTCCATCAATTCCATCATCTCTTCCTCAGCCCACACTCTCCTCTTTTCCTGACAACATTCCATGAACTACAACCCCTGACATACGCACCTTCACTGACACACTTACCCCGGATTCTGGATTTCAGGGATTTTTCACTTTTATTTATTTTTTTCTTCTGCTGTCAGCGATGGCGTCTGCGGATCTGAGGAAGGAGCTGGACTGTTCCATCTGTCTAAACATCTATATGGATCCCGTGACTCTCCGGTGCGGACACAACTTCTGCCGGGTGTGTATTGATCGGGTGCTGGATTCCCAGCAAGGCACGGCGCATTACGCTTGTCCTGAGTGCAGGAAACGGTTCAGGAGTCGCCCGACGCTACAGAAAAACATAACGCTGTGCAACATTGTGGAGAGCTTCCGTTCTTCTCAGCCTCAACAGAAGGAGACCGGGATCTCCTGTACTTACTGTATTCACGCCTCTGTACCTGCTGTGAAGTCCTGCCTGCTTTGCGAGGCTTCTCTTTGCGACAGTCACCTGAAGGTGCACAGCAACTCGCCAGAACACGTCTTATCTGACCCCACCGCCTCGCTGGAAAACAGGAAATGCCCCGTCCATAAAAAGGTCCTGGTTTATTACTGCACCGAGGATGCTACCAGCATCTGCGTATCCTGCTGTCTGATTGGAGAACACAAGGGGCACCAAATCGAATCCCTCGAAGAGGCATCCGAAAAAATGAAAAAACAATTGCAAAACTCTATTCAGAACCTGGGGACAAAGCGGGAGAAGACCGAAAAAAGGGCCCAAAATCTGCAGGAGCGCAAGAGAAAAGTTCAAAGGAAAGCTTCTGAGGAAATGGAAAGAGTCGCTGCCCTGTTTAGAGACCTCAAGAGACAGTTGGAAGAGCTAGAGATGAGGGTCCAGGGTGAGATCTCCAGGCAGGCGGAACAGGTCTCGTGTTCGGTTTCTGATTTGATCCAGCAGCTGGAGGTCAAGAAGTACGAGCTGTCCAGGAAAATGTGTCAGATCGAGGAGCTGTGCAACTCAACGGACCCCCTGATTGTCCTACAGGAATCGGCCCAAGGTGGTTTGTGTGATGGTGAGGAGGGAGATAATGAAGATACAGAGAGACAGAATAAATTTCTGGTTACCGCAGGTGATCTGGACGTGGCTTTGATCTCTCACACGCTACACACGGGTTTATCAGATATAATATCTGGAATCAACGGGGCAAGCTATGTGCAGGAAATTGCGGACATACTACTGGACGTAAACACGGCCGGTTATTACCTGCACATATCGGATGACCGAAAAACTGTATCCTGGTCAGACATAAGCCAGAACCGCCCGGAAACCCCAGACAGGTTTCAGTACGCTCCTCAAGTTCTCAGCAGCCGCAGCTTCTCCTCAGGGCGCCATTACTGGGATGCCGACGTCAGCGGCTCAGACGAATGGCGAGTGGGGATGTGTTACCCCAGTATAGAAAGAAAAGGAATTAAAAGCCAGTCGGCCATTGGAAGCAACAACAAATCTTGGTGCCTGCACAGGACTGACGATCGGTATTTGATGATCCACGACGGAAATAAGATCCAGTTGGCTGACAATAACTGCATTGAGCGAGTCAGGATATACCTGGATTACGAAGCCGGGCAGATCTCTTTTTATGATCTATGTGACCCAATCCGACACCTCCACACCTTCACTGCCACCTTCACCGAGCCCCTGCTTGTTGCATTACGTGTATGGGAAGGTTGTATAAGGATATCCGGGGGGAAACAAGAGATGTGAGACAACACTGGTATCTGATTGGTGGGATGTTCAGCAGTAAGAGTGGGTGTAGAATGTTTTATTAAAAAGTGCATTTAAACCTGAGATTTCTGCACCTCTAGCTATCAAAGAAGCACAGAATGCGCAGTCCTGAAGGCTAGGATTGGGTCACCCTCCAAACTAGCCAGGTACTAAGAGCCTGGTTGGGGGCTTAATCTGTGCCTTTCCTGAAAAATGTATACAGTGGTAAAATTCATGGCTAGCAAGCCTAATTGATCCAGACAATGAGTCCCACCTCGGAACCTCGTCCTGTGATGTGTTTCACTGGTTAGACCAGGTTTAAAGTCAAGTGTAGCTATGGCAATTTTTACATAGTTATGTTGGTTCAGCTTGGGCCAATTTGTCACGTACCTGGTGGTGGGGCCTGACGTGATGAGGATGACCTCTTTTACATCTGTGGCCTGAGGCCCCCTGGTAAGGTAACAGAAAGCAAAAGGGCGCGGTGTGGTAGGAGTGCCTGTAGTTCTTCCAGTCGTCGGCGCAGGCAGGTAGATTGTGCGTCCACAAAGACAAACCAGGAAACAGGATTGGCTGGTAGTGGCTGGGGCCTGACAGGACCGGCAGGACGGCCAATAGAGGGTCAGGACCTGCTGGATATTAAATGGCAAATGTCAATAAATGCTGCACTGGTAGGCAGAAGGCGGGAAGGCAAGTGGCAGGTGACAGCATGTGGGTACCAAGCTGGCAGACAGGTACTTAGTAGGCAGGCAACTAGTCAGCAGACATTTGACTGGTCCAAGAACAGAAGGAAGCAGGTTATGTCGTTAGCAGATAGACAGAGGAGGTACAAGCAGGAGACACAGGAGTAGTCAGAGTTCAGGCCAGGGTCAGCAACGGTAAGGCAGATCAGGTATAAAGGAAGGCAGAGACGGATACCAGGGACAAGCTGTGATCCATGCAGGCAGAGTTCAGACATAGTTAGAGGTATCCCAGGTCAGCAACGAATGGACAAGCACAGGAACAAGTTGCAGCCAAAGCCAGGAGATTAGGCAGAGTTCAGGCCAGATTCAGTAATGGTGAGGCGGCTCAGGTAAAAAGGAAGGCAGAGACGGATACCGGGGACAAGCCATGGTCAGTGCAGGTGAAGTTCAGGTGTAGTCAAAGACAGGCCGGGTCAGCAACAAATGGACAAGCAGAGCAACAGGTTGCAGGTTACATGGGACACCCTGTAGATCAGACAGCAATGAACCAGTGCAGCAGCTTTGTTTAAATATTCTGTTTGGCGCCAGTGTTAGTGTAATGGATCAACTGGCACCCCGAATGGTTACCTCCGTTGACGGATGCTCCTAGTGCTTCCCGAGGGCTCCAAGCACTCCACCAGACACCATAACCACTGCAGACCCCACGAACCGCCGCAGCTTGGTTGGGGTCTCCCCGTCTCCTACCCACTCTGGACCTAATACAAGGCTCCAGGTTCCAGTGGGTGAACCTCTTTCCCCAGAGACAAAAGCAGGAACAGGAAAAAGCTCTTATAAGAGCTTAGTGATTATTCAAGGGAGTATGAAGAGCATAGCAATCCCTTGTAGCATATCCCCCAATAAGAGACAGGACTCTAGATTGAGGGTGAAGTAGAACTCTAGGTTTAATGGTACAGCTGCTTTTTTATACAGTTTTCCCCCACAAGGTTACCTCCTAGGTGGACCTTGTGGGGAACAGGACATGAAATTCACAATCCAATAAAAACTCAGTCACTCCCATACAGTGTACACAATCCCTCCATTCTGCCTGATTACATTATCATATGCAGATAAATTTGTACACAGAAACATAATTAACCTGAACTAATTATCTAGCAATCTGGACAGAACAATGTGAGGTCATTAACATTTAACAATGGGACAGGCAGACTTCACACAATACACATCCCACCTCAATAGATAGACAATAGGACAACACTGCCATTGAAATAAATGAAATACACATCTAGGTGTCGCAGACTTCATGGCAACAGGCTATAGGTTTCCCAGTGTAAAGTGGGATTAAATCTTAATATTTCTTGAGAGATATTGTTAATAAATATTACTCTCCCATTTGAAGTTATCCAAACCATATTCTCTGTGTCCCTTAAGTATCTGTCTTTCACTCCCAGTGACAGTGAGTACCATCACAATTAGTGACAAGTGTAGGCACCTGCGCACACGTGCGCAGCTGCCCGCTGGCCTGTGCACCTGTATGTATTCCAGAGCACCTTCTCTTCTATGAACAAGGCTTCCCTTACACAATGCAACTATGTGTGTGCCATACCTGTAGTAGTCGGAAATTACTGTAGTAGGCACCGCACTTATTGCCCAGACTTCTGGGTCCCATGCCAAGCAGCTGCCCTGCTGCATTGTGAATACAGGAGGTTGCTCACTCAGCACATGCACCATTCAGGGAACACTTTGCATTTTCCCAATGGATTCAAAGTATTCTCTGATTAAACGAGTTGGGGCAATGACATCATGATCCCCACCTCGTCCAATCAGAGAATACTTTGCATTCACTGAGAAAATGCAAAGTGTTTTCTGAACGGCACCCATGCTAAGTTAGCAACGTCCTGTGTTCAAGTATGCTGTATTATTCTCCTGTGTTCAGTAAGCAGTAGGGCAGCACAGGACCCGGAAGCCATCAGTGATAGACACCGCTACTACAGTGATTTCCAGCTTCCACAGAGATCTCACAGGTATGGCACATACATACATACGCTGGACCAGTGTAACTACCTAAACATTGCCATACCTGGAATTCAGCTTTAATTGTAGAGGCAGCAGTCCCCCTACGATAGTTGCAATTAAGCCTGGCTTGATGGAGCTCCTAGGTGAGGATTCTTTGTTTATCTCTCTGGATCGATAAAGCTTGCCAGTGATGAGTGCATTTTTTCCGGACTTTGTCTTCATGATGGATCGCCATGTATGGTGTATGTGACCTGATCCAATACCCCCACACCTTCACCAAACCCCATCATACTACATTATGGGTCCAGAAAAGCTGTAAAATAGTATCTGGTGGCGGCATGTAGACAATCCGCCCAGACTGATGACATCACAGGAATGGGAGGGGTCCCCTGGTTGGTGTAATTTTTATCCAATATATATATATGGTAGCGGGTAGGGGTTTCTGTTACAATTATGATTACCCTATCCCCCCCCCCCCCCCCCGTAATAAAACCCTTCCCAAAACAGTCAAATCAGTGAGCCCCAACCAAGCAAACTTCAAGTAGTAGACCAACACCACAGAAAATTTCCACCACCAAGGGGTCGTCAATGGAGTCTTACCAGAAATCTATGACTCTTTTTTACAGAGAAGTCATGGAAAGCATGTAGTATCTATGGTAATATATTCGCTGGATCGTAAACAGATTTTTCAGGGTATATTGTTGGGGCCAAAAATTATCAATGCCACTATAAATCCTCCTTCAGTCTGCACATCTCCCAGCACACTCAAAAGGAAGAAATGGAACATGCATTCCACATAGTGTGCTATCCCACTTTTAATAAAACTTTAAAATGCACTTACATCCAAAAAGTAAACATTGTGCAATAAAATGGATCACAGCCAGCAAAACGGACTCGCTTCCGGGTCACTTCTGATAGTGTGATGACATCAGCATGAGACTCCGCCCTACGTGTTTCGTCCGGGTAATCTGTATTATGGTTAAAAAAAAAATTGTGGAAGGGAGAGTTTGACTTCAAATCATCATCTCTAGGGCCCTGTAGATATAGGGGGTGTAATGAGCTATAGGTTGAATAGCACAGCTATGCACACTCAAGTGTTGGGAGATGGCATGCAAGGTTAGATGTTTCACAAAGCAGCCACTGTCAGCCTTCCAGGATTTGGAAATTATTTTTGTTTACCTTTTATGCTGACCAAAATGGTGATCGTGTCTTCTCAGGTTCTATGCCTTTACTCGGCATTGCAATCTGAAGAAAATAGAAACTATTCTGTAGTATAGAACATATTTGAATGCCGTCCCCTTGTAGCTTATAGTCAGCATGTTTGTAGCTTATATTCAGCATCTTTTTAGTTTACTTTCGCTGTTTGATATATTCATTATATTTCTGTGTGAAAAATAAAAGACAGAAATATAAAAGTATATAAGAAACCATCAGTGACACTCTAACAATGGTGACATATTGCAGTTCTTACATAGTTACATAGTCGCTGAGGTTGAATAAAGACAATAGTCCATCCAGTTCAACCTGTGTAGGCACGCGTGGCCGTTATCTCTCATACCCCTTAATGTTCTGATCCTTGAGATGTATGTCCAAGAGTCTTTTGAAAGTAGCCATACTTCCCGCATAAACTACCTCTTGTGGTAGAGAATTCCACACTCTTGTAGCCCTAACAGTAAAGAACCCCCTGCGTTGCCTGAGGTCAAAACGTTTGTCCTCTAATGGCATTGTATGTCCTCGAGTCCTCATGCAAACCTTGCGACTGAATAGCTTTTTTTTCTATGCTGAGACCACCATTGAGGTATTTATAAGTTGCTATCATGTCTCCTCTCAGGCGTCTCTTTTCCAGGGAGAATAAATTAAGCGATTGTTGACACTCTTCATAATTAAGGTCCTCCAATCCCCTAATTAGTTTAGTTGCCCTTCTCTGGACTCTCTGCAGCTCCAACACATCCCTCCTGAGGACTGACGACCAGAACTGGACAGAATACTCCAGATGCGGTCGGACCAGAGTTTTATAAAGTGGTAGGATTATAGTTTTATCTCTGGAATACTTCCCTTTCTTTATGCATGCTAATAGTCTGCCAGTTTTGGCAGCTGCCGCTTGACATTGCATGCTATTGCCTAGTCTATCCTCTACCAAGGCTCCCAGATCTTTCTCCATTTTTGATTCCCCCAAAGGTTCCCCCCCCTAAAGTGTATTGTGCTTTTATGTTTTTAGTCCCCAAGGGCAAAACCTTACACTTCTCCACATTAAACCTTAATTTGCCATGTCGTTGCCCACTCTGTTATTATGTTCAGGTCATTCTGTAGGATATCTGCCTCATGCTCTGCAGTTATTGCCCTGCTCAATTTTGTGTCATCTGCAAAAACTGATATAGAACTACTGATCCTGTCCTCAATGCTGTTTATGAATAAATTGAACAGGGTTGGTCCCAGGACTGAGCCTTGGGGGACCCCACTTACCACCCCAGACCAGTCTAAGTATGCGCTATTTATTACCACCCTTTGGACACGCCCTTTTAGCCAGTTCCGTATCCAAGAGCAAACCTTGTGGTCGATGCCTGCAGACCTTATTTTATAAATTAAGCGCTTGTGGGGAACTGTATCAAACTCCTTAGGGAAATCCAGGTACACCACATCCACTGGTCTCCCCCTATCTAGCTCACAGCTCACCTCCTCGTAGAATGTTAAGAGATTGGTTTGACAAGAACGCCCTTTAGTAAACCCGTGCTGATTACTACTGATGATGTTGCTGTCTTTAGCAAACTCTACGATATAGTCCCTTATCATCCCCTATAGAAGTTTACATACTATCTATGTCAGACTGACCGGCCTATAATTTCCCGAAACATGCCTCTGCCCTTTTTTGAATTTGGTATCGCGTTAGCTTTCCTCCAATCCCCCGGTACATTTCCTGTCATAATACTGTCAGCAAAGATCAGGAACAGTGGTCTAGATATAGTTTTACTAAGTTCTTTGAGTACTCTCTGTTTTACCTGTGGAAGAAATTAGATATAAGTCATGTATATAGCATTACTGTGCATCTCTTCTAGTCTGTGAGGTATCTTAGGCCATGGTAATGACCATTGGCAGCATTCATTCATTAAGTTATTAGAGCCGGGACAGGCAACTCTAGAGAGATGTGGATCTACCCAAACAACATGGAAGAGGTCAAAGAGCACCAGGATGTAGTGTGATTTTCTTGTTAAGGGAATAAAATAAGAAGGACCCTTTAAAAAAGAGAAAGTTTGACAAGATCAGGGGTCAGTAGTAAAAAAATAAAATACAGAGTTTAAAGGTCGTTAGTATGTAACTGAGACATCAGTAATAATTCATGCTGAGTGCAGGGTTCAGAGGTCAGTTGTATGCAACACAGATGTCAGGCGTAAGTTACCAGAGTTCAAAGGTCAGGAGTGATACAGAGTGTAGTACTATGTAACTAGAGGTCAGGAGTAACACTGAATGCAGTGGTCTGTAAAGCAGAGTGCAGGGGTCAGTAGCATATAACACACAATACAGGTCAGGAGTAAGTAATGCAGTAGTATATAACACACAGTGCAGAGGGAAGGAATAAATAATGCAGAGTGCAGAGGTCAGTAGTATGTAACACAGAATGGAGATGTCAGTAGTATTTGATGCACAGTACAGGTGTCAGGAATAAGTAATGCAGAGGTCAGTAATATGTAACATACAGTACAGAGGTCACTAGCAAGTAATCCAGAGCACAGAGATCAGTAGTATGCAAATCAGTGTTAGTAACAGGCTAACAGTAACATAGCTAGTAGTATACAACACAGTACAGGTGTCAGGTGTAAGTAATGCAGAGGGCAGTAGCACAATACAGGGGTCAGTAATAAGTACTGCAGAGGTCAGTTATATGTAACAGAGTGCAGGTGTCAGTATGTAATGAGGAGTACAGGGGTCAGGAATAAGTAATGCAGAGGTCAGTAGTATACAGTATCTCACAAAAGTGAGTACACCCCTCACATTTTTGTAAATATTTGATTCTATCTTTTTATGTGACAAAACTGAAGAAATTACACTTTCCCCTTGGACATAGAGTTCACCAGAGCTTCACAGGTTGCCACTGGAGCCCTTTTCCACTCCTGCATGATGACATCACGGATCTGGTGGATGTTAGAGATCTGAAACTCCTCCACCTTCCATTTGAGAATGTCCCACAGATGCTCAATAGGGTTTAGACATGCTTGGCCAGTCCATCACCTTTACCCTCAGCTTCTTTAGCAAGACAGTGGTAGTCTTGGAGGTGTGTTTGGGGTCGGTATCGCGTTGGAATACTGCCCTGTGGCCCAGTCTCCGAAGGGAGGGGATCATGCTCTGCTTCAGTATGTTACAGTGCATGTTGGCATTCAATGAACTGTAGCTACCCAGTGTCGGCAGCACTCATGCAGCCCCAGACCATGACACTCCCACCACCATGCTTGACTGTAGGCAAGACACACTTGTCTTTGTACTCCTCACCTGGTTGCCGCCACACACGCTTGACGCCATCTGAATTAAATAAGTTTATCTTGGACTCATCAGACCACAGGACATGGTTCCAGTAATCCATGTCCTTCGTCTGCTTGTCTTCAGCAAACTGTTTGCAGGCTTTCTTGTGCATCATCCTTAGAAGAGGCTTCCTTCTGGGACGACAGTCATGCAGACCAATTTGATGCAGTGTGCGGCGTATGGTCTGAGCACTGACAGGCTGACCCCCCACCCCTTCAACCTCTGCATCAATGCTGGCAGCACTCATACATCTATTTCCCAAAGACAATCTCTGGATATGATGACTGAGCACGTGCACTCAACCTCTTTGGTCAACTATGACAAGGCCTGTTCTGAGTGGAATCTGTCCTGTTAAACCGCTTTATGGTCTTGACCACCGTGCTGCAGCTCAATTTCAGGGTCTTGGCAATCTTCTTATAGCCTAGGCCATCTTTATGTAGAGCAACAATTCTTTTTTTCACATTCTCAGAGAGTTCTTTGCCATGAGGTGCCATGTTGAATTCCCAGTGACCAGTATGAGAGAGTGAGAGCGATAACACCAAATTTAACACACCTGCTCTCCATTCACACCTGAGACCTTGTAACACTAACGAGTCACATGACACCAGGGAGGGAAAATGGCACAATTTGCACATTTTCACTTAGGGGTGTACTCACTTTTGTTGCCGGCGGTTTAGACATTATTGGCTGTGTGTTGAGTTATTTTGAGGGGACAGCAAATTTACACTGTTATACAAGCTGTACACTCACTACTTTACATTGTAGCAAATTGTAATTTCTTCAGTGTTGTCACATGAAAAGATATAATAAAATATTTACAAAAATGTAAGGGGTGTAATTTTGTGAGATTCTGTATATTGCACAGGGGTCAGGAATAAGTAATGCACAGGTCAGTAGTATGTAACGCACAATACAGAGGTCAGTAGCAAGTAACGCAGAGTTCATGGGTCAAGAGTATGTAACACACAGTACAGGGGTCAGGAATAAGTAATGCACAGGTCAGTAGTATATAATGCACAGTACAGGGGTCAGGAATAAATAATGCACAGGTCAGTAGTATATAATGCACAGTACAGGGGTCAGGAATAAGTAATGCACAGGTCAGTAATATGTAAGGCACAGTACAGAGGTCAGTAGCAAGTAACGTAGAGTTCAAGGGTCAGGAGTATGTAAAACAGTACAGCGGTTAGGCGTAATTAATGCAGAGGTCAGTGGTATATAATGCACAATACAGGGGTCAGGAATAAGTAATGCAGAGGTCAGTAGTATGTATTGCAAAGTACAGGGGTCAGGAATAAGTAATGCAGAGGTCAGTACTATGTAATGCACAGTACAGAGGTCAGTAGCAATTAATGCAGAGTTCAAGGGTCGGGGTATGTAACGCAGAGGTTAGTAGTGTGAAACGCAGAGTGCAGGGGTCAGTAGTATAGAAACCATAGTGCAGGGGGACAGGAATAAATAATGCAGGGGTCAGTAGTATGTAACACACAGTATAAAGGTCAGTAGTAAGCAACGCAGAGTTCAGGGGTTAGGAGTATCAAACACAGAGTGCAGTCATCAGGATTAAGTAACATACCTCCCATCCAAAAGCAAAAATACCCCCCTTTCCAGTGCAAACATTTTCTGCCCCCCTCTGTAAAATTCTATCACCAGAACTCTGATTCAGCATTGTCCAGCAGAGTGAGGAAATGCCTTCCAGGTCTCCCCTCAGATGTGCCATACGAAATGTTACAACCAATTAGGAGCCTGGTACTTCCCTCCGATCTGCATTCACATTGCTCTTCTGATCTAATGTATGGAAGGCAGCACAGCAAGATTGTTCTGATCGGTGGGTTGGCTACACCTGTGCTGGACAGAGAAGGTTGGCTTTCTTTATTTTAAAATATTTTTTGTTAGGATCCATTTCTGCTGTCTGAGGAGGCAATTAAAATGAGTTATATACAAACCAGCTTTCGGCTTTTTTTTTTTTTTTCTTTATGTACTTTACATGTTTCAGAGGTCACCCTGATGTCAATGCTTCGGTCTGCAGACTTTGCAACAAAGACGCCCCATCCATCACCTCTGTTTAGAGCCCCACATGGCATGACACACTAATGCCATTCTAAGTATTGTTTGACTGCTCCTTCTTCCTCCGCAGCCACCTTATTATACCAGGGGTTGGAGCTTACAGGGAGGGATGACGTCAACCCCTTGTCATATGATATTGTTTAGGTCCAGCAATTGCCTGCGAGGCCCAAGCACCAGGGTTGCCAATCATCTGTAAATTCACATAGTCACACATAGTGATGCCAGGGGTGGCACCACGAGATTTAGACGAGTCAATCTTGCAAGTCCAGATGATAATGATTCTTTTCCTGCCTCGTGCTGCTGCAGTCACCTCCCGCCCACCACTGCAAGCTCTGGTGGTTGGTTGTTTGGACTGCCCGGTGTCCTAGCAACCAACTACATGCTTGCTCTGCCTCCAACATTTAGAGGAGGAAGATGGAACATCCTCCTCTGTCATCCAGACCTGCTTCTCCCTCTCTACTGGCACCTTCCCCTCCCCTCTAAAGCATGCACAGATCACTTCTATACTTAAAAGGCCCTCACTGGACCCCACCAACCTGAACAACTTAAGACTCCTCTCCTCAGATTCACCTCTGAACTTTTAGAACGCTAAAGCCCCGTACACACGTACCGATCGTCGGCGAACGATCGGCCGTCTTTTGTCCCCGAGCTGTCGGTGTCTGTTGAAAAGTGCAAAGACAGCACAAGAATTTTGTCCGCCGACTACAGCCGACTGCAGAAGTGATGTCATGTAATGGTTAACTTTCCCTGTGTTTTTTCTTTTCTGAGCATGCCCAGTCTTGCAAATCTGCGGTCTGTCGGCCAAATTCTGTACTGACTGGCGAACAATCGGCCGCTCTGGTGTCGGCATACAAAAATTTTAATGCTTGCATGACAGATTCTTGTCGGCAGAATGTGCGCTGACGGCTGTCGGAGGCATCATACTAACAAGCGTACAATCGGCAGATCATTCGTCGGCCGACGATCGGTACGTATGTACGGGTCTTTAGTCTACAACTATCTGAGCTGAAAACAACTGTCTTGACCCCCCTACAGTCTGGCTTTTGCTCACATCACTCCACAACAACTAGCCTATTAAAACTCGCTAATAACTTACTAACTGCTAAAACCAATGGCCACTACTCCATACTCTTACTACTAGACCTCTCTGCTAACCACTCGCTTCTCCCTTGTCCTCCAAAATTCTGCTCTATCCTGGTTCTCCTCCAACCTATCACAGTTTTCCTTCAGTGTTACCTACAACTCTCTCCCTCTCCATTTTCTCTTTCTGTAGGGGACCCCCAAGGCTCTATTCTTGGACCCTTTCACTTCTCTATCTACACCTCCTCTCTTGGTCATTTGATAACCTCCCACGGCTTCCAAAACCACTTCTTTGCCATTGACATCCAAATCTATGTCTCTACTCCTCGCCTCACTCCTTTATTCTCCTCTCGCATTACTAACTTACTAACTGACATATCAACATGGATGTTTCACCACTTCCTCAAACTAAATCATTCTAAAACCGAGTTCATAATATTTCCTCCTGCCCGCCCCCCCCCCCCGACTTTTTCATAAAGATCAATAATACAACTTTCAGTCCTTCCCCTCACACCAGGTTACTAGTTGCAAAACTAGACTCTGAACTGTCCTTTCAGCCTCAAATCTAATCACTGTCAAAAGCTTGTAGACTTCACCTCCGTAACATCTCTAAAATTGGCCCCTTTTTAACTAATGATACCACCAAGCTACTCATTCACTCCCTTGTTAGCTCTTGCCTTGACTATTGTAACTGCTTTCTTATAGGCTATCCCCCCATTAGTCATAAATGCTGCTGCCAGACTCATCTACCTTACCAATCGCTTAGTGTCTGCTACTCCACTGTAGTAGGTTAGAGGATCTGCAACTGGCTAGATGCCCAGGAGAAGCCAATCTTGTCTCCATATTCTACCCGAACCATCCACTCTGCTCCTCCCAAGACTTCCCGCTCTCAAGCCACCTTGTCTTCTCCTCCCGTGCTGGTCTCCAGGACTTCTCCAGAGCTTCTCACATCTTCTGAAACTCTCTACTTCAATCTACTGGCTATCTCCTACTCTGGTCATCCTTAGGCGATCTCTGAAAAACGAATCTCTTCAGGGAAGCCTATCCCACCTCCACCTAACAACTGAATTTTTACTTCTTCCATTAGCATATACCTCACAGTTATTACCTTTTTGTACCACTTGCCCCACCCTATTAAATTGTAAGCTCTTAGCAGGGCTCTCTTATCCCTTTTGTGTTTTATTGTATTGCGACTATACTGTCTCTCTTTATATTGTAAAGCGCTGCGCAAACTGTTGGCACTACATAAATCCTGTATAATAATAATAATATCTGAGCCTAGAGTTCAGCTTTGAGAGACTTGTCCATTCAGGGCCATTGGGCCATGGCCTGCCTCCTCCAGGTCATCTAGCCAGTTGCATATTATCTAACCTACTACAGTGCTTACCAGCTCCCAAAATTACCTGTAGGCCCCCCGAGCACCCACAGCCCTCACATTGTACCTAAACCTACCACAGTGCCCCCTAGCCCGCTACATTGCCTTCAGCCCCCCATAGTGCTCCCAACCTCCAACAGTGTCCCCCACAGTGCCTCCTAGCTCCACACTGCCCCTACAAAGCCCTCAGCCCCTTGGAGCCACCCCAGTCCCACCCAGGACCCTCATCCAGTACAAGGCCACCAGGTCTGCTGCAGATCCTCCAGTGCTGGCACAACCCCACCGCCAGGAAGGTCTTTCGATTTTTCGGGGTTCAGCTTTAAATGATAGCCTGCAGGCTATTGGACACCATATAGAAAGCAGAGTGGCAGCAGTGGGGTGCCGGGTGAAGGAGATCAGTGCAGGAGCATGTGATAGATAATCAATCACCAATGAAGGGGGGGTTTAACTTTCCTGCCATGGCTACCAATGCATGGGGGGGGGGGGGTTCAATTTCACTGCCACTGAACATCAATGTGTGTGTGTGTGTGTGTGTGTGTGTGTAGTACTTTTTACTGCCAGTGACTACCAGTGTGTGTGTGTGTGTGTTGGGGGGTGTGTTAATAGTTCTGACACCTGCTAGGGGCTACTATTGCATCCAATGACACCAATGTTGGATGTAATATTGCATTCATTGACACCAGTGCTGAGGGTTCTAATTCTGACCACTGACAGCAATGAAGCTGGGAGCTATTATTTCATCCACTGACACCAATGCAGAGGGTTATTTTTGCATCCATTGACACCAATGCTGGGGGGCTCTTATTGCGTTCACTGACACCAATGCTAAGGGTTTTTTTTATTGTGTCCACTGGTACCAATGCAGAGGGTTATTATTGCACCCACTGACACCAATGCTGGGGGCTATTGCATCCATGACACCAGTGCTGGGGGCTATTATTGCATCTACTGACACCAATACTTGGGCTATTATTGAGTTCACTGACACCAATGCTGGGGGCAATTATTGCCTCCACTGACAGCAATGCTGGGGGCAATTATTAACTCCACTGACAGCAATGCTGCGGGATATTATTGCATCCACTGACACCAATGCTGGGGGCTATTACTGCCTCCACTGATACCAATGCTGGGGGCTATTATTGCCTCCACTGACACCAATGTTGGGGGCTATTATTGTGTTAACTGACACCAATGCTGGGGGCTAAAATTGTGTCCACTGACACTAATGCTAAGGGCTATTATTGCATCCACTGACCCCAATGTTGGGGGCTATTATTGTCTCCACTGACACCAATGCTGGGGCTATTATTACCTCCACTGACCCCAATGCTGGGGCTATTATTGAGTCCACTGACACCAATGTTAGGGGTTATTTTTGCACTCATTGATTATATTGGGATTATTGTACTTTTTCAGTGCACATTGCATAACACTGAAAAAGATGCAAAAGGACAAAAATTTTGCAAAAATTTGCTACTATTTGGTGGCCCTCTGGATGTGATTGCGGCTGCACTGGAGGCCCCCAATCATTTTTAGGTTGGCCACCACTTGCTTAAAGACTCCCTATTGCAGGAAAGCGTACTGTAGTCTACAAGGATAGCAGGAATTTATGTAATTGATGGGACAGAATCACAGGATGACATTGGCTCACTGGATTTCTGGCAGGATCATCAGAGATATTTTTGCACTTGGCCGATAACACTTTGTTAACCCATCCAAACCCTGATTACTAACATCTCATACAAGATTTAACCCATTACTGCCAGTTTAAAAAGTAATTTCAACTTTTTTTTTTTTTTTTAATCATTTCAATACCAGGAACTTTCACCCCCTTCCTGCCAAGGCCAATTTTTAGTTTTCAGCGCTGTCGCAGTTTGAATGACAATTGCGTGGTCATGCAACACTGTACCCATACAAAATTTTTAAAATTTCTCCTTTGCTGATGGGCACTGATGAGGCGGCAATGACGGGCACCGATAGGCCGCACTGATGGGCAATGAGAGGCTTCACTGACAGGCTCTGATGAGGCTTCACTGACGGGCGCTGATGAGGCTGCACTGATGAGGCAGCACTTATAAGGCGGCATTATTGAGGTGGCACTGATGGGCACTAATGGGCACTGATTAGGAGGCACTAATATGCAACATTGATGGGCACTGATAGGTAGCACTGACAGGCAAAGAGGATGAAAGAAGGGCAGGCAAGAGACTGAAGGACCCTGTGAACAGAGGCTGAAAGATGGGGCAGACCAGGGGCTGAAGGAAGGGGCAGGCTGAAGGACCCTGTGGCCAGAGGCTGAAGGAACGGGCGGGCGGGCGGGCAGGCAGGCTAGAGGCTGAAGGAAGGGGCAGGCAAGATGCTGATAGATCCTGTGGCCAGAGGCTGAAGGGATGGGCAGGCCAGAGGCTGAAGGACCCTGTGGACAGAGGCTGAAGGGACGGACAGGCCAGAGGCTGAAGGAAGGGGCAGGCAAGAGGCTGAAGGACCCTGTGGCCAGAGGCTGAAGGGACGGACAAGCCAGAGGCTGAAGGAAGGGGCAGGCAAGAGGCTGAAGAACCCTGTGGACAGAGGCTGAAGGGACGGACAGGCCAGAGGCTGAAGGACCCTGTGGACAGAGGCTGAAGGGACAGACAGGCCAGAGGCTGAAGGAAGGGGCAGGCAAGAGGCTGAAGGACCCTGTGGCCAGAGGCTGAAGGGACGGACAGGCCAGAGGCTGAAGGAAGGGGCAGGCAAGAGGCTGAAGGACCCTGTGGACAGAGGCTGAAGGGACGGACAGGCCAGAGGCTGAAGGAAGGGGCAGGCAAGAGGCTGAAGGACCCTGTGGCCAGAGGCTGAAGGGACGGACAGGCCAGAGGCTGAAGGAAGGGGCAGGCAAGAGGCTGAAGGACCCTGTGGACAGAGGCTGAAGGGATGGACAGGCCAGAGGCTGAAGGAAGGGGCAGGCAAGAGGCTGAAGGACCCTGTGGACAGAGGCTGAAGGGACAGACAGGCCAGAGGCTGAAGGAAGGGGCAGGCAAGAGGCTGAAGGAGATTGGTAACACTGAGATGTAACAAAAGATGGAAAATAAAGTCTAATGTACATGGTGCCTTAGTAAACTAAAAGTCATCCAGTTAGGATTTACATTTTCTTTAACCTCTTGGTGCCCATGTAATGCATATGTGTGGTGGCAAAGAGAGTGGGCTGGTACGTCACTGGTCTTCAAGTTGTTGTACCAGGAGCTTTGGCTTTCTTGTAATAGCAATAGGAGCAGCTAACTAGCCTCTATGACAAGTAGCAGGAGGGAACCCCCCCAACCCCTTGCTTGCCACCTTTTCTAGCTTGCTTGATCGCTCCCATCCCACCGGGAGTCTCCAGTGACCAGCCGGTGTGTTCGTCGGGTTGGCCAGACAGCCAAGCAAAGCTGGGATCGGCTTTGATCGGCTGTTCGCTATATTAACCCAGAAGCGATGACATGACATCATGACATTACCCGGATGTCAACGTCGCCATTTAAAAAAAAAATCAAAAGCATTCAAAAACACTGATCTTGGTGTTCTGAATGCTTTTAAGGGCGGAAGAGGGATTTGGGGGTACATAGATACCCGATCTCTCCATAAAGAGTACCTGTCACATGCCTTTTGCTGTCACAAGGATGTTTACATTCCTTGTGACAGCATTAAAAGTGATAAAAAACAAAAAACTGGTAGTCCCCGTCCCCCCCGGCAGTAATTCTAATGCTAGACCTGCCCATGAATATGAAAATTTACGTAGTTTGTTGCACGGACATGCGCAATTTTAAAGCGTGACATGTTTGGTATCTATTTACATGGCGTAACATCATCTTATTTATTTTACAAAAAAAAAAAATTGGGTTATGTATTGTGCTTTTTTTGCATTTAAATTAAAAAAAGTGTAATTTCTCCCAAAAAATTATGTTTGAAGATTCATTGCGCAAATACCATGTGACATAATAAATTTCACAACCCACCTATTTATTCTCCAGGGCCTATGCTTTAAAAAAAAATTATGTTTGGAGGTTCTAAGACATTTTCTAGCCAAAAAATACTGATTGTTATATGTAACCAAACAGTGCCAGAAAAAGCCTGGTCCTTAAAGGGGATGTAAACCCACTCTGCAGGCTTGTACCATAGGTAAGCCTATAATCAGGGCTTACCTATAGGTACTATGAATATCTCCTAAACCTTCACGGTTTAGGAGATATTTGCATTTCATGCAGCCGGTGATATCACCAGCGCATGCGCTCTGAAGGGACAGTATACCCATGCGTCCCTTCAGAGGTCTGTGACTCCTGTGCGCATGCGCGAGAGTGACTACATCCTGACGTGGCCAATCAGACGACCAGAGGACACAAACCCGGAAGGTAGACCGGATGAAGATGGAAGTGTCTGTCAGAGCTGACAGCGCGGCAGTGCAGGGCTTTGTTCTAAGGTAAGTATTTCATAATGTGCTAGTATGCTATGTATACTAGCACATTATGCCTCTACTTTGCAGGGTTTAAAAAAAAAAAAAAAAAGAAAATTGGGCACGGTTTACTTTTTCTTGTGGTTATTGCCCAAACGCTGTACATACTGTATGTGTCTGTTGGCAGCAAAGCTCTCTGTGCTAAGCAGAGCTGGGACAAGAGGAGGGCAGAAGGGGTGGGTGCCCTGGGTGGCAGTGTGTATTGTAGTGATGGGGCACCGCAAGTTCCTTCTACTATAAGGCTGACAGCAGTAGTGACAGCGGCATACGTATTTCTGTCAGCCCAGTGCTGGAAGCATGAAGGAGAGGGGGAGAGAGCTTGGGAGGAGGTGTAGGCTGTGCTCCCTCCTCTTCATAGGCCTGCACGTAATGAAGGGGGGCGTAATTTGGCATCTTTGCCTTGGACACTGGGTGATATTATCCCGGCTTTGGTCCCAGCAAAGTCAGCTCTTGGTCTCTGCTAATGATCGGTAGCTAGCAGGATAGTGGTCACGTGATCGGGTGATCCTTCCCCTGTTAAAGGGATAACAGAGCTGGGTGGGAAGGGGTTATAGGAATATATAGTCAGTTTTTCTGCAGCACCAAAATAGTTGTACATCACTGCTCCTTCTCACAATGCAAACCTAGGAGTTGGCCCTAAACAATGCATGCTGTGTGGCTGACTCACCAAAAACAATGCACCCCCCGTGCGGCTGACTCACCAAAAACAATTCAAATCTGTAAAGAAAAGCGCACGCAACCTCGGGCAATAACGCTTTAATAAAGGACAACAACACAGTACATTGGACTTGCACTCACACTTTTCCTATAAGACAATCGCTTTACAGCATTCCAACAGGAGCTACTCGCTCCTCCCGTCCCTCCAGATGGTGACTCTGCGGTCTCCTCATTCGCGGCTGCCGCCGCTGTTTCCCCGCTCTCCTTCACTTCCTGTGTTGCCTGGTCACCGGATGCCGGTTCTAGTGCGCCTGCGCACTATACCAACGTAATCTACGGCGCCTCAGGAGAGCCTCAGCCAAAGCCGGAGCCACAAGTTGTACGGAGCTGCGAGGTGGGAGATTCAAGACACGGGTGCACTGCCTCTGCTGTTACTACGGACAACGCGTTTCGGAGGCGGAGCCTCCTTCCTCAGGTCCCACCTTGCTTCCTGCTAACGCCCCTCCCTATATACCCGGGATACCATCGGCCCTAATTATTTAATTGTGTATTCTTAAAGGGGCCAGTAACCAATAATCCTTATCCACCTTGGCTGGGACGGGAGAAGCAAGGGGCTATCCACTTTTGAAAAACATATATTAAAAAACATATATTAAAAATACAGTTTAAGATACAATTTAAAATACAATTTAAAATTTAAAATACAATTTAATACCAGCGCAGATATTAACCAGAGCTATTATAGATACATGTTTGGATATCACATTCCCTACATAGCAATGGTTGTCTCCTGCTAAAAATACATAAACGTATCCTAAAAGTATATATGTATATAAGACTCTAAGCTACATCAGCATTTCCTAATACCAATAGTCGACGGATCATATTAATTCCACATTATCTCTCATCCATCTACCAGGATAATTTCATAAGTCAGGATAATACACATAATAAATATATAAAAATACTAGTCTCATTAGAATTCAGTAAGATAAGATTCAATTCCATATGGCACATATGCAAATATCAATTAGTATATGCGGATACTACTCCATATAGGCCAACCAAATATACTACACGGCAGTTGTTTATATTTCTCATATATATATATATATATACACACACATATGTATATATATATATACACACACATGAGAAATACATATACACATACCTACACATACCCATCGGTGGTGACACCCTGAGTATCCCCAAATATATATCTATACATATACACCTATTCTCATACCCAGCTGCTCAGATATTGTTGTGTGGACACGAATGTGCGTATGCCTCCGTGCACACTTCACAGACACATGGCCGGGCAGGGACTATGTTCCCTACCCTTGGTAACCATGTGTATGTGCATGTGCTGGAACCCACTCTACCATGCCCACACCCCCGTGCTGATATGTCAAATGATCGTGTTGACTTCCAGCTCCTCATTGAGCCCACCCGGCGACATGGACCCAAGCGTAAAGATCCAGAATATTTCTTGCCTGCACAGGATTGAAAACCTTTCACCTTCTGGGAGAGTCATAGATATGGCTTCAATCCCAAATAGTTCCAGGCCTGCAGTATCCCCACCATGCGCTTTACAGAAGTGTCTTGGCACGCTGTGCTTGTCTTTTTTCTGCTCAATAAACCGGCGATGTTCGCCAAACCTGGTGCGCATTGCTCTAACTGTCCTGCCAACATAAATTAAGCCACATGGGTGGGCTCAATGAGGAGCTGGAAGTCAACACGATCATTTGACATATCAGCACGGGGGTGTGGGCATGGTAGAGTGGGTTCCAGCACATGCACATACACATGGTTACCAAGGGTAGGGAACATAGTCCCTGCCCGGCCATGTGTCTGTGAAGTGTGCACGGAGGCATACGCACATTCGTGTCCACACAACAATATCTGAGCAGCTGGGTATGAGAATAGGTGTATATGTATAGATATATATTTGGGGATACTCAGGGTGTCACCACCGATGGGTATGTGTAGGTATGTGTATATGTATTTCTCATGTGTGTGTATATTTATATATACATATGTGTGTGTATATATATATATGAGAAATATAAACAACTGCCGTGTAGTATATTTGGTTGGCCTATATGGAGTAGTATACGCATATACTAATTGATATTTGCATATGTGCCATATGGAATTGAATCTTATCTTACTGAATTCTAATGAGACTAGTATTTTTATATATTTATTATGTGTTTAATCCTGACTTATGAAATTATCCTGGTAGATGGATGAGAGATAATGTGGAATTAATATGATCCGTCGACTATTGGTATTAGGAAATGCTGATGTAGCTTAGAGTCTTATATACATATATACTTTTAGGATACGTTTATGTATTTTTAGCAGGAGACAACCATTGCTATGTGATATCCAAACATGTATCTATAATAGCTCTGGTTAATATCTGCGCTGGTATTAAATTGTATTTTAAATTTTAAATTGTATTTTAAATTGTATCTTAAACTGTATTTTTAATATATGTTTTTTAATATATGTTTTTCAAAAGTGGATAGCCCCTTGCTTCTCCCGTCCCAGCCAAGGTGGATAAGGATTATTGGTTACTGGCCCCTTTAAGAATACACAATTAAATAATTAGGGCCGATGGTATCCCGGGTATATAGGGAGGGGCGTTAGCAGGAAGCAAGGTGGGACCTGAGGAAGGAGGCTCCGCCTCCGAAACGCGTTGTCCGTAGTAACAGCAGAGGCAGTGCACCCGTGTCTTGAATCTCCCACCTCGCAGCTCCGTACAACTTGTGGCTCCGGCTTTGGCTGAGGCTCTCCTGAGGCGCCGTAGATTACGTTGGTATAGTGCGCAGGCGCACTAGAACCGGCATCCGGTGACCAGGCAACACAGGAAGTGAAGGAGAGCGGGGAAACAGCGGCGGCAGCCGCGAATGAGGAGACCGCAGAGTCACCATCTGGAGGGACGGGAGGAGCGAGTAGCTCCTGTTGGAATGCTGTAAAGCGATTGTCTTATAGGAAAAGTGTGAGTGCAAGTCCAATGTACTGTGTTGTTGTCCTTTATTAAAGCGTTATTGCCCGAGGTTGCGTGCGCTTTTCTTTACAGATTTGAATTGTTTTGATCGGCCCCCCCCCAGTGGAGTGAGAGAGGAGCAGCAGCAACCAGGACATTTCAGCTATAAAACATACAAACAAAGGAGGTGAACACATGGACAGCGCCATGGGCTGGTGAAGTACTCCTCTTTGTACTTGTTGTATATCAGCATGTGCAGGATCTGACCAAAAACAATGCACCCCCCGTGCGGCTGACTCACCAAAAACAATGCACCCCCCGTGTGACTGATATATGTGAGCAGTTAAGCAGAGAGAATTAATGACCATGTTTCTGCCAAGGAAATTACTTGTGTGCATCACTGGAGGGATAGAGGGAAATTAATTTCAAGACTAGAACATGGCGTCTAACTGATTCCATGTCTCTGCATGGATTTCTTGGTTTCACTCGGTTTTTCCAATGGTAATTTTGTACTATGATCCATCTGGTATAATGCCAAAACGCCCAAAAAAACAAACACACATCACAGTGGTGCAGATTTAAATGATTGTTTATTGGTTAAGTCATTAATAGAGTGAGGTCCTTGTGTTGGACAAAGGGCTAATGCCGCCATTACATTGTAGGATGTCTTGTTGACTTGTCCCGTGTTTAGTCCTTCTGTGACTTCACTCTGCATAGGAAGAAAATAGACACATACCTGAGTCATATAATCCCAACACATTGTCGGTCACCATGCCATACAGATTTATTACTGCATGAAATGCCAACAACATTACCCAAACGTCACATTTTAGTTTTATACATCTCCCAATATCCAAGTTGTCTTCTGCAGCTCTTCCCTACCTATTCTACAGTTGTGAAAGTGGTTCCCCACAGTAGATTGAGTCTTTGCTCCTCCCACAATGGTGATATTTCCTGTAGTGGTTTGTGTCTCTGCCCCTCCCACAATGGTGAGATCTCCCTGCAGTAGTTTGTGTCTCTGCCCCTCCCACAATGGTGAGATCTCCTTGCAGTAGTTTGTGTCTCTGCCCCTCCCACAATGGCGAGATCTCCCTGTAGTAGCTTTTATCTATGCCCCTCCCACAATGCTGAGATTTCTCCGCAGTAGTTTGTGTCCCTGCCCCTCCCACAATGGTGAGATTTCCCTACAGTAGTTTGTGTCTCTGCTCCTCCCACAATGGTGAGATTTCCCTGCAGTAGTTTGTGTCCCTGCCCCTCCCACAATGGTGATATCTTCCCACGGTGGTCTGTGTTTCTGCCCCTCCCACAATGGTGAAATTTCCCCGTAGTAGATTGTGTCTCTGCCCCTCCCACAATGGTGAGATTTCCCTACAGTAGTTTGTATCTTTGCCCCTCCCACAATGGTGAGATTTCCCTGCAGTAGATTGTGTCTCTTCCCCTCCTGCAATGGTTAGTGTTCCCACATTAGTTTGTGTCTCTGCCCCTCCCACAATGGTGATATCTTCCCCTGGTGGTCTGTGTTACTGCCCCTCCCACAATGGTGAGATTTCCTGCAGTAGTTTGTGTCTCTGCCCCTCCCACAATGGTGAGATTTCCCCGCAGTAGTTTGTGTTTCTGCCCCTCCCACAATGGGACTGTGGGACTGTGTGCTGTGTACCTGGCTGCTGTGCACTCACTTGGTAATAGAACCTTGGACAAATGTTCGGGGCCCTTCAAGGGTCAGCACTATGCAGGTAAAACCCAGTACTATGCTCATTTTGTTTTAATTTTAAATGAAGGGGCAATTTTGCAGAACAAGAGATTCCGTCTCTCTACAATCTCTCTACAGAGGCAGACGGGAAAGCCAACACTACGCCCCTGTTATAGCACCAAATCAACCCTGCATTTTTCCGAAACCAGAAAATAAAAAATAGCCAAATTTGGAGATTTAGAAGCCTTCTAATTAGACCTCCTATAAGATATTTGGACACTTTTGGCAAGTTGGTGTTGAGTCTATCCCGCATATCCTACCTTTGGGGACTTTGCACAAATACTGACAGGCATACAGGCAGCATTTCCGCTTCCCCTTACAGTCCTTGTCACTTTTGCAATGGCGATTCTTCTTGGGTTTCTTCTTCCGATTACAGGGTTTGGAGGTTTTTGGAGAGGCGGGACACTTTCCTGGCTTTTCGGCTGGATGGACAGACGTTCAAGGTTAGGTATGGCAGCAGATACAAGCAAAGCAATAACAGCAATGTGTAGGATCATCTTATGTGCCTCAAACCTCAACTATGTTCCCGTTGTCTTGAGAGCACTACAGTGGTGGCCATTGATGATCTCCTGAAGATCTGCTGTCTCTGAGATGAATACTTTAGAGGTCATCAATGCTTTCTCCATGTAGTGCAAAGCAACGGGTTCATCTAATTGCACATCCTATCCTCTTTGTCACCTCCCTACTCCCAGTCAGAAGATTCAACCTCGTGCAAGCCTAAGGTCATAACTGTGCTTACCCACCAGAGGAACCTCTCCTCACCCCCATGTGACAGGACTGGGTGCCTTAGTGGCCAATCACCAACGCTATCACTGGGGAATAAAGGCAAGAGTCATGTGATCCCCACACTTATAGTATGGCATTTAGTATGCAAAGATCAGTTGGAGTAATAAGTTGGGGCAGGGCCGGTGCTAGACTGTTTTACGCCCTAGGCAAGATCAGCTACTTGCCCCCCCCCCCCCCAAAAAAAAAAAAAAATTAAAAAGGGAAGGGGTTAAAAACTGCTCTATGTCATATCCAGTGACCCTGATCTGATGGTTCCTCCATGTAATGCTGTCATACCCAGTGATCCAAATGTTCCTCTATGTCACATCAGGGGTCCCTGATGTTCCTCCATGTCATACCCGGAGACCCTGATGTTTTTCCATGTCACACCTGGGGACCCTGATGTTCCTCCATGTCACACCTGGGGACCCTGATGTTCCTCCATGTCATACCTGGAGACCCTGATGTTCCTCCATGTCACACCTTGGGACCCTGATGTTCCTCCATGTCACACCTGGGGACCCTGATGTTCCTCCATATCACACCTTGGGACCCTGATGTTCCTCCATGTCACGCCTGGGGACCTCAATCCCCCATGGCACACCCAGGGATCCCAATTCCTCATGGCACACCTGGTGACCCCAAACCCCTGTTACACTTGTGACCCCTCTCCACCATGTCACACCTGGTGACTCAGATTCCCCATGACACACCTGGTGACCGCAATTCTCTTTCACACCAGGGTTACTCCATGTCACACCCAGGGACCCTGATTCCCTGTTCTGGGGACACTCACTGGGCAGTATGAAGAGAGTGGCCTGCACTCTGCCCTCCTTCACCATGATTCTGCTTATTCCTTCTCCCAGGACGCTCCTCTCCTGGACCACAGTGCTCACCACAGCTCCAACCGACTCCTGGTGGAGGGAGAAGCAGCAGTCAGAGAGTTCCGCACCTCCTTCATCACCAACATCCTCAGACCATTCCGTTGCCTCGTCGCTTCTGCTCCAGTAAAGGTGCCGCCCTCCAGTGCCGAGCTCCGGCTCAGGTTCAGCTCTCCTCCACTTCCTGCTTAATACCGACCCAGGGAAATGAACGGCTGCCCACCAGCTCAGATTAGAGATTCACTTCCCGCCCAGGGATTATGCCCAGACGAAGAGGATCATTATGCAGTTAGCACTCCGGTGGGCTCCTTTCCTGCCCCTTGGTGCTCCCCCAACAATGGTGGAAAGCCAGGGCCTGGTAGTTCTGCCACTGCCCAGACACCTGGCATCTTCCTCTGTCCCTTCTTCCTCCCCCACTGCTGCCCCTTTCCTCAGCTCACAAGGTTCATTCATGACGGAGAGTGAGTGCTGACTCGTGGCTGCGCCCTTAGTTGGCAATGCGCCCTAGGCGGCTGCCTAGTTTGCCTAGTGGAAGCACCGGCCCTGAGTTGGGGGATTGGGGGAATTGTCAGCTGGGGAGGATCAAAGCAACATGTTTACTTCAATATTTCCACCCCTAACAGTATATCCTCACTATCATCCCTTTTCTTCCCCTGCAGTTCTGTTGAGCAATGGGAGATGGAGGAAACATCTGGTACTTCCAGGTATGGGGCAGGAGTTTTGACTCGTGACAACACTGGACCAAAAAACACCATCCAATGGTGTAACCATAGCCCTGTGTAAGCTACAACTCTAGTGATTCAGCTTATAGAGGACTTTCCTTTCACTCCTAGCAGCTGAATAGAGCATTGGGGAATGAAAAGTAGGCTAGTATATGAGTCTGTGAAGACAGCATTAAAGTGCTGCCCTACATAGACAAAGCACAGATTCACCTTATAGAACTAATGTGTAGTCAGACTGCCCAACTAATAATGGAGTGATTTGGGGGAAATAACTACCTTTCCAGTTCAAAAACTAGTTTATTTAGTCTTTGAATTATATTTTTTGATCCAGTATTTATGGACAATTTTAAATCTTTTTTCAGCCCTCCCTCTTTCTACAAATAAAAACCTAAATGAGGCCAAAAAAGGCAAAAAAGAACAAATCTAGTATAGCTGAAAGGAGATTCTATAACCCTCAGGAAACATTATAAAACCATTACGCCCTTAACCATCTTCATTTCTCCCAAATCTCCCAATTGACAAAACAAAATTTGGGGGAGATGAAAACTCTCATTCCTCCTCCAAACTTTCAGGTGCAATGCCCTCTGGGTATTCAAAAGAATGTTTAAATAAAAAGAAACTGTGCCTAATTTGTGTAAAGAAGTCCCCGGTAGTCATCTGGTTCTGGCTTCAACCCCGTCTAGGCAAAGGTACAGGCATTTATATTAAAAAGAACTCTATACTCAGTGGCGTAAATACAAATCTTGGGGCCCCGGGCATGTTACCACACCTGCAAGATATAAATTAATTCTATGGCAAAGCGCAGCTAACCTGCAGGAAAGCTGTAGGTGTACTGCATTGCACCCGTAGTGCGGGTAAATCCACCTCCAACCACTGGTTATTCTGGTAGAAAAAAGACACAAGTCAATCTAGTTCAGCCAATACTGGTGTAACGTTAGGGGTCGCAATGTCAACCCCGCCCCATGCTCCATGGGGCCTGTACGGCCTCCCTGTCACATTCTGTTTTACACTTGGACAGGAGGGGCATATACTGGAACTGATCTTCATTTTCCCCCTGAAACCGCTGAAAGCCGGCTTCTCCTCCTCTCCCTCTAGCCGGCATTCAGCCGCTGCAGGAGAAAAATTATGCTAATAAAATGACAAAAATGTGAAATTCTGAATCATTTTAATTTCATTGTGTCCCAGAACCGGTTACCAAATCACTTCGGTGGCCCTTGCTCTTTAAAAGGTTGGGCACCCCTGGTCTAAAGCCAGAATATTGAAGGAACCTTTGGCTGTGGAGGACCAAATGTCCTTCCAGTCACCTTCTGGTATGTTTGTATTCATTTTCTCTTCCCAGGGTATCATATAGTTAACTTTGGAGTGTGTTTTGGAGGTGCATAAAGACGCCTGTATAAGAGAGATAAGTCCTGGGGAGTGGAGATTTGTTCAACGTACTTTGGAGTGTGTTTTGGAGGTGCATAAAGATGCCTATAAAAGAGAGAAGTCCTGGGGAGTGGGGATTTGTTTGACGTACTTTGGAGTGTGTTTTGGAGGTGCATAAAGATGCCTATAAAAGAGAGATAAGTCCTGGGGAGTGGGGATTTGTTTGACGTACTTTGGAGTGTGTTTTGGAGGTGCATAAAGATGCCTATAAAAGAGAGAAGTCCTGGGGAGTGGGGATTTGTTTGACGTACTTTGGAGTGTGTTTTGGAGGTGCATAAAGATGCCTATAAAAGAGAGATAAGTCCTGGGGAGTGGGGATTTGTTTGACGTACTTTGGAGTGTGTTTTGGAGGTGCATAAAGATGCCTATAAAAGAGAGATAAGTCCTGGGGAGTGGGGATTTGTTTGACGTACTTTGGAGTGTGTTTTGGAGGTGCATAAAAATGCCTATAAAAGAGAGAAGTCCTGGGGAGTGGAGATTTGTTTGACGTACTTTGGAGTGTGTTTTGGAGGTGCATAAAGATGCCTAGAAAAGAGAGAAGTCCTGGGGAGTGGGGATTTGTTTGACGTATTTTGGAGTGTGTTTTGGAGGTGCATAAAGATGCTTGTATAAGAGAGATAAGTCCTGGGGAGTGGGGATTTGTTCGACGTACTTTATGGAATGCCAAATCCTAAAAGTGGTTGTAAACCCTTCCATATACCCAGTGAAGTGATGGGCCTTAGGTGATGCACCAAAAAATAAAACAAAGCCTCCTACATAAGTTATACCTGTTTATCTGCAGTGATCTTTCCTTTACATTCGTGCAAAGTGCAGAGTTTACACAAGACCTCTCAGCTCTGAAAAGCAGGAGGCAGAGAGCTGAAATTATATCGGTGAGGAGAGGTCTGGGAGCTGATTGGACGGGAAGGACACACTCCCCTTCACACAGCACACAGGAATAGAGCTGAGGCTGTCAATCACAGGCTGTGCCCTCCCCTGTCACTATTTTTTCTCTTGGTGTTAGGAAAATTTGTCAGATGTGACTCATGCAGATAGCAGAGGAAGGGGGCAGCAGACAGAAATGACACTTAGTGCTCTGGATAGAGACAAATACACACTATAGAGGGATATGTTAAATAAGCTAGAGAGGAAGGGATCCAATAGGAGACCTTCTGTTTTTTGGCCATATGCTGTCTGATACCACATCTTTAGAAACTTTATACATATAAAGAAAAACCTAGATATAGAAAAAGAGGACTTTAAATGTACCACATGCTTGTATGAAAAAGTCAATGTTTTATTTATTTTTTCTGTAATGTTATTTTACTAATTAAATCATTGAAAATTAAATATTTTTGTGTTTTCCATAGCTTTTGCTCCGCCTCTCAGTATCTTTTATGTGTTTAAATGAGTTTCTATTGTTTTAAAAGTTTTTTAAAGACCTTAAAATGCTTTTAAAAGTACAGTGACAGTAAAAAAAACATGCCTACAGTGTATTTTAATAGGGTTTTTCTATTTCGCGTATTTTCACTTTTTTCACGGGTGGGTCCGGAACGTAACCCCCGTAAGGGAGGGGGGTTTACTGTACATGTAAACATTGCAAGTACATGAGAAACTAATATATTATCACTCATCATCCCCATCAGATTTGGGCAATGGAATGTTTGCTGTGCCTTTGACGAATTTCATGGGTCCATGCCCACTTCATCAGGAAGATAGCAACAGTCAACCTCTGTACTTTGCATGTAAAGCAATCATACATAAAGTGATACACACAGCCACCAATTGTAAACTTTCTGGAACAGATAGGTCAGCTGCTCTAAGGTTAGTCCACTCCGAGCCCACATACAAAGGTAATAGGGAAACCCTCAATAAGACTAATGCCTCGTTTCCACTGAGTGGTACGGTACGATTCGGTTCAGTACGGTACGGTTTGGAACGGTACACATTGGATTTCCACTGCCAATAGTACCCTTTCATGATAGGCGTGGTGTAGCAGGAAAGCTGTGATAGACGATTCTCTGTCAACCAATCAAAGTTCTGCAGAGTGTAGCTCCACCCTGTTGGTACGGTACTAATGTGCTTGGTACCCCAACGAAAGGGTACGGTACGGTTCGGAATTAGGGTACCATTCATAATGGAAACGGCATAAATAGCGTACCGTACCGAACCGAACCGTACCAGAAAGCTCAGAGGAAACGAGCCATAATATTGAGTCATGTGTAAGAATACTTATGTGCCGTCCTGTTATTTTCAAAGTCTCTCTAAATCCCAGTGAGGAGGTGGTGAAAGGGAGGCTGAGTTTCCTCCATAGTAGTTGTGGCAGCATGTATGTGGACTTGGAGTGGACTAACCTTGGAGGAGCTGACCTATGTGTTCCAGAAAGTTTAATATTTGTGGTTGTTTGTATCACTTTATGTATGATTGTTTTACATGCAAAGTACAGAGCTTGACGGTTGCTATCTTCCTGATGAAGCGGGCTTGGACCAGTGAAACGCGTCAAAGTCATAGCAAGCATGCCATTGTCCAAGTCTGATGGGGATGATGAGTGATAATATATTTGTTTCTCATGTACTTGCAATGTTTACGTGTAATACTGTTGTCTTTCTAAAACATCATATATGTTTTTTTAACATTTGTAGAATAAAACATTGACTTTTTTATACAAGTATGTGGTACCTTTTGAATCCTCTTTTTCTATAGCTAGGTTTTTCTTTGTATGTACAGCCGTGGCCGAAAGTTTTGAGAATTGCACAAATATTAATTTTCACAAAGTCTTCTGCCTCAGTTTTTATGATGGCAATTTGCATATACATACCCCAGAATGTTATGAAGAGTGATCAGATGAATTGCAATTAATTGCAAAGCCCCTCTTTGCCATGAAAATGAACTTAATCCAATAAAAAAACATTTCCACTGCATTTGTCAAGAAGGCTTCAGGGTGCCCAAGAAAGTCCAGCAAGCGCCAAGACCGTCTCCTACAGTGGATTCTACTGCGGCATCGGGGCACCACCAGTGCAGAGCTTGCTCAGGAATGGCAGCAGGCAGGTGTGAGTGCATTCGCATGCACAGTGAGGAGAAGACTTTTGGAGGATGGCCTGGTATCAAGAAGGGCAGCAAAGAAGCCACTTCTCTCCAGAAAAAACATCAGGGACAGACTGATATTCTGCAAAAGGTACAGGGACTGGACTGCTGAGGACTGGGGTAAAATCATTTTCTCTGATGAATCCCCTTTCTGATATTTTGGGGAATCCGGAAAAACCCTTGTCCGGAGAAGAAAAGGTGAGAGCTACCATCAATCCTGTGTCATGCCAACAGTAAAGCATCCTGAGACCATTCATGTGTGCGGTTGCTTCTCAGCCAAGGCAGTGGGCTCACTCACAATTTTGCCTAAGAACACAACCATGAATAAAGAATGGTACAAAACATCCTCTGAGAGTAACTTCTCCCAACCATCCAAGAACAGTTTGGTAACAAACAAAGTATATGTGGTGTGGGGTGCGCTAAACAACAAATAAATAATGAATATAAAACATATATCTATATGTGAACCAAATCAACAAAAGTAAATATGTATATAACATATATCAATCTGTGAAGCCAATTAATAATGCAAATCAATTGGTGCATAAAAATAAAAGTTCATAAGTGTCCATAAATATTGTGCAGGTGGGTAGAATTGTATTCTATCCAAATAATACGTGTATCCACCACCGAGTGAAATTCATCCTTACCAAACGGAAATAAATAAGGTGCAACTATAGTTTCTTGTGCTGAAAAATTATCCAATCTCCTTGTGAACAAACACCACGTGTAAATCACCAAGAATTAGCCTCTTACCAGATGGTAATAGGTATGCACTTGTTCAGTGAAACCACCGCCTTGCTTCCTCTTTAAAATCCTGAAATGGGATGTAGAACCGCTCTACCTTTCTTTCTCCACTAGATGGCAACGAGTACCAGCAAGAAACACAGCCTCATCCTTCTTTACAAGCTCACAAAACCACCGTGTATTAAAGGAAAAAGAAGGACTAATAGTGTATTACCCTTAAGATTTATTCAAAAAACAGTTGATAATGCACTTACAATTAGATGTCTTGTATTCAGCATAAACATAGGCATACGAATTCCTGCAAAGGCTTGCGGCCGGCTGCAGCACGGACCGCAAGTTGTGTGTGACGTGTGCGCCTCCTAATCTGACCGGTTTCTTCCCATAGGACTTCTACTGAGACAGGAGTCGGTAACAAGCAATGCCTTTTCCAGCATGATGGAGCACCTTGCCATGGGGCAAAAGTGATAACTAAGTGGCTTGGGGAACAAAACACTGAAATTTAGGGTTCATGGCCAGGAAAGTCCCCAGACCTTAATCCCATTAAGAACCTGAGGTCAATCCTTATAAGTCAGGTGAACAAAAAAACCCCACACATTCTGACAAACTCCGAGCATTGATTAGGCAAGAACGGGCCGCCATCAGTCAGGATGTGGCCCAGAAGTTGATTGACAGCATGTCAGGGAGAATTGCAGAAGACAGGTCAAGGCTGAAAATTTTGACTCTTTGCCTAAACTTAATGTAATTGTCAGTAAAAAGCCTTTGACACTTATGAAAAGCTTGTAATTATACTTCAGTATACCATAGTAACATCTGACAAGAAGATCGAAAAAAAACTGAAGCAGCAGACTTTGTGAAGATTAATATTTGCGTCCTTCTCAAAACGTTTGGCCAAGGCTGCATATAGAGGGATACATTGAGGGAGAAAAGTATTTGATCCCCTGCTGATTTTGTACATTTGCCCACTGACAAAGAAATGATCAGTCTATAATTTTAATGGCAGTTGTAGTTTAACAGAGACAAAATAATAACAAAAATATCCAGAAAAATGCATTTAAAAAAGTTATAAATTGATTTGCATTTTAATGAGTGAAATAAGTATTTGATCCCCTATCAATCTGCAAGATTTCTGGCTCCCAGGTGTCTTCTATCCAGGTAACAAGCTGAGATTAGAAGTACTCTTTTAAAGGGAGTGCTCCTAATCTCAGCTTGTTACCTGTATAAAAGACACCTGTCCACAGAAGCAATCAACCAGATTCCAATTTCTCCACCATGGCCAAGACCAATGAGCTGTCCAAGGATGTCAGGGACAAGATTGTAGACCTACACAAGGCTGAAATTGGCTACAAGATCATCGCCAAGCAGCTTGGTGAGAGGGTGACATCAGTTGGTGTGATTATTCACAAATGGAAGAAACACAAAATAACTGTCAATCTCCCTCGGTTCCATGCAAGATCTGACCTCGTGGAGTTTGAATGATCATGAGAACAGGCCCAGAAATACACTGGAGAATCTTGTCAATGATCTCAAGGCAGCTGGGACCATAGTCACCAAGAAAGCAATTGGTAACACACTACGCCCTGAAGGACTGAAATCCTGCAGCACCCGCGAGGTCCCCCTGCTCAAGAAAGCACATTTACAGGCCTGTCTGAAGTTTGCTAATGAACATCTTAATGATTCAGAGGAGAACTGGGTGAAAGTGTTGTGGTCAGATGAGACCAAAATCAAACTCTTTGGCATCAACTCAACTCACCGTGTTTGGAGGAGGAGGAATGCTGCGTATGACCCCAAGAACACCATCCCCACCGTCAAACATGGAGGTGAAAACATTATGCTTTTCTGCTAATGGGACAGGGCATCTTCGCCGCATCAAAGGATCAATGGATGGGGCCATGTACTGTCAAATCATGGGTGAGAACTTCCTTCCCTCAGCCAAGGCATGGAAAATGGGTTGTGGATGGGTCTTCCAGCATGACAATGATCCAAAACACATGGTCAAGGCAACAAAGGAGTGACTCAAGAAAAAGCACATTAACCACTTGCCGACTGCCTAACGCAGATCTACGTCGGCAGTCAGCCCCTCACAGGCAAAGCGACGTAGGTCTAAGTCGCTAGCTTGTGAGGGTCTAGGGAGCGAGCGCGCGCCGCCGGAGGCGCGCTCCCGCGCGGTCACGCACCCCCCCCCGCGCGTGTGACCGGCGGACCCGATGTCCGCCGGTCACTCTGCGATCGTCGGGGGAGAGGGAGAAAGTCAGACGGCTTGTGTAAACAAGCTGCCTGTCATTCTCCCCTGTGTATGAAGGATGATCATACGGTTCTACTATGTAGAACCGTTGATCACTGTTCATACATCTGAAGCCACAGCCAATCACAGTAGAAAGCACCCCCCTAGGGACACACATAGCCCCTCCCTTTCAAAAAAAGTTAACCCCTTCACTGCCAGTGTATTTTTACAGTAACAGTGCATATGTATATCCTGGAGGGAAACGCCAAATGGAAAAGGATTTAGGAAAAATAGAAGAATGGTCAGAACTCTGGCAACTGAAATTTAATGTGGATAAGTGCAAGATAATGCACCTGGGGCGTAAAAACCCAAGGGCAGAATATAGAATATTTGACACAGTCCTGACCTCAGTATCTGAGGAAAGGGATTTAGGAGTAATTATTTCAGAAGACTTAAAGGTGGGAAGACAATGTAATAGAGCAGCACGAAATGCCAGCAGAATGCTTGGATGTATAGGGAGAGGTATAAGCAGTAGAAAGAGAGAAGTGCTTATGCCGCTGTACAGAACACTGGTGAGACCTCACTTGGAGTATTGTGCGCAGTACTGGAGGCCATATCTCCAGAAGGATATAGATACTCTAGAGAGAGTTCAGAGAAGAGCTACTAAACTAGTACATGGATTGCAGGAAAAAACTTACCAGGAAAGGTTAAAGGACCTTAACATGTATAGCTTGGAAGAAAGAAGAGACAGAGGGGATATGATAGAAACTTTTAAATACATAAAGGGAATCAACTCGGTAAAGGAGGAGAGCATATTTAAAAGAAGAAAAACTACCACAAGAGGACACAGTTTTAAATTAGAGGGGCAAAGGTTTAATAGTAATATGAGGAAGTATTACTTTACTGAGAGAGTAGTGGATGCATGGAATAACCTTCCTGCAGAAGTGGTAACTGCAAATACAGTGAAGGAGTTTAAGCATGCATGGGATAGGCATAAGGCTATCCTTCATATAAGATAGGGCCAGGGACTATTCATAGGATTCAGATATATTGGGCAGACTAGATGGGCCAAATGGTTCTTATCTGCCGACACATTCTATGTTTCTATGTTTCTATGATTACTGTAGAAATGTCACTGGTAACCCCAAAAGTGTCAAAAATGTCAGTCAAGGGTCCGATCTGTCCGCCGCAATGTCGCAGTACCGCAAACAAAATCGCAGATCGCCGCCGTTACGCGTTAAAAAAAAAAACAACAAAAATGACAAAAATCTTTCCCTTTGTTAGTAAACGCGATAACTTTTGCGCAAACCAATAAAAATACGCTTTTTGCGATTTTTTTATCAAACATAGGTAGCATAAAACAAATTGGCCGAAAATGTTAAAAAATTTTGATTTTTACATTTTTTTTGGGGGGAATTTCATATAAAAAAATGTGAAAAATATTGCTATTTTTGCAAAATTTACGCTCTTTTTTTGTTTATAGCGCATGATCAAAAAATCGCACAGGTGATCAAATACCACCAAAAGAAAGCTCTGTTTGTGGGAAAAAAAGGACGCCAAATTCGTTTAGATACAGCGTCGCACGACCGCGCAATTGTCTGTTAAAGTCGCGCAGTGCCGAATCGCAAAATACCCCCTGGTCAGGAAGGGGGTAAAATCTTCCGGGGCTTAAGTGGTTAAGGTCCTGAAGTCCAGACCTTAATCCCATAGAAAATATGTGGAGGGAGCTGAAGGTTCGAGTTACCAAACGTCAGCCTCCAAACCTTAATGACTTGGAGAGGATCTGCAAAGAGGAGTGGGACAAAATCCCTCCTGAGATGTGTGCAAAACCTGGTGGACAACTACAAGAAACATCTGACCTCTGTGATTGCCAACAAGAGTTTTGCCACCAAGTACCAATTCATGTTTTGCGAAGGGGACAAATACTTATTTCACTCATTAAAATGCAAATCAATTAATAACTTTTTTGAAATGCATTTTTCTGGATATTTTTATTTTTATTTATATGGATACATTTTTATTTATACCATTAAAGGTATAGACTGATCATTTCTTTGTCAGTGGGCAAACGTACAAAATCAGCAGGGGATCAAATACTCCCCCCCCCCCCTCACTGTATGCTTTGTTCATAGTTCGTGTCTGAGGTTTACAACCACTTTAAGTGAATTTTGTAAAGGAGGGGCTTAAAGACAGTGTCCACAAAGGAGGTGGGGGCCAGATTAGAGAAGAGATACAGTAAATGTGGGATCACAGCAGGGGCGTAACTACAGGGATTGCAATTGCAACCGGGCCCCATGCTTCAGGTGGCCTGTGCGGCTCCCCTGTACACCTGGATAGGAGGGGCGGCGGGGGCAGCATGTAGAGAAATCACTGTCTTCCTTTTTCCTCCTGTAGCTGCAGGAGGAAAATGGAGGAGATTGGTTCCTCTGTATGCTGCCCCCGCTGCCCCTTCTATCCAATTCGTTTGTGTTCTGCTGTCTCTGGGCCCCTGTGTGCCCCCCTACTGTGCTCCCTTCCCTCTCCTGCCGGCTGCTGCAGGGGATGTGTCACAATAGAGAACCAGGAAGGGGTCAGTAAATATGTAATTTACCAGCTCCTTCCTTTTCTGAATGGACAGAGTCATAGTCAGTGACATTGTAAAAAAAATAAAATGATAAAAAAATAATACAATTAAAATACCAAAAAATAAAAACTACTGACACCAGTGGGTGAACTTCCAGGATCGCAAAGGTCACACTTGCGACCGGGCCCTGGCATTCCACCACCGTGGGGAGGCCCCAAGATGGCAGGAAGGGGGCCCACTGCAGAACTTGTGAAACCATAATAAAGGGCCCCACAATGCGTTTAAAGAGCCCCAGGATCAGTGGGAAGAGCCCCAGGCTTGAAGAGAAGGGCCCCCGGCCAGGGGCCTCGGGGGCCCTTCATGGTTTCTTGCACCGGGGCCCTGAAGGTTCTAGGTACACCTCTGGATCACAGTCAATATAGTCTAGTATTTTATCCACACAGTTATCCACTTACCCCAGGGTTCATGGCACTCAATAATACATCCGGGTTTGCAGCACTTCTTTTTGCCGGGACAATCCGAGTCAAAGTAGCAGTACCTTTGGATAGGATGCTTACAGGGAAAGTGTGCAGAGGAAGGGTACGCAGGACAGAAGCCCTTTTTCACCGCTGCAAGGAAAGATGCATTTTTTCAGAAACCACTTCTCAGCTAAACCTTCTATGCGGAGAATCTTTTTGTACATATCATTTACCAATTTCAGGGTGTTCAAACATGTAACCACTTCCCTCACATGTTAAAAAAAATATATATATATTTTTTTGCTATTAAACTACTTAGAATCCCCAAACTCTATATATTTTGAAGTAGAGGCCCTAGGGAATAAAATGGTGGGTGTTGCATATTTTTTATGTCACACATTTACACAGCAGTTTTTTTAACCGCTTGCCGATATACTGTGGCAGGCTGGCTCAGCTGCGTGAATCGGCGTACCTATGTGGGCATGGGGGGGGGGGGGGGGGGCAGTGCGCGCGGGGCAGTTCGCGAGAGGGGAAGCTGATCTGCAGGGCCAGAACCCACGATTGCCGCCGAGCACCCGCGATCGCTCCCCGGGAAGACACAACGGCAGTCTGCCGGTGTAAACACGGGGCAGACCACTGTTCTGTCAGGGATGAACACAGGGATCCTGTGTTCCTCCTATTTAGGAACACAGGTCTCTGTGTTCGTCCAGCAAGCCCATCCCCCACACAGTAAGAAAGCACCCCCTAGGGACACATTTAACCCTTTGATCGCCCCTGGTGTTAACCCCTTCCCGTGCCATTAGTACAGTAACAGTGCATATGTATAGCACTGATTGCTGTAGTAATGTCACTGGTCCCCCCAAAAGTGTCATAAATATCAGTTATCATCACAGGGCTCCTGTGTTCCTCCTATTTAGGAACACAGGTCTCTGTGTTGATCCAATAAGCCCATCCCCCAAACAGTTAGAAAACACCCCCTAGGCTCACATTTAACCATTTGATCGCCCCTGGGTTAACCCCTTCCCTGCCAGTGTCATTATTACAGTAACAGTGCATATTTTTAGCACTGATTAATGTAGTAATGTTACTGGTCCCCCCAGAAGTGTCAACAGTGTTAGGGGTCTGATCTGCCGCAATGTCGCAGTCCCGCTAAAAATCGCTGATTGCCGCCATTACTAGTAAAAAAAATGAATAAATAAAAATTACATAAATCTTTCCCGTAGTTAGTAGGCGTGATAACTTTTGCACAAACCAATCAAAATACGCTTATTGGGATTTTTTATTTTACCAAAAATATGTAGCAGAATACAAATTGGCCTAAAATGATGAATAAAATCTATTTTTAATTTTTTTTTTTGGGAATGTTGTATAGCAGAAAGTGAAAAATATTGTTTTTTTTTTCAGAATTGTTGCTTTTTTGTTGTTTATAGCGCAAAAAAAAAAAAAAAAAATTGCACAGGTGATCAGATACCACCAAAAGAAAGCTCTGTTTGTGGGCAAAAAAAGACATCAATTTTATTTGGGTACAGTGTCGCACGACCGCGCAGTCATCAATTAAAATAAAGCAGTGCCGAATCGCAAAAAATGGCCTGGTCATTAAGGGGGTAAAACCTTCCGGTCAAGAAGTGGTTAAATGCAAAATTTTTCAGAAAAAATAATATTGAATTCTAATGCACAAAAACACAATATAATACCTAATATATTGGTAAAGATGTTACGCCAAGTAAATAGATACCAAACATGTCACGCTATAAAAAATGACGTACGCTGGTGGAACAGCTTCAAATTACGGCACCTAAAAATCTCCATAGGCAACACTTTACAGGTTACCAGTTTAGAGTCACACAGAAGATCTGGTCTTAGAATTATTACTCTCCCTCTGGCGTTCGCGTTGATTCCTCACATGTGTGGTGTGATCGCCGTAGAGTATACAGTATCTCACAAAAGTGAGTACACCCCTCACATATTTTATTCTATCTTTCCATGTGACAACACTGAAGAAATTACACTTTGCTACAATGTAAAGTAGTGAGTGTACAGCTTGTATAACAGTGTAAATTTGCTGTCCCCTCAAAATAACTTAACACACAGCCATTAATGTCTAAACAGCTGGCAACAAAAGTGAGTACACCCCAAAGTCAAAATGTCCAAACTGGGCCTGAAGTGTCAATATTTTGTGTGGTCACCATTATTTTCCAGCACTGCCTTAACCCTCATGGGCATGGAGTTCACCAGAGCTTCACAGGTTGCCACTGGAGTCCTCTTCCACTCCTCCATGATGACATCACAGAGCTGGTGGATGTTAGAGACCTTGCGCTCCTCCACCTTCCTTTTGAGGATGCCCCACAGATGCTCAATAGGGTTTAGGTCTGGAGACATGCTTGGCCAGTCCATCACCTTTACCCTCAGCTTCTTTAGCAAGGCAGTGGTTATAGTGGAGGTGTGTTTTGGGTTGTTATCATTCTAGAATACCGGTGTTCCGTGAAAAAACCATACCCGTGAAAATTCCCTACCCTTATCACTTCCGGTGCACCTACGTCGCACCTACGTCATGGAACAGCTGAGCAGGTGTAAAAGCGGCGGGTGTATGAAAATATAAATCACGGAGATCTCTGCTCCGTGATTTATATTTTCATAGACCCACCGCCGCTTTTACATTTAGTAGCCGAGATCAGGGAAGTGACAGGGGTAGGAGCGGAGGTGATTCATGTTGCAGCCAAGATGTTTTAATGTTACCGCGGCAACAGGTGATGCGGTGTAACGTTACAACACACTACCCCGTCAAAATTCCCTACCCTCCGGACCTCTGAGCATGCGCAATGGTAACCTGCTCAGCTGTTCCATGACGTAGGTGCGACGTAGGTGCACCGAAAGTGATAAGGGTAGGGAATTTTCACGGGTATGGTTTTTTCACGGAACACCGGTCTTCGAAAGGAGGGGGTCATGCTCTACTTCAGTATGTCACAGTACGTGTTGGCATTCATGGTTCCCTCAAAGAACTGTAGCTCCCCAGTGCCATCAGTACTCAAGCAGCCCCAGACCATTACACTCCCAACACCATGCTTGACTGTAGGCAAGACACACTTGTCTTTGTACTCCTCACCTGGTTGTCGCCACACACGCTTGACACCATCTGAACCAAATAGGATTATCTTGGTCTCATCAGACCACAGGACATGGTTTCAGTAATCCATGTCCTTAGTCTGCTTGTCTTCAGCAAACTGTCTGTGGTCTTTCTTGTGCATCATCTTTAGAAGAGGCTTCCTTCTGGGACGACAGCCATGCAGACATATTTGATGCAGTGTGCGGCGTATGGTCTGAGCACTGACAGGCTGACCCCCCACACACACACACACACACACCCGCTCCTTCAACCTCTGCAGCAATGCTGGCAGCACTCATCTGTCTATTTCCCAAAGACAACCTCTGGATATGACGCTAAGCACGTGCCCTCAACTTCTTTGGTCGACCATGGCGAGGTCTGTTCTGAGTGGAACCTGTCCTGTTAAACCGCTGTATGGTCTTAGCCACCATGCTGCAGCTCAGTTTCAGGGTCTTGGCAATCTTCTTATAGCCTAGGCCATCTTTATGTAGACCAAAAATTATTTTATTCAGATCCTCAGAGGGTTCCTTGTCATGAGGTGCCATGTTGAACTTCCAGTGACCAGTATGAGAGAGTGAGAGTGATAACACCAAATTTAACACTTCTGCTCCCCATTCACATCTGAGACCTTGTAACACTAATGAGTCACATGACACTGGGGAGGGAAGATGGCTGATTGGGCCCAATTTGGACATTTTCACTTAGGAGTGTACTCACTTTTGTTGCCAGTGATTTAGACATTAATGGCTGTGTGTTGAGTTATTTTGAGGGGACAGCAAATTTACACTGTTATACAAGCTGTACACTCACTACTTTACATTGTAGCAAAGTGTTATTTCTTCAGTGTTGTCACATGAAAAGCTAGAATAAAATATTTACAAAAATGTGAGGGGTGTACTCACTTTTGAGAGATACTGTACATATGTGTGCGGGACTGATGCGTTCTAATTTTTATAAAAAATATGATTTTGTTATTTTAAAAAAAGTTTACACTGTCTCTTTAATTTTCTTTTTTTTATTAACTTTATTGTTATCACAAGGGATGGACAACATCTCTTGTGATAGCATGCGCTGTAACAAGTCTGCCTTATGGACTGAGATCTGGGGTCTTTTAGACCCCAGATCTCTCTTTTGGCCTCCAATGCAGGCGGTCGGACACAGACCGGTCTGATCAGCTGCTTCACTGGCCGGTTACTAGAAGGAAAAACAAAGAGCTGAAACCGGAAATTAGGAAATCCTTGTCGTTTGGGGTTTCTGATGTCACACAGTGGGAGAAACAACATAATTTCCCCTTACTGTGTCTCAGGAACCGGATGCTGCTGGTTGCTCAGGAGAGCCTGGCAAAGGCAGCGTCGGCGGGAGGGAGGTGGGACCCCCCAAACCGCTACCTGTAAAAGTGATCCAGTGGCTCCATGGCTTTTACTTTGCCGGCTGAAAAAAAATAATATTTCTCCTTTTATTTGTGTTCCAGTGGCAGCTGACAAATTTTGGATTTCCCATCACTTTGGCTCTAATAGTCACCAGGACTAAAAGGGTGAATCTCTCCAGCAATAAATATAAAATAAGTGCTACCACATTTCTTTTCTTTTATGAAAAATAATCTATACTAGACCCCTCTATCCAGAAAAACAGCAGTAGGAACGATATAATCCAAATGTAATGCAGAAAAAATACCCTATATACAAAACCACAGATGTACAAATCACCCCCCCCCCCCCCCCCCCCCCAAAAACACAACATGCATAAAGCCAGTAAAAGGAGACTGAATTGTGAGGTACATCATTAGAGGGGTCCTGATGATTACTTTATATAGTTCTTTATATCACTAGAGGGGTCACGAGAAGGGGCAAGGAGATCCTGATTCCTCTATATAGATCTTTATATCACTAGAGGGGTCACCAGCAGGAGGAAGGAGGTCCTGATTCCTCTATATAGATCTTTATATCACTAGAGGGGTCACCAGCAGGAGGAAGGGGGTCCTGATTACTCTATATAGATCTTTATATTACTAGAGGGATCACCAGCAGGAGGAAGGGGGTCCTGATTCCTCTATATAGATCTTTATATTACTAGAGGGATCACCAGCAGGAGGAAGGAGGTCCTGATTACTCTATATAAATCTTTATATTACTAGAGGGATCACCAGCAGGAGGAATGAGGTCCTAATTTCTTTATATAGATTTTTTATATCATCACTAGAGTGTTCACCAGCAGGAGGAAGGAGGTCCTGATTCCTCTATATAGATCTTTATATCACTAGAGGGGTCACGAGAAGGGGCAAGGAGATCCTGATTCCTCTATAATGATCTTAATATCACTAGAGGGATCACCAGCAGGAGGAAGGAGGTCCTGATTCCTCTATATAGATCTTTATATCACTTGAGGGATCACCAGCAGGAGGAAGGGGGTCCTGATTCCTCTATATAGATCTTTATATCACTAGAGGGGTCACCAGCAGGAGGAAGAAGGTCCTGATTCCTCTATATAGATCTTTATATCACTAGAGGGGTCACCAGCAGGAGGAAGGAGGTCCTGATTACTCTATATAGATCTTTATATTACTAGAGGGATCACCAGCAGGAGGAAGGGGGTCCTGATTCCTCTATATAAATCTTTATATTACTAGAGGGATCACCAGCAGGAGGAATGAGGTCCTAATTTCTTTATATAGATTTTTATATCATCACTAGAGTGTTCACCAGCAGGAGGAAGGAGGTCCTGATTCCTCTATATAGATCTTTATATCACTAGAGGGGTCACGAGAAGGGGCAAGGAGATCCTGATTCCTCTATAATGATCTTAATATCACTAGAGGGATCACCAGCAGGAGGAAGGAGGTCCTGATTCCTCTATATAGATCTTTATATCACTTGAGGGATCACCAGCAGGAGGAAGGGGGTCCTGATTCCTATATATAGATCTTTATATCACTAGAGGTGTCACCAGCAGGAGGAAGGAGGTCCTGATTACTCTATATAGATCTTTATATCACTAGAGGGGTCACCAGCAGGAGGAAGAAGGTCCTGATTACTCTATATAGATCTTTATATTACTAGAGGGGTCACCAGCAGGAGGAAGGAGGTCCTGATTACTCTATATAAATCTTTATATTACTAGAGGGATCACCAACAGGAGGAAGGAGGTCCTGATTACTCTATATAGATCTTTATATCGCTAGAGGGATCACCAGCAGGAGGAAGGAGGTCCTGATTCCTCTATATAGTTCTTTATATCACTAGAGGGGTCACGAGAAGGGGCAAGGAGATCCTGATTCCTCTATATAGATCTTTATATCACTAGAGGGGTCACCAGCAGGAGGAAGGAGGTCCTGATTCCTCTATATAGGTCTTTATATCATCACTAGAGGGGTCACCAGCAGGAGGAAGGAGGTCCTGATTCCTCTATATAAATCTTTATATCGCTAGAGGGATCACCAGCAGGAGGAAGGAGGTTCTGATTCCTCTATATAAATCTTTATATTACTAGAGGGATCACCAGCAGGAGGAAGGAGGTCCTGATTCCTCTATATAGATCTTTATATCACTAGAGGGATCACCAGCAGGAGGAAGGAGATCCTGATTCCTCTATATAGATCTTTATATCACTAAAGGGATCACCAGCAGGAGGAAGGAGATCCTGATTCCTCTATATAGATCTTTATATCACTTGAGGGGTCACCAGCAGGAGGAAGGAGGTCCTGATTCCTCTATATAGATCTTTATATCACTAGAGGGATCACCAGCAGGAGGAAGGAGGTCCTGATTCCTCTATATTGATCTTTATATCACTAGAGGGGTCACCAGCAGGAGGAAGGAGGTCCTGATTACTCTATATAGATCTTTATATCGCTAGAGGGATCACCAGCAGGGGGAAGGAGGTCCTGATTCCTCTATATAGATCTTTATATCACTAGAGGGATCACCAGCAGGAGGAAGGAGGTCCTGATTACTCTATATAGATCTTTATATCACTAGAGGGGTCGCCAGCAGGAGGAAGGAGGTCCTGATTCCTCTATATAGATCTTAATATAACTAAAGGGGTCACCAGCAGGAGGAAGGAGGTCCTGATCCCTCTATATTGATCTTTATATCACTTGAGAGATCACCAGCAGGAGGAAGGGGGTCCTGATTCCTCTATATAGATCTTTATATCAGTAGAGGGGTCACCAGCAGGAGGAAGGAGGTCCTGATTACTCTATATAGATCTTTATATCACTAGAGGGGTCACCAGCAGGAGGAAGGAGGTCCTGATTCCTCTATATAGATCTTTATATCACTAGAGGGGTCACGAGAAGGGGCAAGGAGATCCTGATTCCTCTATAATGATCTTAATATCACTAGAGGGATCACCAGCAGGAGGAAGGAGGTCCTGATTCCTCTATATAGATCTTTATATCACTTGAGGGATCACCAGCAGGAGGAAGGGGGTCCTGATTCCTATATATAGATCTTTATATCACTAGAGGTGTCACCAGCAGGAGGAAGGAGGTCCTGATTACTCTATATAGATCTTTATATCACTAGAGGGGTCACCAGCAGGAGGAAGAAGGTCCTGATTACTCTATATAGATCTTTATATTACTAGAGGGGTCACCAGCAGGAGGAAGGAGGTCCTGATTACTCTATATAGATCTTTATATCGCTAGAGGGATCACCAGCAGGAGGAAGGAGGTCCTGATTCCTCTATATAGTTCTTTATATCACTAGAGGGGTCACGAGAAGGGGCAAGGAGATCCTGATTCCTCTATATAGATCTTTATATCACTAGAGGGGTCACCAGCAGGAGGAAGGAGGTCCTGATTCCTCTATATAAATCTTTATATCGCTAGAGGGATCACCAGCAGGAGGAAGGAGGTTCTGATTCCTCTATATAAATCTTTATATCGCTAGAGGGATAACCAGCAGGAGGAAGGAGGTCCTGATTCCTCTATATAGATCTTTATATCACTAGAGGGATCACCAGCAGGAGGAAGGAGATCCTGATTCCTCTATATTGATCTTTATATCACTAGAGGGGTCACCAGCAGGAGGAAGGAGGTCCTGATCCCTCTATATAGATCTTTATATCGCTAGAGGGATCACCAGCAGGGGGAAGGAGGTCCTGATTCCTCTATATTGATCTTTATATCACTAGAGGGATCACCAGCAGGAGGAAGGAGGTCCTGATTACTCTATATAGATCTTTATATCACTAGAGGGGTCGCCAGCAGGAGGAAGGAGGTCCTGATTCCTCTATATAGATCTTAATATAACTAAAGGGGTCACCAGCAGGAGGAAGGAGGTCCTGATCCCTCTATATAGATCTTTATATCACTAGAGGGATCACCAGCAGGAGGAAGGAGGTCCTGATTACTCTATATAGATCTTTATATCACTAGAGGGGTCGCCAGCAGGAGGAAGGAGGTCCTGATTCCTCTATATAGATCTTTATATCATCACTAGAGGGATCACCAGCAGGAGGAAGGAGGTTCCGATTCCTCTATATAAATCTTTATATTACTAGAGGGATCACCAGCAGGAGGAAGGAGGTCCTGATTACTCTATATAAATCTTTATATTACTAGAGGGATCACCAGCAGGAGGAAGGAGGTCCTGATTCCTCTATATAGATCTTTATATCGCTAGAGGGATCACCAGCAGGAGGAAGGAGGTCCTGATTACTCTATATAAATCTTTATATTACTAGAGGGATCACCAGCAGGAGGAAGGAGGTCCTGATTCTCCTATATAGATCTTTATATCACTAGAGGGATCACCAGCAGGAGGAAGGAGGTCCTGATTCCTCTATATAAATCTTTATATCACTAGAGGGATCACCAGCAGGGGGAAGGAGGTCCTGATTCCTCTATATAGATCTTTATATCACTAGAGGGATCACCAGCAGGAGGAAGGAGGTCCTGATTACTCTATATAGATCTTTATATCACTTGAGGGATCACCAGCAGGAGGAAGGAGGTCCTAATTCCTCTATATAGATCTTAATATAACTAAAGGGGTCACCAGCAGGAGGAAGGAGAGCCTGATCCCTCTATATAGATCTTTATATCACTAGAGGGATTACCAGCAGAAGGAAGGACGTCCTTTTTCCCCTATATCACAGGTGTCAAACACAAGGCCCGCGGGCCGAATGCGGCCCCCCCAGGCCATTTTATGTGGTTCTCGCACCTCTCCTACAGCTGCGGCACCCCACCTTGTCCCTGCACCCACCTTGTCTCAGTAGTCTGCAGCAGAGGACAGAACTCCTTTGCCAGATCCTGTGCTTCTCTGTGCTGCTGTAGAAAGGCTTGTCTTTGCCCACCCCCTTCTCAGCAGTCTGCAGCAGAGAGGAAGGCAGAACTCCTCCTACAGATCCTGCACCTCTCTGTGCAGCCACAAAAGCACCTTGTCTTTGCCTCCCCTGGTCCCAGCATTCAGCAGACTCTAAGCGGACTCCAGCCCTCCTCTGGTCCACCTCCAGACCTTGCACTTTCTTCTTCCCAGATCCACCCGGATCTTCTTTCCGGCAGTAGCACCAGGTAAGGGGCGAAATTGTGATGTAAGGAAAAGTGGGTGACTCGACTTATGATGGTGGGGGGCTCTTGACATTTCATGTAAGGGTGTAGGGGTGCTCTGGACATCTAACCTTACAGATATAACTGGCCCTTTGAGGGCAACCATAATGCTAATGCGGCCCGCGATGAAACTGAGTTTGACACCCCTGCCCCCTGAGGGGTCACTAGCAGGAGGAAGGAGGTCCTGATTCCTCTATATAGTTATTTATATCACTAAAGAGATCACCAGCAGGAGGAAGGAGGTCCTGATTCCTCTATATAGATCCTTATATCACTAGAGGAGTCAGCAGCAGGAGGAAGGAGGTCCTGATTCCTCTATATAGATCCTTATATCACTAGAGGGGTCACCAGCAGGAGGAAGGAGGTCCTGATTCCTCTATATAGATCCTTATATCACTAGAGGGGTCACCAGCAGGAGGAAGGAGGTCCTGATTCCTCTATATAGATCCTTATATCACTAGAGGGGTCACCAGCAGGAGGAAGGAGGTCCTGATTCCTCTATATAGATTTTTATATCACTAGAGGGGTCACCAGCAGGAGGAAGGTGGTCCTGTCCCTTCCAGGAACCATGATCTGCCTGCATTGCATAGAGACCAGTGATGTCACCACTGGGTGTAAAATAAGGTATGTCTTGAAAATGGAAATAGTTTATTTAATTTGATTAATTGGGTGTTACATAGGTGTTGTTCTCTACTTACGTTTAGGCTCTGTACACTTCTTGTCATAGAAGGAGGGGCAGCACTTCCGGGTCCCATTACACATGAAGTCATCATCACATCGGTTCTTTCCTTTACTACTCTTCCCATATGCAGGCCGTGCCGGAGCTCCAGGACACGTGCCATTCTTTTCCACTGGAGAAGCAGAAATACCAATTATTACCCAATGCACGACTAGTCTGAGGAGTCCGAATTAACGGAACATTTAGTAATCACCCTTCACAGCACCCTGGGAGGGATAAAGTCAAATCTGCATGACAGCTTAAAAGCAGTAGTCAAAGGGCTTTTAGCAACCTTCACAGTTGAACTGTATAGTATGGGAAATAGCAGGCTGCATATACAGACAGGTTTTTTTTTTTTTTTTGCTGGGGTATGTAGTTCAGGAACCCTAAGCATTGAATGTATGTAATGGTAAGGGGTTCTAGGGTGTGCTGGAGGGTCTAACAATGCTGACTTCTGGGGGATCTATTGTTGTCGCTAGGGGAGGTAGATTGTTGCTGGTGGGGGATCTTTTGGTGCAGGGAGGGTCTTAAATTGGTAGGGGGTAAGTTGATTCTGAAGTGGATTTATTGTTGAGGGAGGGGTCTATTGTTGTCGGCTGCTGGAGGGTATAATAATGCTGTGGGGGGGGGGGGGTCTCTTGTTGCTGGTGTGGATATGTTATTGAGGGGTATTTTGTAGCTGCATGTCTATGGTTGCTGGCTGCAGGGAATCTATTTTACGGCTCTGCTTGTTATTAACAAAGTCTGTACAAATTATTTAGCACCTCAAAATGCTACTTGGTCTTCTATTCTCTAAAATGGGTGGTACTGAAAGGTAGGTAGGGGGTGGGACCAAGGGGATGGTGGGTGGCGGGGGTGGGGGGTGACACAGAAGGAGTGAGTACCTGCACTTGTGTATATATATATATATATAAATATATATATACACACTGATCAGCCTTCATTTTTTGACCACCCACCTAATATTGAGTAGGTCCCCCTTTTGCAACAAAAACAGCCCTGACCCATCTCAGCATGGACACCACTGGACCTCTGAAGGTATGCTGTGGTATCTGGTACCAAGCCCTAAGTAGCAGATCCTTTAAGTCCTGTAAGTTGTGAGGTGGGACCTCCATGGATTGGACTTGTTTTTCCAGCACATCCAACAGATGCTTGATTAGATTGAGATCTGGAGAATATGGAGGCCAAGTGTTCCTCAAACCCTTCCTAAACCATTTTTGCAGTGTGGCAGTGCGCATTATCCAGCTGAAAGAGGCCACTGACATTGGGAAATGCTGTTTCCATGAAGAGGGGGAACTTGGTCACCAACAATGTTTAGGTAGGTGGTACGTGTCAAAGTAACATTCACATGAATGACAGGACCTAAGATTTCCCAGCAGAACATTGCCCAAAGCTTCACACTGCCTATGTCAGCTTGTCTTCTTCCCATACCGCATCCTGGTGTCATCTCTTCTCCAGGTAAGTGATGCACACACACACCCGTCCATCCATATGATGGAAAAGAAAACGTTATTCATCAGGCCGTCTTCTTCCATTGCTTTGTGCTCCAGTTCTGATGTTTCACGTACCCATTGTAGGCACCTTTGGCTGTGGACATCGGTCAGCATGACCTGTCTTCCCATACCGCATCCTGGTGGGATTTCTTCCCCAGGTAAGTGATGCACCAGCACCTGTCCATCCACATGATGGAAAAGAAAATGTGATTCATCAGGCCAGGCCGTCTTCTTCCATTGCTTTGTGCTCCAGTTCTGATGTTTCACGTACCCATTGTAGGCACCTTTGGCTGTGGACATCGGTCAGCATGACCTGTCTTCCCATACCGCATCCTGGTGTGATTTCTTCCCCAGGTAAGTGATGCACACACACCTGTCCATCCACATGATGGAAAAGAAAATGTGATTCATCAGGCCAGGCCGTCTTCTTCCATTGCTTTGTGCTCCAGTTCTGATGTTTCACATACCCATTGTAGGCACTTTTGGCTGTGGACATGGGTCAGCATGACCTGTCTACCCATACCGCATCCTGGTGTCGTCTCTTCCCCAGGTAAGTGACGCACACACACCTGTCCATCCACATGATGGAAAAGAAAACACGATTTATCAGGCCAGGCCGCCTTATTCCATTGCTTTGTGCTCCAGTTCTGATGTTTACGTGCCCATTGTAGGCACTTTTGGTTGTGGACATCGGTCAGCATGACCTGTCTTCCCATACCGCATGCTGGTGTTATCTCTTCCCCAGGTAAGTGACGCACACACACCCGGCATCCACATGATGGAAAAGAAAACATGATTTATCAGGCCAGGCCATCTTCTTCCATTGCTTTGTGCTCCAGTTCTGATGTTCACGTGCCCATTGTAGGCACTTTTGGCTGTGGACATGGGTCAGCATGACCTGTCTTCCCATACCGCATCCTGGTGTGATTTCTTCCCCAGGTAAGTGATGCACCAGAACCTGTCCATCCACATGATGGAAAAGAAAATGTGATTCATCAGGCCGTCTTCTTCCATTGCTTTGTGCTCCAGTTCTGATGTTTACGTGCCCATTGTAGGCACTTTTGGTTGTGGACATGGGTCAGCATGACCTGTCTTCCCATACCGCATCCTGGTGTCATCTCTTGCCCAGGTAAGTGACGCACACACACCCGGCATCCACATGATGGAAAAGAAAACGTGATTCATCAGGCCAGGCCGCCTTATTCCATTGCTTTGTGCTCCAGTTCTGATGTTTACGTGCCCATTGTAGGCACTTTTGGCTGTGGACATCGGTCAGCATGACCTGTCTTCCCATACCGCATCCTGGTGTCATCTCTTCCCCAGGTAAGTGACGCACACACACCCGTCCATTCACATGATGGAAAAGAAAACATGATTTATCAGGCCAGGCCGTCTTCTTCCATTGCTTTGTGCTCCAGTTCTGATGTTCACGTGCTCATTGTAGGCACTTTTGGCTGTGGACATCGGTCAGCATAACCTGTCTTCCCATACCGCATCCTGGTGTCATCTCTTCCCCAGGTAAGTGACGCACACACACCCGTCCATCCACATGATGGAAAAGAAAACATGATTTATCAGGCCAGGCCATCTTCTTCCATTATATCGCTGAAGAAGTCCCGCTTACTTTTACGGACGTAACGCGTACGAGGGACGTCACGTGACCCGCGGCCGCCTCTCAATCTTCCGGGTTGGTGGACCTGATGCACGCCTGCTTGCAAACTTTGCAGATATGCTCTGTTATTTTCTTCAAAAATGTGAGTTGTTTACTTATATGGATTACAGAGTGCTTGATTGCATACAGAGAGCATTAGATCGTTCTTTCTTTTCTCCTATACATATTGGTAACATTGTTTGAGGAGCTGACAGTGCATCGGAGGTGTAATCATTTACTACGCTTAAGGAAGAAAGTGTGAGGATGCTTTGATTTTGAGATGACATGCTGGTTGACCCTGTAGGGTCTATTTGTTAAGGTGAGCGGCAGTGTGAACAGGTGGTGGGATTGCATGAGCACTCGTGGAGACAAGCACCTTATGGAATTGCCCTCGGACCACTTTACACTGGAGACTTTTATCTGTTTATATGGACACCTATTAACACTGGGACTCTGCATGATTATATAATTTTACCACTAGGATTGCGCTGCACTATTTTTCTATTATGTATTCAGAAGGTGTTTTGGAGATATTGCCCTTGAGTGCTTAGCTGCTGGTCCATTTATTAGTGGTGTGTACAAGAGTCCAGCGCTAAATATTTTTCTTTATTTTCATCTTCTTCCATTGCTTTGTGCTCCAGATCTGATGTTCACGTGCGCATTGTAAGCACTTTTGGCTGTGGACATCGGTCAGCATGACCTGTCTTTCGGCTACACAGCCCCATACATAATAAACTGCCATGATCATTTTTTTTCTTTTAACCTCCCTGGCGGTATGATTCTGTCAGGAATTCTGTACCAAAACGGTACAATTTTTTTCATTTGGCGTTATGTATTATAGGCCTACAATTCTTAGTAATTACTGACTTAAACCTGACCAAAACAAGACTCTAGTAGACATCCCAGATGTGATAAATTTGAAACACAAAGTTAGTGTAATACTGCTAACAAACTTTTAATAAAAAAGCAGAAATTGCACTTACAAACATCCGATGGTTACAGGCAATATAAACATGAGGCAAAGAAGTCTAATGGAGGCTACTGACGCGTTTCGTCCCATTGGACATTTTCAAAGGATATATCCTTTGTCCTTGTCAAGACCCCGAATCTTCCCAACCTCACCCTGGAAGGTCAGGACTTTTTTCCAAGTGGAAACCTGACACTGTGCATTCCACATGAAGTAACGGACTACTAAGCTAACTACAGAAAGTGTCTCAAAATCAAAATCCCAATGCGTCTCAAAAGACCCGTACGACCACTCTGCATATCTCAAGCGGGGGAGGAAAGGGATACCCAGAGACCTACCCACCCAACTTCTTCTTAAGCACTGAAGCAAGAAATGGTCCATTGTCTTCTCCACACTGCCACACTCCACTCTTGGATAACCACGGTTCTCCGCAGAGCGATTCTTCAGGTTGCACTCATAGGTGTGCGCAGCCTATTGCATTAGGGGGTGCACCCCAAATGTTTTAAAACATGGACGGTGTTAGTAAGGCAGTGGATGGTGTCAGCAGAGCAGTGGACTTGTTAGTAGGGCCGTGGACGTTGTGATTAGTTTTTTTATTTTTTTATATTTTATTTTTTTAATAATTTTTTTAGGAGCCCTGTTGGGGGGCTTTGGTGAAATAGCAGGGGGAATCTGCACTACACAGGGTGATTAGGGTGTTCCCAGCCACATCTGGCACACCCCCTAGCGCACGCCTGTGGTTGCACTTCACAAAGAGTCTGCCATGGAACGAGAACCAGGCCAAATCCCAAACCTTTAAAGGGATTCTCTCCAGAATAATCAAATGCAAACCCTCCCTCATAAAAGGGCCTGGGCAATCCCTCAAGGCCAGTGGCTTGCTAGAGGAAGATTTAACAACCCTTCTCTCCAGGGCCTTCCTAGGAAGAGACTTAATTTCCTCCGCCCTCACTTGCCACTGCCGAAGCATTTTCAGGTATGGGGCAACATAAGCCAGGAGCTTACAATATCGGACCCAGACTTTTCACTGGCCCACCATTCTCCCAGCTTTGCAGAAAAGGCCTAAACCAGGACTGAAAAATACCAACTCACCCAGGCAGTGGGAAAAAACATTTCAATATATTCAGGCAGCTTTGTTGAAGCTCTTCACCCCACCCTGGGAGAGCAAATTTGAATCTTTATGGCAGCTGCAGCTTTAAATAAGCTTTTGGCATTAGTCAACAGGCTTTTAGCAATCTTCATCTCTGACCTGCAGACAACACTGAGCTTTAAAGGAAATCTGTGAAGGCTGCCAATGATGTATGCATGTACAATGGAGTGTGACTGTGTGTGTGTGGGGGGGGGGGGGGGCATTAGAGTGTAAGCTCCTCTGGTACAGAGACTGATGTGACTGGCTCAGTGTTCTCTGTACAGCACTGCGGTATATGTCAGAGCTATATAAATGTATAATAATAATAGTGTGTGACTGTGGGGGGACATTAGAGTGTAAGCTCCTCTGGTGCAGAGACTGATGTGACTGGCTCAGTGTTCTCTGTACTGCACTGCGGTATATGTCAGAGCTATATTAATGTATAATAATAATAGTGTGTGACTGTGGGGGGACATTAGAGTGTAAGCTCCTCTGGTACAGAGATTGATGTGACTGGCTCAGTGATCTCTGTACTGCACTGCGGTATATGTCAGAGCTATATAAATGTATAATAATAGTGTGTGACTGTGGGGGACATTAGAGTGTAAGCTCCTCTGGTGCAGAGATTGATGTGACTGGCTCAGTGTTCTCTGTACAGCACTGCGGTATATGTCACAGCTATATAAATGTATAATAATAGTGTGTGACTGTGGGGGACATTAGAGTGTAAGCTCCTCTGGTGCAGAGACTGATGTGACTGGCTCAGTGTTCTCTGTACAGCACTGCAGTATATGTCAGAGCTATATAAATGTATAATAATAGTGTGTGACTGTGGGGGGACATTAGAGTGTAAGCTCCTCTGGTACAGAGACTGATGTGACTGTCTCAGTGATCTCTGTACAGCGCTGCAGTATATGTTGGAGTTTTAGATATCAATAGAAGCCATAGCAGAGCATCACTTACCTGCAATCACCACTTGGAGCAGTAGCGCCCCCAGGAGGATAGATACGGTCACTGCTGTTAGTTGCATGTCTGAGGACTTGAAGGAATATCTCCACTCTGTGGATGGACTTTATATCCTAATCTTAAAAAAAAAAAGTGGTCAGCGCCTCAAACGTCCAATTGGATCTCAATGTTTCACAATAGACGGATACCTTTTCTGCCATCAGCCAGCTTTGCAATTGTTTACTGCCAGTTTTGTTCTGGTGTAATTACCTGGAACGCCGGTTTAAAGCCTCTTGTCCCAGGCACAAAATGTGAGGTTCTGGAGGGGTGTGACTGTGTGTCATCCCCTAAGCCTGACAATTAACCGTCTGCATACTGCTGGTCTTCTATATCCTCCTCTAAGAAACCTTTGCAGGATTCTTGTATGGCGTATATTGCAGTACAGGTTAAAGCCACCAACAGGGTCAAAGTGACCCGTCTCTATCCATTTCCATTGAAGTGTTTGTGGTACAGAAGACCATTGTTACCTAGTTAAAGTCATGGAAAATCCAAAATGCTTGAGTTGTCACCTGAACAAGAGGTGGAGGAAACCTAATAGGGAAACCTGAGCCTGTGACAAATGTCAATGTTTGGGAGATATCCTCTCTATGGCTCTATATTTAGGATGTCTCCAGTTTATAAACCAGAGGCTCTGGATGTTCAGTTAGATAAATGGTTCTATATTTAGGATCAGTGGCAGCTGGTGCTCAAAAATTTGGGGGGGTGGGGGTGCAAAAAGAAAAATGTAATAGGTATTGCTTTGCGGCAAAAAACGCGGTAAAAAAAATTGCGTGACTTTGAGGTCATGGTACAGGTCAATGTACAGGCATGGCACAGCTCAATGTACAGGCATGATGGCACAGCTCAATGTACAGGCATGATGGCACAGCTCAATGTACAGCAGGCATGATGGCACAGGTCAATGTACAGGCATGATGGCACAGGTCAATGTACAGGCATGATGGCACAGCTCAATGTACAGGCATGATGGCACAGCTCAATGTACAGCAGGCATGATGGCACAGCTCAATGTACAGCAGGCATGATGGCACAGGTCAATGTACAGGCATGATGGCACAGGTCAATGTACAGGCATGATGGCACAGCTCAATGTACAGGTATGATGGCACAGCTCAATGTACAGGCATGATGGCACAGCTCAATGTACAGGCATGCAGCTTCACAAAAACCACACAGTGCGCCGCCACCATATTGTCTAATATCGCCACTTACCGTTAGCTGGGCTGCTGCTGGTCCCTGACGGTCTGTCACACACTGCTTGGAGCCTGGGACTGTGTCTACTCACCCTCCCTGGCTGCGCCTGCGGACTGCCTGAAGTCGACTGCCGGTCTGTGGTGGGGTGAGCCAGGATTCAGGACGTCTCCTACCATCCTGGCCGCAGGCGGCTATGGCTCACTCACTCCTCCTCGCCGGTCACGCTGCTCTTCCGATCCGTCCGACTGTCAGCTCCTCCTCGCCGGTCACGCTGCTCTTCCGATCCGTCCGACTGTCAGCTCCTCCACACCGGTCACACTGCTCTTCCGATATGTCCGACTGTCAGCTCCTCCACGCCGGTCACGCTGCTCTTGCTTGCGAATCGATCGCCACTCCGAGTCCTCTCTCTCTGTGTCGGGCCGCGGCCGGGGTCGGAAGGTGATCGTGACGCCGGGGCGGTGCACCGCCCCCAGGCGTCACGTCACCAGGTCCGATGTCCTCCTGTGATTGGTCCAGGCTGGACTCTGGGCCAATCACAGCCCGGACATCGTTAAAGTGGGGTGTGTCGGGGCGCATTGCTCTGTGCCCCGACACACCCCCAGAAGAGCGCCAATCAGCGCCTCTGCCAGGCGAGGGTGGGGTCAAAAACCCCACCCCCCCCATACCCAGCACTAAGTCCGGCGCCCCTAGTGGGCGAAAAATTTACTTTTTTTTTTATTTAATCTTTTTTTTTTCTGCTTGTGTTTGGGGGGGGGGGGGGGGGGGCGGCGCCCCTGCGCCCCCTATGGGCGGGCCGCCACTGTTTAGGATGTATCCAGTCTAAAAACCAGAGGGTCTGGAGGGACAGTTGGATGAATGGTTCTATAGTTAGGATGTTTCCAGTCTATAAACCAGAGGCTCTGGATGGACAGTTGGATAAATGGTTCTATATTTAGGATGTATCTGGCCTAAAAACCAGAGGCTCTAGATCGGCGGTCACTAAATGGCGGCCCGCGGTCCATTGGCGGCCCGCGCGATGCTTCTGCCCGGACCGCGAGCCCGCTACCTAGGTTGAGTCCTTCCCCTCCTCGCTGCGACTCCCGGCTCCCGGCTCCCTCGCAGCCGGTGTCCTGTCGGGCCGCCGCGCGAGTAGGGGGCGTGACGTCACGTGCGCGTCCCGCCCCCTGCTCCTGACTGCGGCTCCCTCACACTCGGGCAGCGAGCTAGGGCGTGACACTATGTGCACGCCCCGCCCCCCTGTTCGCGGCTTTTGGCTCCTGGCTGCAGTTCAGGACTTCAGGTATGTGGAGCACATTTTAGGGGCATATTTTGCCATATTTTGTTCTGCTCATTAGAGTGCCCCATAAAAAAAAAAAATGTGCCCAACAGAGTGCTCCCTTGACATAAAATGTGCCCATCAGCGTGCCCCTTATTTTATGCTAAGGGACATGCTGATGGGCATATTTTATGTTAAGGGGCACTTTGATGGGCATATTTTATGTTAAGGGGCACTCTGATGGGCATATTTTATGTTAAGGGGCACGCTAATGGGCATATTTTATGTTAAGGGGCACGCTAATGGGCATATTTTATGTTAAGAGCAACGCTGATTTAAATGTTTTGTTTTGGCCATCAGAGTGCCCCCTAACATAAAATGTGCCCATCAGCGTGCCCCCTAACATAAAATATGCCCATCAGCGTTCCCCCTAACATAAAATATGCCCATCAGCATGCCCCTTATTTTATGTTAAGGGTCACGCTGATGGGTATATTTTATGCTAAGGGTCACACTGATGGGCATGTTTTATGTTAAGGGGCACTCTGATGGGCATATTTTATGTTAAGAGCAACGCTGATTTAAATGTTTTGTTTTGCCCATCAGAGTGCCCCCTAACATATAATGTGCCCATCACCGTGCCCCCTAACATAAAATGTGCCCATCAGCGTGCCCCCTAACATAAAATATGCCCATCAGCGTGCCTCTTATTTTATGTTAAGGGTCACACTGATGGGTATATTTTATGCTAAGGGGCACGCTGATGGGCATATTTTATGTTAAGGGGCACACTGATGGGCATGTTTTATGTTAAGGGGCACTCTGATGGGCATATTTTATGTTAAGAGCAACGCTGATTTAAATGTTTTGTTTTGCCCACCAGAGTGCCCCCTAACATAAAATGTGCCCATCAGCGTGCCCCCTAACATAAAATATGCCCATCAGCGTGCCTCTTATTTTATGTTAAGGGTCACACTGATGGGTATATTTTATGCTAAGGGGCACGCTGATGGGCATATTTTATGTTAAGGGGCACTCTAATGGGCATATTTTATGTTAAGAGCAATTCTGATTTACACGTTTTTTTTTGCCCATCAGAGTGCCCCCTTAACATAAAATGTGCCCCTCAGAGTGCCCCCTAACATAAAATGTGCCCATCAGAGTGCCCCCTAACATGAAATATGTCCATCAGAGTGCCCCCCTAACATAAAATATGCCCATCAGCGTGCCCCTTATTTTATGTTAATGGTAACGCTGATGGGAATATTTTATGTTAAGGGGCATGCTGATGTGCATATTTATGCTGTGGTACACACTGATGGGCATATTTTATGTTAAGGGGCACTCTGATCGACATATTTACGCTATGGGGCACACTGATTTGATAAGACATACGGTGACTACAATCTTCCTGAGTCAGCACCGACTTGAGATTCGGACCTCGGCCCAATGAAAATTTTAGCGACCGGACCTCCTTGAATTTTAATTCATTACCCCTGCTCTAGATGGACAGTTGGGTAAACTGGCTCTATATTTAGGATGTATCTGATCTGTAAACCAGAGGCTCTGGACAAACAGTTGCATAAATGGTTCTATATTTATGATGTCTCAGGTCTATAAACCAGAGACTCTGGATGGACAGTTGGATAAATAGCCCTATATTTATAAATATGAGGTGCTGGAGGGGTGTGACTGTGTGTCAACCCCTAAGCCTGACAATTACCCGTCTGCATACTGCTGGTCTTCTATACCCTCCTAGAAAACGTTTGCAGGATTCTTGTATGGCGTATATAGCAGTACATGTTAAAGCCCCCAACAGGGTCAAAGTAACCCGTCTCTATCCATTTCCATTGAAGTGTTTGTAGTACAGGTGACCATTGTTATCTAGAGTTAAAGTCATGGAAAATCCAAAATGTTTGAGTTGTCACCTGACAAGAGGTGGAGGAAAACCTCTAATAGGGAAACATGACCCTGTGACAACTGTCAATGTTTGGGAGATATCTTCTCTATGGCTCTATATTTAGGATGTCTCCAGTTTATAAATTAGGATGTATCGATCTATAAACTAGAGGCTCTGGATGGACAGTTGGATGAATGGTTCTATATTTAGGATGTCTCCAGTTTATAAATCAGAGGCTCTGGATGTTCAGCTGGATAAATAGTTCTATATTTAGGATGTATCCAGGCTATAAACCAGAGGCTCTGGACAGTTGAATGAATGGTTCTATATTTAAGACTGCCCAGTACTGTACCTTCTTCACCCCTGTACTGTTCCCTCCTGACCATTGTACTGTAACCTCCTCACCCTCCTGTACTGTACCTTCCACCCCCCTCCCCAGTTCTGTGCCATCCTAACCACTGTACTGTGCCCTTCTGACTCCCCTATATTGTACCTTCCTGTCCCCCCCGTACTGTGCCCTCTTGACCCCCAATATACTGTGCACTACTGACCACTGTACTGTACCATCCTGCACCCCCCGTACTGTGTCCTTCTGCCCCCCTTGTACTGTGCTCTACTGACCGATGTACTGTACCCTCCTGCACCCCCTTGTACTGTGCCCTTCTGCCCCCCTGTACTGTACCATCCAGGCCACCCAGTACTGTACCTTCCTCACCCCTGTACTATGCCCTCCTGCCCCACCTGTACTGTACCTTCCGCCCCCCCAGTATTGTGCCATCCTGACCACTGTACTGTACCCTTCTGACTCCCCTATATTGTACCTTCCTGCCCCCCCTGTACTGTTTCCTCCTGCCCCCCCATATACTGTGCACTACTGACCACTGTACTGCACCCACCTGCGTCCTCCTGTACTGTGCCCTTCTGCCCCCCTGTACTGTACCCACCAGACCAACAATAATGTACCTTCCTCACCCCTGTACTGTGCTCTTCTGCTCCCCTGTACTGTACCCTCCAGACCGCCTAGTAATGTACCTTCCTCACCCCTGTACTGTTCCCTCCTGAACACTGTACTGTAACCTCCTGACCCTCCTGTACTGTACCTTACCGTCCCCCCCCCCCCAGTACTGTGCAATCCTAACCACTGTACTGTACCCTTCTGACTCCCCTCTATTGTACTTTCCTGCCCCCCGTACTGTGCCCTCTTGACCCCTTATATAATGTGCACTACTGACCACTGTACTGTACCCTCCTGCACCCACCTGTACTGTGCTCTTCTGCCCCCCTGTACTGTGCCCCCCTGCACCACCTGTAATGTACTTTCCTGCCCCCCCAGTATTGTGCCATCCTGACCATTGTACTGTACTCTTCTGACTCAATTTATTGTACCTTCCTACTCTCCCCTGTACTGTGTCCACCTGCCCCCCCCCCCATTTACTGTGTACTGTTGTCCACTGTACTATATCCTCCTGTGTCCTTCAGCCCCCCTGTACTTTACCCTCCAGACTGCTCAGTACTGTACCTTCCTCACCCCTGTACTGTGCCTTTCTGCCCCCCTGTACTGTGCCCTTCTGCACCCTGTACTGTAACCTTCTGACCCTTCTGTACTGTACCTTACAGTCCCCACCCCGCAGTACTACGCCATCCTAACTACTGTACTGTACCCTTCTCACTCCCCTATATTGTACCTTCCTGCCCCTCTGTATTGTGCCCTGACCCCCTATATACTGTGCACTACTGACCACTGTACTGTGCCCTCCTGCGTCCCCTTGTACTGTCCCCCTCTCACCCCTTTACTGTACCCCTTAACCCCCCCCTGTACTGTGCCCACCTGTACTATGCCCTTCCGACCACTGTACTGTACCCTCCTGCCCCCCTCCAGTACTGTGCCCTCCTGCCCTCCTTGCCCCGCTGACCCCCATATTTTTCCCTTCTAGCGTCCTATCCTTTAGGCTACTGACTTTTTATATTGTTTGGATATTTGTGATGATTGCTCTTTGATATATGAAATGTTTTCTTATTGTTTATAATCAATTTTATTGAAGGTACTAATAAATATACAGTATATTTAAAGAGGTTATAAATCCAGTGATACACAGAGATGTAACAAATCCTCCTACATAAGTTGTACCTGTTTATCTGCAGTATTATCTTCTCTACATCCGTTCAAAGTACAGAATTTATACAGCTTGTCTGAGAATTCAGAAAAAAAGGGTATAAAGAGCTGAAATGACACTCTGCGGAGCTAACTGAGGAGAACTCTGGGAGCTGATTGGAGGAAAGAGACACCCCCCCCCCCCATAAGACAGCTCACAGGTACAGAGTTTAGGCTGTCAATCAGCTGGAGGTCCCTCCCCTGTCACCATTTTTCTCGTGGTGTCAGGAAAACTTGTCAAAATTGATTCATGCATAAAGCAGAGGAAGGAAGCAGCAGACAGAAATGACACTTTGTGCTCTGGATTGAGACGAGTACACACTATAGAGGTATGTGCTATGTTCATATTTCATGTTTAAGGTTTCCAACAACTTTAATTCTATCAATTATACTTTAATTATTGAGAGTAGGTGCATAAATTGGGTGGTAGAGGCCCCAGTGCATTTCGTTGCTCAGAGGGCCCATGATGCTATTAAGATGATCCTGGCTATGGACCCTAGTGTGGTCTTGCATTACTTTGCCCAGGGGCCCATGATGCTATTAAGATGATCCTGGCTATGGACCCTACTCTATCAATGACCCTAATGGACCCTAATTCTATCAATTTGACTTTAATTATTGAGAGTAGGTGCATAAATTTGGTGGTAGAGGCCCCAGTGCATTACTTTGCCCAGGGGCCCATGATGCTATTAAGCTGATCCTGGCTATGGACTCTACTCTGGTCTTGCTGACGTCAAGTTCCTAGACCAGTGGAACACGGGGATGCAAATGCTGCGTGGGACTGGTCTAGCTGTGGGGAAGAGGGGATAATTGGGTAAGTACAGTATCTCACAAAAGAGAGTACACCTCTCACATTTTTGTAAATATTTTTTCTCATGATAGCTCTACTTGGAATAGAAAGGAACTGTACAAAAAAGATGGATTGCATCTTTCTCTCAAAGGAACAAATGTACTTAGTGAACAACTCCAAGAATTTGCGAAAGAGTATTTAAACTAGGAAGGGGGGGGCAAAAGAGTGGAAATACAAGAGTCCAATTGCCCCCCGAAACAATGCCAGAACAGGTCAGAAGCACAGAGGTTAAGAAATGATGATAAGCTCAGAGTCCTGTCTACAAATGCTCGCAGTTTAGGTAAAAAAATCAATGAACTTGGGTCAATAATGGCATCTGAGAATGTAGATTTAGTGGCTGTTACGGAGACATGGTTTAATGAAAGAAATGACTGGGACATAACCATACCAGGGTACTCTTTATACAGAAGAGACAGAGAAGGCAAGAAAGGAGGAGGAGTGGCCCTGTATGTGAAAGATAGCATTAAATCTAACCTAATACAAGTTGGTGAGGCCAACATAGAGTCAGTTTGGGTTACGTTGCAGTTTGCTAATCATGCAGTAACTCGTGTAGGTGTGATATATAGACCACCTGGTCAAGTTAAAGAACTAGATGATCTACTAGTTGAAGAAATAGCTAAAATGACAATGAAAGGAGAAGTTATCATTATGGGAGATTTCAATCTTCCAGATATAAACTGGAAAACCAAAATAGCAAGTTCTACCAGGAGTACAGATATTCTAAATTCCCTACTGGGGTTGTCTCTGCAACAAGTGGTTGAGGAGCCAACCCGGGGGGAAGCCATTTTGGATTTGGTATTCACAAATGGGGATTCGGTATATGATGTCCTTGTAGGCGAAACCTTGGGATCTAGTGATCACCAGTCAGTGTGGTTTAATATAAGAACTGTGAAAGAGTCACACCACACAAAAACAAAAGTTTTAGATTTTAGAAAAACAGACTTTTCAAAAATGAAATTAGTCATAAATGAGTCCTTATCAGACTGGAACAGATTACATGGAGTCCAGGAGAAATGGGACTACTTAAAAGGTGCTTTATTGAAGGCAACAGAAAATTGCATTAGACTTGTCAGTAAAAGCAAAAAAAGGAAGAGACCACTGTGGTACTCAGCAGAAGTGGCCCAAATCATTAAAAATAAAAAGCTAGCATTTTGTAATTATAAAAAAACCCAGAGCAATGAAGATAAGGAAATCTACAAGATTAGGCAGAAAGAGGCCAAGCAAGTTATAAGAACTTCTAAAGCACAGGCAGAAGAAAAACTAGCTCAGTCTATGAAAAAGGGGGATAAGACATTCTTCAGATATATAAATGAAAAAAGGAAATTAAAACAAGGAATAACTAAATTAAAAACAAAGGACGGAAGGTATGTAGAAGAGAATAAAGGGCTAGCCGACTGCCTAAATGAATACTTCTGTTCAGTTTTTACAGAAGAAAAAGAAGGAGAAGGACCTCCACTTGAAAGGATGACTAATGAATCGTTTGATGCATGTGTTTTTACAGAGGAAGACGTTCTAAGATTGCTGTCTAAAGTGAAGACAAATAAGTCACAGGGTCCTGATGAGATACACCCAAAATTATTAAAAGAGCTTAGTGGTGAGCTGGCAAAACCATTAACAGATTTATTTAACCAATCATTAGTAACAGGAGTCGTCCCGGAAGATTGGAAATTGGCAAATGTCGTGCCCATTCACAAGAAAGGTAGTAGGGAGGAATCGAGCAACTATAGACCAGTGAGTCTGACATCAATAGTAGGCAAATTAATGGAAACCCTATTTAAGGATAGGATTGTGGAACATCTTAAATCCCATGGATTGCAAGATAAAAAACAACATGGGTTTACTTCAGGGAGATCATGTCAAACAAATCTTATAGATTTTTTTGACTGGGTGACTAAAATAATAGACGGTGGAGGTGCAGTAGACATTGCATATCTAGATTTTAGTAAGGCTTTTGACACTGTCCCACATAGAAGACTTATCAATAAACTGCAGTCATTGAGCATGGACTCCCATATTGTGGAGTGGATTAGGCAGTGGCTGAGTGACAGACAACAGAGGGTTGTAGTCAATGGAGAACATTCAGAACAAGCTCAGGTTACCAGTGGGGTACCTCAGGGATCTGTACTGGGACCAATTTTGTTTAATATCTTCATAAGTGATATTACAAAAGTCCTCTATGGTAAGGTTTGTCTTTTTGCTGATGACACAAAGATATGTAACAGGGTTGATGTTCCTGGAGGGAAACGCCAAATGGAAAAGGATTTAGGAAAACTAGAAGAATGGTCAGAACTCTGGCAACTGAAATTTAATGTGGATAAGTGCAAAATAATGCACCTGGGGCGTAAAAACCCAAGGGCAGAATATAGAATATTTGACACAGTCCTGACCTCAGTATCTGAGGAAAGGGATTTAGGAGTAATTATTTCAGAAGACTTAAAGGTGGGAAGACAATGTAATAGAGCAGCACGAAATGCCAGCAGAATGCTTGGATGTATAGGGAGAGGTATAAGCAGTAGAAAGAGAGAAGTGCTTATGCCGCTGTACAGAACACTGGTGAGACCTCACTTGGAGTATTGTGTGCAGTACTGGAGGCCATATCTCCAGAAGGATATAGATACTCTAGAGAGAGTTCAGAGAAGAGCTACTAAACTAGTACATGGATTGCAGGAAAAAACTTACCAGGAAAGGTTAAAGGACCTTAACATGTATAGCTTGGAAGAAAGAAGAGACAGAGGGGATATGATAGAAACTTTTAAATACATAAAGGGAATCAACTCGGTAAAGGAGGAGAGCATATTCAAAAGAAGAAAAACTACCACAAGAGGACACAGTTTTAAATTAGAGGGGCAAAGGTTTAAAAGTAATATGAGGAAGTATTACTTTACTGAGAGAGTAGTGGATGCATGGAATAACCTTCCTGCAGAAGTGGTAGCTGCAAATACAGTGAAGGAGTTTAAGCATGCATGGGATAGGCATAAGGCTATCCTTCATATAAGATAGGGCCAGGGACTATTCATAAGGATTCAGATATATTGGGCAGACTAGATGGGCCAAATGGTTCTTATCTGCCGACACATTCTATGTTTCTATGTTTCTATGAATTATTGCTCTACCCACAGATGGCCTAGGCTATAAGAAGATTGCCAATACCCTGAAACTGAGCTGCAGCAGTGGCCAAGACCATACAGCGGTTTAACAGGACAGGTTCCACTCAGAATAGGCCTTGCTATGGTCGACCAAAGAAGTTGAGTGCACATGCTCAGCGTCATATCCAGAGGTTGTCTTTGGGAAATAGATGTATGAGTGCTGCCAGCATTGCTGCAGAGGTTGAAGGGGTGGGGGGTCAGCCTGTCAGTGCTCAGACAATACGCTGCACACTGCATCAAATTGGTCTGCATGGCTGTCGTCCCAGAAGGAAGCCTCTTCTAAAGATGCTGCACAAGAAAACCCGCAAACAGTTTGCTGAAGACAAGAAGACTAAGGACATGGATTACTGGAACCATGTCCTGTGGTCTGATGAGACCAAGATAAACTTACTTGGTTCAGATGGTGTCAAGCGTGTGTCGCAGCAACCTGAGGAGTACAAAGACAAGTTTGTCTTGCCTACAGTCAAGCATGGTGGTGGGAGTGTCATGGTCTGGGGCTGCATGAGTGCTGCCAACACCGGGGAGCTACAGTTCATTGAGGGAACCATGAATGCCAACATGTACTGTGACTTACTGAAGCAGAGCATGATCCCCTCCCTTTGGAGCCTGGGTTGCAGGGCAGTATTCCAAAAAGATAATGACCCCCAAACACACCTCCAAGACTAACACTGCCTTGGAAAAGAAGCTGAGGGTAAAGGTGATGGACTGGCCAAATGTGTCCCCAGACCTAAACCCTATTGAGCATCTGTGGGGCATCCTCAAATGGAAGGTGGAGGAAAGCAAGGTCTAACATCCACCAGCTCTGTGATGTCATCATGGAGGAGTGGAAGAGGACTCCAGTGGCAGCCTGTGAAGCTCTGGTGAACTCCATGCCCAAGAGGGTTAAGGCAGTGCTGGAAAATAATTGTGGCCACACAAAATATTGACACTTTGAGCCAAGCTTGGACATTTTCACTTAGTGATGTACTCACTTTTGTTGCTAGCAGTTTAGACATTAATGGCTGTGTGTTGAGTTATTTTGAGGGGACAGCAAATTTACACTGTTATACAAGCTGTACACTCACTACTTTACATTGTAGCAAAGTGTCATTTCTTCAGTGTTGTCACATGAAAAGATAGAATAAAATATTTACATAAGGGTCCTTTCACACGGCCGCTCCGTGTGTCCGCAAATCATCCTATTTTTTTGCGGATGATTTGCGGACATAATGTAAGTGAATGGCACTGCGGATGTCAGCGGAATACCATCCGCTGACATCCGATTTTCCTCCTTTCAGTTCTGTTCCGTTTTTTGGAACGGAACAGAACCCTATTTTTTCATCCGTGTAAAAAACGGAAAGGAAGGAAAATCGTATGTCAGCGGTGTCATCCGCTGACATCCGCAATGCCATATACTTACATTATATCCGCATATCATCCGCAAACGGATGGGATGATATGCGGGCACACGGAGCGGATGACAGAAATGTCATCCGCTCCGTGGAAAAAAAAAAGTCCCGCAGCGGACTAAAGCAGCGGAGCGGCCGTGTGAAAGAAGCCTAAATGTGAGGGGTGTACTCACTTTTGTGAGATGCTGTAAATATCCTTTATTGTTCCCTTAGACATAAATGATCAATTAACCCTTACAGCATGGGCACAGTAAGGGATAATTTTTTATTTGCCTGGAGTTGGGCAATTTTTCGAAGGCAGTAAGATTCGCATTTTGGACAGTGAGGACAACTAGTTTGCATAAAACATGAAAAAAGCCATCTACGTCAACAATCCCTTATTTAGGGTTGGGAGCCTTTGACACCATTGTCATCTTTATGTGATGCCATTTTAACATCTCTACCATGGCGATTTGACAATAAACACCTTCAGCTATGTAACTCAAATGGTTAACACTAGTTCCAGACTTCATGGCACTGTGGAATGGAGTACATAATCAGAACAAGGTGAGGTTCATAAACTTTCACACCTCCCATGTTCTTGTTCCATAAACATCTGCCTTGACGCATTCTGTGCTGATTGGATGAAGGTGTTGGGATTACTCTGTGTGGTTGGGGTATGTTCCTGACTTTGGTTACGGCTGAGAACGCCACCAACTGCGAAAAATCTCCAACATTACAGAATACGACCAGTTACATGGGAGTAACTACTATTAGGTATATTATCCCCTGGATTAATGAGGACATTCATAGATATAGAAACCACGCAAATCATCATGGTGAAGATTGGAACGATCATTTATTAATCATTGATTTTAGTCATTATTAGTCATTAACAGGATGATGTCCCCGCGAGAGGAAATAATTAACGCCATTCTCATCAACTGGAACATCTTGTGAATTGTCCCGTCCTGCTGTGACTTCACTCTGAATGAGGAGACAATGAAGGAGACATGAGCCATATAATCCCAACACATTACCAGTCAATATGTCACATAGAAGCATTATTACATGAAAAATGGACACATTGTATTTCCGGTTTGGGTAGACACTACTAGGTTGAATGGTCCTCCAGCTTCTTATATGAGTATTTCCTTCTAGAGCTGTGAGACCTTCTCACTGTATCTTGAAGGAGCACCCAATGGCCAAAGAAATGAAAGTTTTAGGTAGGTTTAAAAGGCATTTATTGAAAGTATCAACATGTATATCAATCCAATGCATTTTGAGGGAAAGGACTCTCCCTTCTTCGGGGCTGCTGCATACTATTAGGTGGGAATAATTTCCAAATGGGATATATTCATTGCAAAATTTTAGAAAGCAGGCAAACAGAGTGTTGGCTATATTTGAATAGACGCATCAATCCTTCCCATCTAATAGCATGCAGCAACAACCCTAAAAAAAGGGGGAGTCCTTTCCCCCGAAACAAGTTTGCTTGATGTACATGTCACTACTTTCAATAAACGCCTTTTAAAGTGATATATAAGGCAGTTTTTCTTTCTAACAATAGGAAAAATCCCATCACCCATCCTCTGGAACTCTCTACCTCAAGCTGTCTGGCTATCTCCTACTCTAGCTGGCTTCAGGCAATCCCTGAAAACTCATCTCTTCAAGGAAGCCTATCACGCCTCCAACTAACCTTTTTACCACTTCCATCAGCTCATTCCCCACAGTCACAACCTTTTGTACCACCTGCCCCACCCCATTAGATTGTAAGCTCTTCTGAGCAGGCCCTCTTAATCCTTGTTTTATTGTATTGTAGCTGTATTGTCTCCCTTTTATATTGTAAAGTCCTGCATAAACCGTTGGCGCTATATAAATCCTAACAACAACAATAATATGGCGCTCTGCTAGTGTGGACAGAACTGCAATATATATGCAATGTATAATTGGACAACTGTTGAGGATAAAGTGGGTAGTGGAGGAATCCAGGATAGTTTCTATCTAGCTATATAAATCCTATATAATAATAATCACATACTTACCTGCTCTGTGTAGTAGTTTTGCACAGAGCAGCCCCAATCCACTTCTTCTCGGGTGCCCTGCTGGCATTTCTGGCCCCTTCCTCTTGTCTACTACTGCCATAGCAAGCAGCTTGCTACAGGGTTACCCGAGCAGGCTTGCTCCCGAGCCACTGCCCTGTGTGTCCATTTGCACACAGAGTGTGGCTCAGCCCCACCCCCACTCTCTCCTCATTGGCTCACTTGCTGTGGCTGACAGTAGCAGGAGCCAATAGCTCCCACTGCTACCTTGCCAATGAGGAGGGAGAGACCCGGGAGAGCTGAGGCTCCCATGCACAGTGCTGGAGGAAGACCGGGCTCAGGTAAGCATTTTTGGGGCTGCTGCACACAGAAGGTTTTTTTACCTTCATGCATAAAAATGCATTAAAATAAAAAAAAACTCCGGCGGTAAGGAGAGGAGGGAAGCCGGCAATACTGCCGGGGTAGGGGAAGCACACAGGGTGGCCTGGCAGGTGAAAACCTATGGTGCACAGGAGGTTTGATCAGTGTGGCAGGGGGGAGTGGGCCGGGGGGGGGGGGGTCAATTACTGGAACCAATTCCCCGTATGGCTCTCTCTGCAGAAGCTGAAAGCTAGTGGGAGGAAGGAGAGAAGAAGCCAGGTTTTATCTGCTGCAGAGAGAGTCATACAGGCAGGGCCGGAGTGGGACTCATTTTCAGCCCTGGAGTTTCATGCCTTAGACCGGCCCACTTTAGTTCACGACTGACTATATTAAAATAATGTAATTAAAACCTTAGAATATAAGTTTGCAATGGCTGTGGGCATGGTACAGGAGAATCAAAAAAATGAAGAGATTTCCAGTCACAACTTACCAACCAGCCAGCGACCAACCAAATTGACCTGTCTAACAGTATGCGTTTAAAACAGGGGTTTGGTTGCAGACATTTGCAAATACATGCGTAAGCTGCAGGCCCCGACAAGGCACCCTAGGATCTGCAGTCCCTAACTCTACAATTTAAAGAGTCTCTACAATGGGAGCACATGCATTTAATGGGATAGATGGAGGACAGGTGACTAGAGGGAGCCCACCCCTCCTTGAAGGCGCAGGGTCACATTGAACACCCAGCACATCGCACAATAGCGGCAAAGGTGTCAATGCGTTGCCTGGCTCAATATAGATATCAATAATACACCCCTCCTTAAAGGCGCAGGGTCACATTGAACACCCAGCACATCGCACAATAGCGGCAAAGGTGACAATGCGTTGCCTGGCTCAATATATATATCAATAATACAAAAAGTGGTCACCGCCTCCACCTATAACTGGTCTTAGTGGTAAGGAGCACTGGAAGGGCGGACGCAGATCAAAAAAACAAAGAGATTTCCAGTCACAACTTACCAACCGAATTGACCTGTCTAATAGTATGCGTTAAAAGCAGGGGTTTGGTTTCACACTCCAGTCACCTGTCCTCCATCTATCCCATTAAATGCATGTGCTCTCATTGTAGAGACTCTTAAAATTGTAGAGTTAGGGACTGCAGATCACAGGGTGCCTTGTCGGGGGCCTGCAGCTTACGCATGTATTTGCAAATGTGTGCAACCAAACCCCTGTTTTTAACGCATACTGTTAGACAGGTAAATTTGGTTGGTAAGTTGTGACTGGAAATCTCTTTGTTTTTTTGATCTGCGTCCGCCCTTCCAGTGCTCCTTACTAAGACCAGTTATACATGGTACAGGAGAATGCAGGGCTGTGGGCATTGTACAGGAGAATGCAGGGATGCGGGCATGGTACAGGAGAATGCAGGGCTGCGGACATGGTACAGGAGAATGCAGGGCTGCGGGCATGGTACAGGAGAATGCAGGGCTGCGGGCATGGTACAGGAGAATGCAGGGCTCTGGGCATGGTACAGGAGACTGCAGGGCTGCGGGCATGGTACAGGAGAATGCAGTGCTGCGGGCATTGTACAGGAGAATGCAGGGCTGTGGGCATTGCATAGGAGAATGCAGGGCTGTGGGCATGATACAGGAGAATTCAGGGCTGCGGGCATGGTACAGGAGAATGCAGGGCTGCGGGCATGGTACAGGAGAATGCAGGGCTGCGGGCATGGTACAGGAGAATGCAGGGCTCTGGGCATGGTACAGGAGACTGCAGGGCTGCGGGCATGGTACAGGAGAATGCAGTGCTGCGGGCATTGTACAGGAGAATGCAGGGCTGTGGGCATTGCATAGGAGAATGCAGGGCTGTGGGCATGATACAGGAGAATTCAGGGCTGCGGGCATGGTACAGGAGAATGCAGGGCTGCGGGCATGGTACAGGAGAATGCAGGGCTATGGGCATTGTACAGGAGAATGCACGGCTGTGGGCATGGTACAGGAGAATGCAGGGCTGCAGGCATGGTACAGGAGAATGCAGGGCTGCGGGCATGGTACAGGAGAATGCAGGGCTGTGGGCATGGTACAGGAGAATGCAGTGCTGTGGGCATTGTACAGGAGATTGCGGGGCTGCGGACATGGTATAGGAGGATGCGTGGCTGCGGACACGGTACAGGAGAATGCGGGGCGGCGGGCATGGTACAGGAGAATGTGGGGCTGCGGGCATGGTACAGGAGAATGCGGGGCAGCGGGCATGGTATAGGAGAATGCGGGGCTGCGGGCATGGTACAGGAGAATGCGGGGTGGCGGGCATGGTACAGGAGAATGCGGGGCGGCGGGCATGGTACAGGAGAATGCGGGGCTGTGGACATGGTACAGGAGAATGTGGGGCGGCGGGCATGGTACAGGAGAATGCGGGGCGGCAGGCATGGTACAGGAGATGCAGTGCTGTGGGCATTTTACAGGTGTACCATGCTCGCAGCACTGCATCTCTTGTAGTATGCCTGCAGGCCCGCATAATGGCAGGCAGTGGAGGAGTCTCACCTGTTCCTGAGGCCATATATATTTAAAATGGGCGCCGCCCGGTGCCAACTCGTCATTGCGCATGTGCCGCCGCCGCTCGGGAAAGCTCGTATACATTCGCCCATTCTCGGGAATAGCCGAACGTGTGCGGCCTTTACCGAGTGGCGGCGGTGGCGCATGCGCGGTGACATGTTGGCGCCAGGCGGCGCCGTTTTTAAATCCTAAGGCAACCCAATGGAACAGCCCCTGGATCGACCGGCCCACCGGGAGAAGTCCTGGTGCTCCCGATTGGCCAATCCGGGCCTGCATACAGGGACCAGTTTCAGTAATTACACCCCCCCACGCTGATCACCCTCCCTGCCCACATTGAATTCACCTTGCTGCTTGGGCCCCCGTGCTGACCAGGGCCCCGTAAAGGAGGACTGGTGGTACCCCCTTATCTACGACCCTGACTTTAGCTGGTGTCTCTGCTTCTCCTTCAAAGCTCCTCCACCAGTAGGGATATTCCCTTAAAGTAGTTTGTCTTTGCTCCTCCCAAGACCATAGCAAGGGTGTAATCCAGTCACAGTTTGACTCCTAATAAATTGTCTTAAGCCTGGTACACAATATACATTTTTGTTGTTCAACCCAGTGGGCTGAAGGAAATAAACTGAAGATCTCAGGAGAAGCCGTTGTACTAACAATCCAATGTTAATACAGCGATCTCCCCTGCTGTGATATTGTTTTCTGACAGCGGAACGCCCCCCACCAGAACACATCAGTCAGCCCCGGGAGCCCTGATTGGGTGCCGATCGGCAGACCTGTTTCGGTCATGCCCTTTTGACAGAAGCAAGCTATATGTCCTGCTTCTGTCGGATCGGCTGCCGTACACACAGGCCAAATGTCGGCTGAACCAGCTGATGCTGCCCGATATTTGTCCCTTTATTCTACATTATGAAGAATCCGTTAGGGGAGGGTGGCACCTTTATTTGGCTTTCTATTGGCCAAGGGAGTTACAGTGCCTTGAAAAAGTATTTATACCCCTTGAAAGTTTCCACATTTTGTTATGTTACAACCAAAAAACATAAATGTATTTTATTGGGATTTTATGTGATAGACCGACACAAAGTGGCACATGGAGTGAAGTGGAAGGAAAATGATAAATGATACAAATAAATATGTGAAAATTGTGGCGTGCATTTGTATTCAGCCCCCTTTCCTCTAATACCCCTAACTAAAATCTAGCGGAACCAATTGCATGGCGTGGGGTGACGTCAGCACGCCGCGACCCTGACGTCTGACGTGCTGACGTCACACCTTCACATTTGGGTGAGATCTGGTCTGTACTGGGCCAATTATAATTTTATCACAGTCATCCACTTACCGTAGGGTTCCTGGCAATTAAAAGAACAGCCTGTGTCACAGCACTTCATTGTCCCGAGACAATCCGAGTCTAAGTCACAGCTCCTGGGGATGGGGGGCGTACATGCTACAAGGGTGTTAACTACGGGACATGTGCCCGGTTTCACCTCTGCAAGGAAAAACACATTTATCATTAGCTGCATTTATTATTATTATTATTTACACAGCGCTTTACAGATATATTGTACATTCACATCAGTCCCTGCCCCCAAGGAGCTTACAATCTAAGGTCCCTAAGGGCTCTTTCACACTATCCGCTCCATTGGCGGACTCAGTTTTTCTCAGCGGGGGATCGATCCGCCGATCTGCCGCTGAGCAGGAGAATGACCGTCGGTCCGTTCTCATCCGATCCCAGCCGATCCGATCCGCTGGACGGATGGAAAATAGGGTTTCCATCCGTCCAGATTTGACGGATCGGATGTCAGTGGACATGTCTCCGCTGACATCCGATGCCCCATAGGGATGCATGGGGGGACAGTTCAGATCCGCCAAAAAAACTGACAGGCGGATCTGAATGGTTCGCCTGTGTGAAAGGGGCCTTACTCACATTCATACATACACCAGCATTAACTGTCTGTACTGACAATGGGGAACGCTCAGAGAGTTTCTTTGTAGCTGTCATGTGACATTTTCAGAGTCTTTATTTTGGTGACACTTCCAGATCAGAAAATTACTTCACTACCAGATCAATGTTTATAAACAATGTTACTTTGTATCTCTCTATCTCCCGTCTGATCAATGTTTATAAACAATGTTACTTTGTATCTCTCTATCTCCCGTCTGATCAATGTTTATAAACAATGTTACATTGTATCTCTCTATCTCCTGTCTGATCAATGTTTATAAGCAACATTTATCTTACATCTGAACAATGTTTATAAACACTGTGACATGTCCTTTTTTTAAAGCAGCATCCTCTAAAGCTGCTGTATTTACACAGGAACTCCCAGCTGTCATTTTGACAGCCATAAGTAGAAAATGAGATGGGGGAACAGCAGTGGGGAAGAAGGACAGGGCGTACTACACACACCGTGTTTACTTTGATGAGATTAGTAGTACTCAGTGTATACAACTGGATGAAGACTTTTACAAAGCTGCTAAAAGCTTGACGAAAGCTCTACAAATGCTTTGTAAAACCTTGCTGTACACATTGTTCTCATACAAGCTGCACTGGAAGTAGGAAAGGGAGGATCTGATTATTGGCTCCTAGGGGCAATACCGACAGTTCCACCTTCACATTTGGGTGAGATCTGGTCTGTACTGGGCCAATTGTTATTTTATCACAGTCATCCACTTACCGTAGGGTTCCCGGCAATTAAAAGAACAGCCTGTGTCACAGCACTTCATTGTCCCGAGACAATCCGAGTCTACGTCACAGCTCCTGGGGATGGGGGGCGTACATGCTACAAGGGTGTTAACTACGGTACAGGTGCCCGGTTTCACCACTGCAAGGAAAACACACATTTATCATTAGCTGCATTTATTATTATTATTATTATAGGTACTTATATTAACTATTATTGAACACCTTAGGACCTCATTCCTGCTGAATACTTTTGGACCTTAGCCCTACTGAACTCTTTTGGTCCTCAACACTACTGAACACTGTCACGATTACCCATGCCCACGGCGACAGGACGTGGTTCCATGACTGGGGAGTGTAAGGGAATAGGCCTCGCAGTTACTTTTGCTGGGTGCAGGAATGGGACCTGATGGTAAAAATTCCATGCAAATTTGAAATCGCATGTGCTATACAAGTGGCAAAAATTGGGCTTTTGCAGAAGGTGGGGCCTGAACACCGTAACTAAGGCCTTGCAGTTACTCTTGCTGGGGTGCAGGAATGGGACCTGCTGGTAAGAATTCCATGCAAATTTGAAATCACATGTGCTATACAAGTGCCAAAAATGGGGCCTTTGCTGAAGGTGGTGCCTGAACACCGTAACTAAGGCCTTGCAGTTACTCTTGCTGGGTGCCGAAACGGGACCTGCTGGTAAGAATTCCATGAAAATTTGAAATTGCATGTGCTATACAAGTGCCAAAAATTTGGCCTTTGCGGTAGGTGTTGCCTGAACACCGTAACTTTTGGACCTTAGCCCTACTGAACTCTTTTGGTCCTCAACACTACTGAACACTGTCACGATTACCCATGCCCACGGCGACAGGACGTGGTTCCGTGACTGGGGAGTATAAGCGAATAGGCCTCGCAGTTACTCTTGCTGGGTGCAGGAACATGACTTGCTGGTAAGAATTCCATGCAAACTTAAAGTCGCATGTGCTACACAGGTGCCAAAAATTGGGCCTTTGGTGTTGGTGGTGCCTGAACACCGTAACCCCTCACAGTTAGCAGGGCACAGGGACACGGCCTGCTGTTAAAAATGACATACGACATTTAAATTGTATGCACCTGTCATACAAGTGCAGAAAAAATTGGCCTTGGGGGTTGGTAGTGACTTTTGGACAGCCTGCAGAGGATGTACTATGTCGACTGTGACCACCACTTTTCACAATGGACACAGAGGCTGCTTGCCCTCTTTTTGTGGCCTGTGAGCGTCGGCCTCTCCTTGTCAGCCTTTCGGACATGATGTTGATATACAGTAGATCATAATAGGGTATACGCAACTGACCAATAGATACTCAATGACCTAATATGATGTAATCGATAGCCCTATAGATGAGCTGTGGTGGTTATAGATGTACGCAAGTGACGGGATTATCAATACTCTCACTGATATCTGATGTAATCTATAATCCTAAAGATGGATGATCTGTGATCCCTACAGAAAGATCCACAACTGAACAAAGGTTACTGTGGCTGTTTTCTGCAGTGATCTATATTCCTACAGGTCTATGAATAATTTAGGGCAAAGCTATCCTACTCTTACATTTATGTTACAAACACCTTTGGACTTCAACCCTGCTGAACACTTTTTGGACCTCAACCCTATTTAACACATTTGGACCTCAACTCTACGTAACTCCTTTGGACCTCAACACTACTGAAATTCTTTGGACCTCAACACCACTGAACACTTTTGGACCTCAACCCTACTGAACACGTTTGGACCTCAACCAGTGGCGGCTGGTGAAGTTTTAGGATGGTGGGGCGCAAGACCCCGCCCTTCCATTTGACCCCTCCCATTTCTCAGAAGCCTCACCCCTTATAGACTCCACCCATTTTGTCCCTGTATTTTGCTTGCGTAAACAAATTCTCCCAATATATCACATATGAAGGGGTCCATCAGTACTAGTATATCTCATAATAGGGAGCAGGGGCCCTATTATGGGATATACTGTGAGAGACACCCTATTATTGGATACACTAAATGAGAGTGGCACAAACCCCACAGTACAGACCCCCCTAGCACAAACCCCACAGTACAGGCCCCCCTAGCACAAACCCCACAGTACGGGCCCCCTAGCACAAACCCCACAGTACAGGCCCCCTAGCACAAACCCCACAGTACAGACCCCCTAGCACTAATCCCACAGTACAGACCCCCTAGCACTAATCCCACAGTACAAACCCCCTAGCACAAACCCCACAGTACAGGCCCCCTAGCACAAACCCCACAGTACAGACTCCCTAGCACTAATCCAACAGTGCAGACCCCCTAGCACAAACCCCACAGTACAGGCCCCCTAGCACAAACCACACAGTACAGACCCCCTAGCACTAGTCCCACAGTACAGACCCCCTACCACATACCCCACAGTACAGGCCCCCTAGCACAAACCCCACAGTACGGGCCCCCTAGCACAAACCCCACAGTACAGGCCCCCTAGCACAAACCCCACAGTACAGACCCCCTAGCACTAATCCCACAGTACAGACCCCCTAGCACTAATCCCACAGTACAAACCCCCTAGCACAAACCCCAGAGTACAGGCCCCCTAGCACAAACCCCACAGTACAGACTCCCTAGCACAAACCTCACAGTACAGGCCCCCTAGCACAAACCCCACAGTACAGGCCCCCTAGCACAAACCACACAGTACAGACCCCCATAGCACTTGTCCCATAGTACAGACCCCCTACCACATACCCCACAGTACAGGCCCCCTAGCACAAACCCCACATTACAGACCCCCTAGCACTAATCAAACAGTGCAGGCCCCTAGCACAAACCCCACAGTACAGGCCCCTAGCACAAACCCCACAGTACAGCCCCCCTAGCACAAACCCCACAGTACAGGCCCCTAGCACAAACCCCACAGTACAGACCCCCCTAGCACAAACCCCACAGTACAGGCCCCCTAGCACAAACCTCACAGTACAGGCCCCCTAGCACAAACCCCACAGTACAGACCCCCTAGCACTAATCCCACAGTACAAACCCCCTAGCACAAACCCCACAGTACAGACTCCCTAGCACTAATCCAACAGTGCAGACCCCCTAGCACAAACCCCACAGTACAGGCCCCCTAGCACAAACCCCACAGTACAGGCCCCCTAGCACTAATCCCCCAGTACAGACCCCCTAGCACTAATCCAACAGTGCAGGCCCCCTAACACAAACCCCACAGTACAGGCCCCCTAGCACTAATCCCACAGAACAGGCCCCCTAGCACAAACCCCACAGTACAGGCCCCCTAGCACAAACCCCACATTACAGACCCCCTAGCACTAATCAAACAGTGCAGGCCCCCTAGCACAAACCCCACAGTACAGGCCCCCTAGCACAAACCCCACAGTACAGGCCCCCTAGCACAAACCCCACAGTACAGACCCCCGAGAACAAACCCCACAGTACAGGCCCCCTAGCACTAATCCCACAGTACAGGCCCCCTAGCACAAACCCCACAGTACAGATCCCCTAGCACTAATCCAACAGTGCAGACTCCCTAGCATAAACCCCACAGTACAGGCCCCCTAGCACAAACCCCACAGTACAGGCCCCCTAGCACTAATCCCACAGTACAGACCCCCTAGCACTAATCCCTTAGTACAGACCCCCTAGCACTAATCCCTCAGTACAGACCCCCTAGCACTAATCCCTCAGTACAGACCCCCTAGCACTAATCCCACAGTACATACCCCCTAGCACTAATCCCTCAGTACAGACCCCCTAGCACTAACCCCTCAGTACAGACCCCCTAGCACAAATCCCACTTAGCATAGCACTTTACCTGTGTACAATGTAATTGGCCTGGCCTGCACTGTCTTATATTGTGCACACTCACTGCTAAGCAGGCTGCTGGCCTGGCACTATATATTTATTAATAGTAAATGGCACACAGTGGCCTGGTATAAGATGGTATAAAACTCAGTAAAATAATTAAAACAGAAAGTTAATATTCCGAAGAGGAGTAATTGTCCTATGAAAAGCAATGCCATTTAAAAAGTAAAATAATTTAGAGCCTGCAAACTGAATTCTCATAAATTAGTAAAGGTCTGCACATGAAGTAACTCCAACACAGATATATACTGTACACAGGCTGTTAATATTTATAGGCCACAGATACCCTGTGTATGTAGGCCTTAGACATGACCAGCTTGCCGTGCCCCCCCATCATCAATGCAGTGACCACCAGCTTGCCGTGCCCCCCATCATCAATGCAGTGACCTGACCACCAGCTTGCCGTGCCCACTATCATCAATGCAGTGACCTGACCACCAGCTTGCCGTGCCCCCCATCATCAATGCAGTAACCTGACCACCAGCTTGCCGCGCCTCCCATCATCAATGCAGTGACCTGACCACCAGCTTGCCGTGCCCCCCATCATCAATGCAGTGACCTGACCACCAGCTTGTCGTGCCCCCCATCATCAATGCAGTGACCTGACCACCAGCTTGCCGTGCCCCCCATCATCAATGCAGTGACCTAACCACCAGCTTGCCGTGCCCCCATCATCAATGCAGTGACCTGACCACCAGCTTGCCGTGCCCCCCATCATCAATGCAGTGACCACCTGACCACCAGCTTGCCGTGCCCCCCATCATCAATGCAGTGACCACCTGACCACCAGCATGCCGTGCCCCCCATCATCAATGCAGTGACCTGACCACCAGCTTGCCGTGCCCCCCATCATCAATGCAGTGACCTGACCACCAGCTTGCCGGGCCCCTCATCATCAATGCAGTGACCTGACCACCAGCTTGCCGTGCCCCCCATCATCAATGCAGTGACCATCTGACCACCAGCTTGCCGTGCCCCCCATCATCAATGCAGTGACCACCTTACCACCAGCTTGCCGTGCCCCCATCATCAATGGCAATGCAGTCAGTCTCAGTGAGTCCACCAGCTTGTCTGCCGTGCCCCCCCCCACCCCCCCATCAATGCGGAGACCAGCATGCGTGCGTGCCCCCTTCAAAGCTGACAGTGAGTGTCAGTGTCAGTGACATGATGATGATGATGATGACAGACAGTGTGTTGGGCTGTTGGCCGGGCGGGTCCCCCCCTGAGGCATCACGAACTTACCTCACTCAAAATCACGGATGGACCGGATGGTGACCTGCGTGTTGCTGCTGAGTCGATTACTCAGCTCACAGCCTCACATAGTAGTAAGTAGAAGTCATGAACTTATTCTGCACTGCACTCACTGTTTGACTCGAATCTCCTCACGCGTGGCTCTCTCGCAGTCTCCGACGGCGCCGGCGGGCGGGAAGGTGCTCACGTGACGTCACCAGGTCCCTGGATGTCCTCCTGTGTGATTGGTCCAGGCTGGAGTCTGGATCAATCACAGCCAGGACATTAGGAAAGTGGGGAGTGTCGGGGCGCATTGCTCTGCCCCCTGATGACCCCCAGAAGGCCGCAAATCGGCGCCTCTGTCTGCCTCACGTGGGGGGCAAAACCCCACCCCCCCCATACCCACCCCTAGGTCCGGCGCCCCTAGTGGGTGCTGAGAATGGAATTTTTTTTTCTTTTTTTTTCCGGCCACAGATTGGGGGGGGGGGCCCCCCATAGACAGGCCGCCACTGACCTCAACCCTTCTGAACACCTTTGGACCTCAAGCCTACTGAACACCTACTGAACTGTCTCTGTCTATGAACATTATAAGGGGGCATCAGGTCTTCAGAGAATGAGGGTTGATGCCTCCTGCACCTCCTTCGGAACCTTCGCACTCATTCTGATTTCTCATTTAAGCTTCAGTGCCTATACAACCCTCTGCTATAATGTAAAGACATCCTTTAGGGTCAGTGGCTTCAACGGTCAGGTGGATATTTGTTATGCAGGTGCTGTGCTTTACTCACATGCAGGCTCTTTACACATCTTGCGGCAGAGGGAATGGCAGCACTTCTTCGTTCCTTTACAGTCAGAGTCATTATTATACCAGTTGAATGGTCTGATATTTGTACAGCTGGCAATATGCTCTGCCCATTTTTAACAATGTCATGAAGGGGAGAGGCTTAGTCATTATACTTATTTAGAGTATTTATTTTTAAAGGGCAAATGGCAACATTTTTTTTTTTAAAGCATTTGTTAACCTAAAAAATAAATTGATTCTGTTCCCTTAAAGCACAGTGCTTGTGCTGTGTAATTTGGTCCCCTGTATCACCTAAAATACCTGGTTGATCCTGCCTGGCTATGTCCTCCTCTCTGTAAACTGACCATGGTATAACATGGCTGCTGAGCCTTGACACCGTGGTCAGCTCACTTGTCCTCGCTCAGCTCACCTGTCCTCCTCTGTCCTCTCTCCCCCCTCCCTCCTCCCTCCCTGCGTGTCTGTCAGTGACCGCCCCCCCCCCCCCCCTCCTACTGCTGTAGTTAAGTTGGCTTGGAAGAGCCAACCTACTGATATTGTATTTAAACTTATTATTCTTCTTCTTCTTCTTCTTCTTCTCTTTTATTTTTCTGGCCGGTAAATTTTTGGACACTATCTCCTCCTAGACCGTTCAAGCTACATACTCCAAACTCGGCACAGACCTTCATACTGTTCTGACTCGGTGTGCTATATCTTTTCAGACTGGTTTGAGCTACGGTTTTCCTAAAAATTAAAATTAAAAACCCAAAAAATGCCCATAGACTTTCATTGACAGGATGTTCAGATGACCCAACCTCCAAATCCCACTAGACTCAATCAAGCTTTGATGCTAATCAATGTAAACTCATTCAAACTCATCTAATCTATCTATCTATCTATCTATCTATCTATCTATCGATCGATCTTCAAACCTTTTCGATCGATCGATCTTCAAACCTTTTCGATCGATCGATCGATCTTCAAACCTTTTCTATCGATCGATCGATCTTCAAACATTTTCTATCGATCGATCTTCAAACCTTTTCTATCGATCGATCGATCTTCAAACCTTTTCTATCGATCGAGCTTCAAACCTTTTCTATCGATCGATCTTCAAACCTTTTCTATCTATCGATCGATCTTCAAACCTTTTCTATCTATCGATCGATCGATCTAAACTTTTCAAACTTTCTGGTCAGGCTTTCTCAAGCCAACTTAAAGTTTGTCTCGACGAACTTTTTTTTCTAGTTTAATTTAAAGTTTTATATCCTGTCTACAGTCTGTTTAATAATCCTGTGTGCCCCTGTGTCTGTGTTTTATAAAAATAAGCCGTTCTTTACAAGATTTCGGAGCGCCAATCACCGCTCACTTGACCCGCCGCCTCTCCCCTCCCCTCCTGACTGACGACAGTGAGGAATCCTTGGCCCCACCCACTGCAGGCAGCTGTCAGACGGGGAGAGGAGAGAGCCGACGGGTCACGTGAGCGGTGCTCGGCACTCTGAAAACTGGTAAAGAACGCCTTATATTTTTAAAACACAGACACAGGGGCACAGGATTATTAAACAGGCCGGACAGAATGGTATAAAGTGGCTTTACAACAACTTTAAAGGGGAAGTTGAGATTCCAGGGGGGGGGGGGCATTTCTCCCCCTCCCCCTTGCCCCTACCTGCAGACGCCCATGGCTGGCAGGCCTGGGGGCAGAGCTGTGGGACATGATCCCTTCTTGTGCACTGGAGAAGTAAGGAGAGCTTTTATTGCCCAATTCAACAACATGGACTCATGTGAATACTCAGATTTACTAAGCATTAAAAAACAAAAGCAAAAAGCAAAAAACATTTAAATAGATTCAGGCAGCTTTGTTGAAGCTCTTCACCGCACCCTGGGGGAGCAAATTTGAGTCTTCATGGCAGCTCCAGCTTTAGTATTCAATCGTTTTTTATTGAGTTTAACCACTTAACGACCGCTCACTGTGCCTCTACTGCGGCACAGTGTCTCGTTATCGTCCAGCGACGTAGACCTACGTCGCTGGACTCCTCCCCCTGTAGGCGGCGCTCGCGCGCCGCCGGAGGCGCGCTCCCGCTGTTTTCAGTCACAGCGGGAGTCGGGCCAGGGGAGGAGCGGCAGCGATCGCCGCCGCTCTTCCCCGATTGTCGGGGAATCTAGTTTGGAGATCCGCCCGCCTGTGTAAACAGAGCGGGCAGATCTCCTAAGTGACAGGGAGTGACAGATCGGAGTGTTCAGCATAGCTGAACATCCGATCGGTCCCTCACTCACTCAGTCACCTCCCCCCTCACACGTCAGTAAGCACCAGGCATACATTAACCCCTAATAAACAAGCAGAAAATTGGGGGAGCAAACCCTGAACATGTATATCTAAAGCCGGTGCAGCTATGGACCAAGCAACATGTATATTAAAAAAGAATAGCGCACACATGCAAAAGAAATGACCATCAAACATGGAGACAATCCATAAATAAAAATGGGGATTTAGTCCCACCATATGGCCATATCGTGCTCAAGCCCACCACTGCGTCAAAGTACCCCATTATCAGTGGGTCCTACACTATCCATAAAAAAGGGGTGAATCCAGCCTCTCCAACCCTTGGAGACAACACTCCTTGCTGGGAGAGATGTGCTAATGCACTGCAGGGGACTCCTCCTATATCTACTTGATAGTGGACACCAATAGAGTACATTAACCCCTCCCTCTCCAATAAAATTAACCCCTTCCCTGCCAGTGTCATTTTTACAGTAACAGTGCATATATATAGCACTGATTACTGCAGTAATGTCACTGGTACCCCCAAAAGTGTCAAAAATGTCAGTCAAGGGTCGGATCTGTCCGCCGCAATGTCGCAGTCCCGCAAAAAAAAATCGCAGATCGCCGCCATTACGCGTTATAAAAAAACGCCAAAAATGACAGAAATCTTTCCCTTAGTTAGTAAACGCAATAACTTTTGCGCAAACCAATCAAAATACGCTTATTGTGATTTTATTTACCAAACATATGTAACAGAAAACAAATTGGCCAAAAATTTTAAAAAAATTTGATTTTTACATATTTTTTGGGAGGAATTTCATATAAAAAAAATGTTAAAAATATTGTTATTTTTTCAAAATAAACGCTCTTTTTTTGTTTATAGCGCAAAAAGTAAAAATCGCACAGCTGATCAAATACCACCAAAAGAAAGCTCTGTTTGTGGTAAAAAAAGGACGTAAATTTCGTTTGGGTACGGCACGACCGCGCAATTGTCAGTTAAAGTCGCACAGCGCCGAATCGCAAAAAGTGGCCTGGACGTAAGACAGCAAAATCCTCCGGGGGTAAAGTGGTTAAACAAAACAGCAAAATAGTAAAACATAGAAAAGGGGGGTAGCATACAGAAAAGTACCACGCACCACAACAGTGCTTGTCAGTACATGAATCATAACATTATTGGCAACAAAGAAGTCAATAGTAAAAAGTGTGACATCAAAATACATCAATTCCCAAAACCGAGGTTCTTCAAAAGGAGGTACAGCTAGAGTCCAAAGGACCCACCAAGCCGAATAACAGACTGGCAAGCAGAGGCCCGCCCCACCCCGAATGGGCACAAACTGTGTCCACGAAAGGGCGCAGCCTCCCCCAACCCTCCTCCCCCAGAAGAAGAAACCAATGGGCTCCCTCCAATAGCCAAAAATATATAAACCCAGACCCATATGTGGGAACCCAAACTAGAGCTCCGAAATCAGAGCAAACAGCTTCTCCCCTGCAGCCAGACCCCCAAGGGAGCAAACAAACAAAGAGAAGAAAGACCAGAGAAAAGAAAGGGAGAATAGCCCACACTACTATGGGCAGAGAAATAGAAGAATAAGAAAATAGAAGGGAGGAACAGAAGAAAAAGAAAAAGAGTAATAAATAAAAGGGAGGCCAGGACAAAAGCAATGTAAAGTAAAGTAAAGTAATCACATGTCCTCCTGCGCCGGACCCCAATCCATTCGGCCGCCACTACGGAGCCTGCAAATACTCTATCCAGGGGCTCCACACGCGGTCAAATCTATGTTGCCTATCCAAACGAATACTAGCCAACTTCTCATTAAGCATAATCCATGACATTTTATTTTTCACCTGCAATATATTGAGACCAGGCGTTTTCCAAGCACGCGCTATAGTAATTTTTGCAGCCAGGAGAATAAAAAATATAAGGGAACGGATATTCTTGGGAATCTCAACTGGCAGGTCCGAGAACAGCACCATCTTGGCGTCTCTATCAATCCTCTGGCCCGTCGCAGAGTGTATCAGATTTATTACTTGAATCCAATATCGCCGAACCTTCGGACAACTCCACCACACATGGTACATATCCCTGTGCTGCCCACATTGTCAGAAACACAGGGGGGAGGTGCCCGGAAACAATTTAGGCAGCTGCAGCTTTAAATAGGCTTTTAGCAAGCTTCATCTCTGAGCTATATACATGTATAATAATAGAGTGTGACTGTGGGGGGACATTAGAGTGTAAGCTCCTATGGTACAGAGACTGATGTGACTGGCTCAGTGTTCTTTGTACAGCACTGCGATATATGTCAGAGCTATATAAATGTATAATAATAGTGTGTGACTGTGGGGGGACATTAGAGTGTAAGCTCCTCTGGTACAGAGACTGATGTGACTGGCTCAGTGATCTCTGTACAGCACTGTGGTATATGTCAGAGCTATATAAATGTATAATAATAGTGTGTGACTGTGGGGGGACATTAGAGTGTAAGCTCCTCTGGTACAGAGACTGATGTGACTGGCTCAGTGATCTCTGTACAGCACTGTGGTATATGTCAGAGCTACATAAATGTGTGTAGCACCCTCCTAGGTATGTGCTAGGAAAACCCATATGGGAGGCCCGGCCTGCTTATCAGGGGGGTCTGATTGTTCAGCTAGGCTGTTATGTGTTTCCAGGTGTGCCTGTTGAGCTTGGGGAGTCTCCCGAGTCCCCACTGTGTCCAACGAGGGCTCTTATTGGGCAGTGGAGGAAACCTAACCAATAGCACACCAGGGCTTGTATCTATCCCAGAGGGCAGAATCTGCCACAATGCATCCTTGGAGGGGGTATAAGTCTGAGGGGAGCACATGACAGGGTGTGTTTGGCGGGAAGCAGAGTCCCAGGAGGAGGGTGGCGGCTGTCTCTCCTCCTGTCAGCGCTAGAGAAGGTGTCCTGGGCGGTCGGTCTGAAGGACAGAAGGTTGAGCTGAGCTGCAGAGAGGGATCCAGAGTGCTGTGGACCGAGTGGAGCTGCTGGGCAGAGGTTTCCAGGAAAGCAGAGTCGTGAGTACTGTAAACTGCCCAGGGGTCTGCCTAGGAGAGGGGACTACTCCAGAAGGTCAGAGGGATCCAGGAGTCAGCTAACCAGTAGAGAGGGTTTGGAAAAGGGGGTGCCAGTGATTAACTCTTGAAGATAAGTGTGCCCTGAAGTGTTAAGCAATGCAGCAGTCTTACAAGTAGCTACCTCAGTGAAGAGGGGTAAAGGAAGCTTTAATTAGGACTTTGTGCCACATGAAAGTGTCAAAAGTCAGTTCAGCGTTAACAGACAGCAGGTCAGCGTCAACCAGCGTTATCCAGCGTTGACCGGCATCCAGCCAGCGTCAAGTCAGCGCCAACGGGCGTTTTTCAGTTGTCCCACTAACATTGTGTATAGTTGAGCCAGAGGAGTATCCCACTCATCCCTTCTCCCATCCAAGTTCAAAATAAATACAAAAAAACCCAAAGATACTAGACTGTTTCTTGTCTCAGTGCTCACACTTGGAGAGCATACTTAAATGTGCTGTTGGTACTAGTGGTAACCCAGGCGGACCCACATGCAGCAAAATGGCTGGGAATCCTACTACATATGTAATAATAATAGATTGTGACTGTGGGGGACATTAGAGTGTAAGCTCCTCTGGTGCAGAGACTGATGTGACTGGATCAGTGATCTCTGTACAGCACTGCGGTATATGTCAGAGCTATATAAATGTATAATAATAGTGTGTGACTATGGGGGACATTAGAGTGTAAGCTCCTCTGGTACAGAGACTGATGTGACTGGCTCAGTGTTCTCTGTACAGCACTGCGGTATATGTCAGAGCTATATAAATGTATAATAATAGTGTGTGACTGTGGGGGGGACATTAGAGTGTAAGCTCCTCTGGTACAGAGACTGATGTGACTGGCTCAGTGATCTCTGTACAGCACTGCGGTATATGTCAGAGCTATATAAATGTATAATAATAGTGTGACTGTGGGGGGACATTAGAGTGTAAGCTCCTCTGGTACAGAGACTGATGTGACTGGCTCAGTGTACTCTGTACAGCACTGCGGTATATGTCAGAGCTATATAAATGTATAATAATAGTGTGTGACTGTGGGGTGGCATTAGAGTGTAAGCTCCTCTGGTACAGAGACTGATGTGACTGGCTCAGTGATCTCTGTACAGCACTGCGGTATATGTCAGAGCTATATAAAATGTATAATAATAGTGTGTGACTGTGGGGGGGACATTAGAGTGTAAGCTCCTCTGGTACAGAGACTGATATGACTGGCTCAGTGTTCTCTGTACAGCACTGCGGTATATGTCAGAGCTATATAAATGTATAATAATAGTGTGTGACTGTGAGGGGACATTAGAGTGTAAGCTCCTTTGGTGAAGAGACTGATGTGACTGGCTCAGTGTTCTCTGTACAGCACTGCAGAATATGTCAGAGCTATATAAATGTATAATAATAGTGTGTGACTGTGGGGGGACATTAGAGTGTAAGCTCCTCTGGTGCAGAGACTGATGTGACTGGCTCAGTAATCTCTGTACAGCACTGCGGTATATGTCAGAGCTATATAAATGTATAATAATAATAGTGTGAGACTGTGGGGGGACATTAGAGTGTAAGCTCCTCTGGTGCAGAGACTGATGATACTGGCTCAGTGTTCTCTGTACAGCACTGCGGTATATGTCAGAGCTATATAAATGTATAATACTAATAGACTGTGACCATGTGAAGGACAATAAAGTGTAAGCTCCTCTGGTGCAGACTGAGACTGTCCCAGTTCTCTCTGTACAGCACTGTGGAATATGTCAGAGCTATAGGTATACAGTATAGGGTAGCATAATATCACATACCTGCAGTCACCACTTGGAGCAGTAGCACCCCCAGGAGGATAGATAGTGTCAGTCCCACCAATCTCATGTCTGCAGTCTGGATAGAATAAATCCTTTCTGTGTGGATGGTTTTTATATCTCTATTCTAGAAGGAAGAAACCTGTCATTATTATTTATTGTTTTCCCAATTTCACAATAATCTTGTATCTTTGGTGACATCAGACCCATCTTGCAAAATCCTAATAACCTATGTGTAAATCCCTGGAGATGCTGCAATAAAGCCTGTATACTGCACACCTCTGATATATAGAACATACAAGGAACTGGATGGGTGTGCCCCATGTCAGTCCCTAATACTCATAGCTAATGTCTGTTTGCATCAAAAATAAAGGGTCAAGATTTGCATATTTTGCAGCACGTGTTAATGCAAGTCCTTTCTGAGATCTTTTTATTTTATATTAACTTTATACAAGGGAGGAACAGCAACATTTCATTGACAATTGAAGTACTTTAAGGTGACAATAAAATGAATGGTTGCTTCATGATATGTTCCTCACATTTGGGCAGGTGACTGAAGAAGAGGATGATGGAGAATGTACACACTAGTCCTATACCTGACTTCATTATCATGGTCATGTTGCCACTTTCAACCCTGGAAGACCCTGGTTCCACACAGGGTGGGATATTCCTATTCCTGAATAGTCCTTAAATAGTTTGACTTCTTTATTGTTCATCTGGACAAAGTTTTTTTTACTCAATAGGTGTTTTGGAGAAATTTTCTATTAATAACACTCCTATGTGCTGGCAACCTCTGCTTCTGCTTACCTTCTACCATAATCTTACCACACATTCTGCACATCCATTCATTTCTATGGGGAGCTGCACTCATGGTGGCCTCCAGCAGTCCCTTGGATACAGCTCTCCCCAATTGGAACCAACCGGCTATGGCATTCATGCCATTCTGTTTGTGTGGATGTAGGAAGATTTAACCCCCCCCCCTCCTCTTGGTTTTTATGTCCCTCAAGGACTCACTTTCTGCAAACATCACTCTCCACAATTAGTAGGGTGTACCTGGACTTGGGGTGAGGACACAGCCTTTTGGTCAGGTTCTCTCCTTCCCATGGGGTCTCCCTTCGTGGGAGCCACACCAAGAACCTGGCTTTGCTTCGGCAGGCCTCTTGAAGAAAGGGGTCTGTCTGGTTTGGCTGGGACGACTACGAGTACACCAGTCCCTGTCAGAAGCCTTGCGCCCTAGGGAATCAGGGCTTAGGTCCTTTCTCTTCGGAGGAGGAACATGTGGACACAGTGTGCTTCACTTTTGTGTGCTCACTTATGCACCTGGTATTAAGTTTTGTGTTTCACTACAGTGCAGAGCTTCAAAAATAAAAGGACTCTGGCAGTTGGATAGCTGCTCTTCTGCTCCCAGCTGCACCCAACCGCCATGCCATTATGAGGTGTTCTCATTGTCTTCTTTGGATCCTCCCACTAATAACACATAACATTGCACTAATGCACTGCAATATGCTGCGGTAAATGTGCACTAACGCTCTGCAATATACTGCGGTAAACGTGCAATAGCGCACTGAAATATATTGCGTTAAATGTGAAATAATGCACTGCAATATACTGCGATAAACTTACACTAACGCTCTGTAATATACTGCGGTACACATGCACTAACGAACTGCAATACACTGCAGTAAACATGCAATATCGCACTGCATTATACTGTGATACACGTGCACTAATGCACTTTAATGTGCTGTGTTAAACGTGCACTAATGCACTGTAATATACTGTGTTAAACGTGCACTAATGCACTGTAATATACTGCAGTAAACGTGCACTAACACACTGCAATATACTGCAATAAATGTGTAACAGCATACTGAAATACACTGTGTTAAATGTACAATAATGCACTGCAACATACTGTGGTAAACATGCACTAACGCACTGAATTATTCTGCATTAACCACTTAAGCCCCGGAAGATTTTACCCCCTTCCTGACCAGGGGATATTTTGCTATTCGGCACTGCGTGACTTTAACGGACAATTGCGCGGGCGTGCGACGCTGTACCTAAACGAATTTGGCGTCCTTTTTTTCCCACAAACAGAGCTTTCTTTTGGTGGTATTTGATCAGCTGTGCGATTTTTTTGATCATGCGCTATAAACAAAAAAAGAGCGTACATTTTGCAAAAATAGCAATATTTTTCACTTTTTTTTATATGAAATTCCCCCCCAAAAAAAATGTAAAAATCAAAATTTTTTAACATTTTCGGCCAATTTGTTTTATGCTACATATGTTTGGTAAAAAAAATCGCAAAAAGCGTATTTTGATTGGTTTGCGTAAAAGTTATCGCGTTTACTAACAAAGGGAAAGATTTTTGTCATTTTTGTTGTTTTTTTTTAACGCGTAATGGCGGCGATCTGCGATTTTTTTTGCGGTACTGCGACATTGCGGCGGACATATCGGACCCTTGACTGACATTTTTGACACTTTTGGGGTTACCAGTGACATTACTACAGTAATCAGTGCTATACATATGCACTGTTACTGTAAAAATACACTGGTAGTGAAGGGGTTAACTTTATTTGAGAGGGAGGGGCTGTGTGTGTCCCTAGGGGCGTGCTTTCTACTGTGATTGGCTGTGGCTTGAGCTGTAAGGACACTGATCAACGGATCTACATAGTAGATCCGTGTGATCAGTGTTTTTACACCGAGGAGAATGACAGGTGGCTTGTTTACACTAGCCGCCTGACTTTCTCCCTCTCCCCCGCCGATCGCAGAGTGGCCGGCGGACATCGGGTCCGCCGATCACACGCGCGGGGGGGTCCGTGACCACGCGGGAGCGCGCCTCTGGGGGCGCGCGCTCGCTCCCTAGACCCTCACAAGCAAGCGACGTAGCCCTACGTCACTTTGCCTGTGAGGGGCTGACCGCCGACGTAGATAGTCGTGCGGCAGTCGGCAAGTGGTTAAACATGCACTAATGCACTGCAATTTACTGCGGTACATGTGCACCAAAGCACTGTAATATACTGCGGAAAATGCGCACCAACACACTGAAATACACTGCATTGAATGTGCAATAACGCACTGAAATATACGGCAGGAAACCTGCCCTGACAAAATAAACTGACACTAAAGTAAAACTGAATGGTCGCACTACACTCACACTGCACTGTCACTAGATTCACACTAAACTGACACTAAAGTAAAAATGAATGGTCAAGTTACTCCACTCCAAACTCGCTCATCCATGTCTTTATGGACCTTGCTTTGTGCACTGGTGTGCAGTCATGTTGGAACAGGAAGGGGCCATCCCCAAACTGTTCCCACAAAGTTGGGAGCATGAAATTGTTCAAAATGTCTTGGTATGCTGACACCTTAAGAAGTCCCTTCACTGGAACTAAGAGGCCAACCCAACCCCTGAAAAACAACTCCACACTATAATCCCCCCCTTCAGCAAATGATTTGGACCAGTGCACAAAGCAAGGTCCATAAAGACATGAAGGAGCGAGTTTGGGGGTGGAGGAACTTGACTGGTCTGCACAGAGTCCTGACCTCAACCCCAAAGAACACCTTTGGGGTGAATTAGAGCCTTTTCGTACAACATCAGTGCCTGACCTCACAAATGCTCTTCTGGAAGAATGGTCAAACGTTCCCATAGACACACTCCTAAACCTTGTGGACAGCCTTACTAGAAGAGTTGAAGCTGTTATAGCTGCAAAGGGTAGGCCAACTGGAAATAAACATTGACCATGATAGATGGCCCGCACTCCTAATCGCATAATAAATAAAGTCCCAAATTGGGTGCTTCACGAACTGCCAGTCAGTTCAGTGAACAAGCCCTTTTCTCTTTTTGGTTCCTAATCGCATAAATTGCATCAAAAAGAAAAAAAGATGGGGCTTTGAATAGGCCGTTGGGAAAGGGAGGATCACAACTCTTAACACAATTATTTCATAAAACAAAACATGTTTATTGAGTCAGAAAAACTATAAAATCACATAACAAACATATGATAGAAAGTACACAAAAATAACGCATGTGTAGAAATATACTCCCATTGGGAATGCCGATACTTCTGTACCAGTAGATGGTAGTGGTCTCTATAATTGCATGGTCTAGGGGTCCCCAGCAAGCTGACATGTTTTGCAGCAAGGCTTCCTCAGGGCCAGAGAGATCAGAAAGAACGATATTCTACAAGAATGTATATAGAAACACATTATAATCATAACAAAAAATACATCAATCATATAGTACATTATGCATATAAGTGCAAACATAAATTTTTACATCCTTTGTATTTTAAATGTTATTAATATGTACTGACCCCACTGTATCAGAGACCAGACCAAACACATGCATTGAAAGGCAGACACTAGAGGCCAAAAGATAGAAGCAGCTCCAGACTGGAATGGCTACTGCGATATGAACCCACTATAGCGCCCAATGATCCTTCGGATACTATTAGCTAGCACAGGGCTCAAAATTTCAAGTAATGAGCTACTAGCCAGGCCTTAAGAGTGACTCGCCACTTGTTGCCCGACCCAAACCCTACCCTGCTCCGCCCCTAAACACGCCCTCATAAAATATCTCATAAAATTACACTGTTAAAGGTTTTATTCAGAAGTTACAAAACAAATATTAACGATAACTTTAACAGTATCAATGTGCCTCCATTTCAATGCAGAGTGCCCACAGCGTGCCCCCTTAAATGCAGAGTGACCACAGGGTGCCCCCTTAAATGCAGAGTGACCACAGCATGCAGAGAGACCAGCATGCACTTACCTGATGCAGTGGCGGCTTCTCCTCAATCCTCCGCGTCTCCCTCCTCCTCCTCCTCCCCCTTGGCCAATGGCAATTGTTCGCCTTTCGGCCAATCAGGAAACGGGTGTCGGACCTGCTTCCTGATTGGTCAGGAGGAGGATCAGGAGGAGGATCCATGTGACAATAGCGAATATTAATTTGCTATTGTCACACAATGGGTGGGCTCAGGGCGCACTGCTCTGCGCCCCGGGTCCACCCTTTTCTGAAGAAGAATGCAGGCTGCGTTGTGAACGGCGGCAGGCACTAATACATTCCCCATTCAGCACAGCCCTTACTCGCCATCCTCATCATTTCACTCGCAAAATGCGAGCAGGCGAGTGGAATTTTTGAGGGCTGAGCTAGCACACAACTCAGTATATTCAAATTGTGGACATCACTCCCAAATTCTGTAGCAATGATAATTCAGCCTAGTATAGATGGATAAAAGGGGAAGGTAGGGTAGGGAGGGCATTAACATCGCAATATATATGACGGCAAAAGCCCATTGTCACCACAGAATACCCCATATATTTGATACCTTATCATAGTAGGCTGTCCATATGAGGCAGGCAATCTAAATAATCCCAATAAGCCAAGGTACCTTATATAGATATCATGGGTGAACCCCACTTAACCACAGAAGTGGGGCTGTCCTAGGGGGATCATAAAGTAATAGTATAAAGAAAGATGATAAGGATAAATGGCCCATTACCCAGCAACATGACCTACATACCTTCATTTCACTAGTGCCGAGAGAGCCTGCCTGCTGATCAACGGCCAGACGGCCATTTAAATATTGCCAAGTGCCAACATCTGTGGCATCCAGACCCAGAAGTGCCCGAAGCCAATGTGGCGTCCTGACGTCACATCTGCCGAAAGGCGGAAGCGACACGGCGGATCGGAGATTGACCGCGGAAGCACAATAGGGGACAAGGAACATTCCCCATTCTGCAATCCGCTTCCGCCGGAAGGATTCCAGCGGGGAACCAGTCATTCCCCACTTCACAAATGGGCTTCTGGAAGATCGAACAAACATTCCCATAGACACACTCCAAACCCTTGTGGACAGCCTTCCCAGAAGAGTTGAAGCTGTTATAGCTGCAAAGGGTGGGCCAACTCACTATTGAACCCTACAAACTAAGACTGGAATGCCATTAAAGTTCATGTGCGTGTAAAGGCAGGCGTCCCAATACTTTTGGTAATATACTGTAGTGTGTGTTTAATAGCAATACTAAAGTGATAATCCCATTGCTATTATTTGCTGATTATCTGCAGATATTCATACAAAGAGTTATACCCTCTAATCATTATTCTACAAGATTGTTTCCCCTGAATATTGGGATTTTCAGATTCGGTCTGTGAGTAGAGAGTACCTGGAGTGGAGCTTCAGCCTGGAATGAGGGTCAGGAGGAGAACTGAAAAAGGGAGGGGGGGGGGGATGAGTCCTGCACCATAGGCCTCTGGTTTGTACTTGCCCCCTGTGCTGAAAGTTGGCAGTCAGCTCCTGTCCAAAAGCATTACTAGATGCTGGTATTAGTGTTGGAATCCATATGTAAATGTATTGCACACAACATATAATTAGTCTAAACACACATCCCAGTAAAATGTGTCAACACCTTTCCCGTGTGTGCGGCAAAGTCCTTTCATAATACACATTTCACGTGTTAATGTACATCTCATTACCCCAAAGAAATCTGCAGAACTAAAACATTGTTGGTATGAGCAAGATCATTGGCCATAGCTCCCAACTGTCCCGAGTTTGGAGGGACTGTTCCGGATTTCGAGGGACTGTCCCGGATTTGGAACAAAGTCACTCTGTCCCTCTTTCCTCCTCGTTCGTCCCTCGTGTTGGTCTGATCTATATAGTTGTATATAAAATGCACTTTTTATCTATCTTAAAGTGTTTCCCGGTGCTAAACCTTTCATCCAATTTCTAAATTGCTGCATTTGTAAATGTCAAAAGCCAATATAAAGGAATAGTAGTGAGGAAAAAACGAAAAACAAAAAAGCACTTGTGGGTTTAGCCAATCAATTCTCCTTTAAGGAGGGCGTGGCAGGAGGTGAGTCTACATACTTTTGCTAATAGGTGTCCTTCGTTTCCATCTCAGGAAGTTGGGAGGTATGTCATTGGCCCCATGTCAATAATTGTCAAGATGACAGAATATACACTTTCATGGAATTAGCATGTATTCCCCCTCTTAAAAAAAAAAAAAATTAATTATCTGGAGGAAAGAAGGGAAAGGGGAGATATGATAGAGTCTTAGGGAGCGTCTGTTTTTTTCTGTTGTGATGTTCTATATGAAGGGCTGTATAGGGCTTTATTTCTTGTCTACATCTGTCGACTCTGTATACTTGATGTAAACTCTAATAAAGTTTATTGTTTACATAGTTACATAGTCAGGTTGAAAAAAAGACACAAGTCCGTCTGGCACAACCAATAAAAAACAAAAAAAAAACAGTAAAGAAAACCCAACCATACAATCCCATATACACAATCCGAGACCCGCAGTTGATCCAGAGGAAGGCGAAAAAACCCCAGCAAAACATGATCCAATTTGCAACAGCAGGGGGGGAAAAAATTCCTTCCTGATCCCCCGAGAGGAAATCAGATATTCCCTGGATCAACTTTACCTATAAATATTAGTACCCATTTATATTATGTACACCCAGGAAAGAATCCAGGCCTTTTTTAACCACTTTACCACCGGAGGATTTTGCTGTCTTACGTCTGGGCCACTTTTTGCGATTCGGCACTGTGCAACTTTAACTGACAATTGCATGGTCGTGCAACGCCATACCCAAACGAAATTTACGTCCTTTTTTCCGCACAAACAGAGCTTTCTTTTGGTGGTATTTGATCACCTGTGCGATTTTTACTTTTTGCGCTATAAACAAAAAAATAGCGACAATTTTGAAAAAATAACAATATTTTTCACATTTTTTTATATGAAATTCCCCCAAAAAAATTTAAAAATCAAAATTTTTTATGATTTTAGGCCAATTTGTTTTCTGCTACATATTTTTGGTAAAAAAAATCGCAATAAGCGTATTTTGATTGGTTTGTGCAAAATTTATTGCGTTTACTAACTAAGGGAAAGATTTCTGTAGTTTTTGGTGATTTTTTTTTTTAACAAGTAATGGCGGCGATCTGCGATTTTTTTTCCGGGACTGCAACATTGCGGCAGACAGATCGGACCCTTGACTGACATTTTTTACACTTTTGGGGGTACCAGTGACATTACTACAGTAATCAGTGCTATAAATATGCACTGTTACTGTAAAAATGACACTGGCAGGGAAGGGGTTAATTTTTATTGGTGATCAAGGGGTTAATGTATGCCTGGTGTTTACTGACGTGTGTGGGGGGAGGGGACTGAGTGACACAGGGACAGATCACAGGTTCAGCTATGCTGAATCCTGCAATCTGAGCCTGCCTGTCACTTAGGAGATCCGCCTGCTTGTGTAAACTCGACGATCGGGGAAGAGCAGCGGCGATCGCCGCCGCTCCTCCCCTGGCCCGACTCCCGCTGTGACTGAATACAGCAGGAGCGAGCTTCCAGCGGTGCACGTGCGCCCCCGAGAGAGGGGAATGTCTGGCGATGTAGGTCTACGTCGCCAGACGTTATCGAGCCACTTTGCCGCAGTAGAGCTCTAGTGAGCAGCGGCACAGTGGTTATAGCAATCTAGTGAGCTGGCCAGAACCACCTCTGGAGGGAGTCTATTCCACATTTTCACAGCTCTTACTGTGAAGAAACCTTTCCGTATTTGGAGATGAAACCTCTTTTCCTCCAGACGTAAAGAGTGCCCCCTTCTCCTCAGTGATGATCTTAAAGTGAATAACTCAACACCAAGTTCACTATATGGACCCCATATGTATTTATACATGTTGATCATATCCCCCTTAATCTCTTCTTCTCAAGAGAGAATACATTTAGTTCCTCTAATCTTTTCTCATAGCTGAGGTCCTCCATGCCTCTTATCAGTTTGGTTGCTCTTCTCTGCACTTTCTCCAGTTCCCCGATATCCTTTTTGAGAACTGCATATTCCAGGTCTTACTAATGATTTGTACAGGGGAGAAAATATATCTGTCTCTCTGGAGTCCATGCCTCTGTTAATACAAGAAAGGACTTTGCTTGCTTTGGAAAAAAGAATGCCAAAAGCATCCAACTCATCTGGCTTCCTTTGAAGGGCAGTGGTTGGCTTTTGGAAAGAAATTAGGATAAAGCGTCCTCCATATTTTTTTAACATTTTAAACATTATTTAAACATGACCATGTGACAACTGTCAATGTTTAGGAGATATCTTCTCTATGGCTCTATATTTAGAATGTCTCCCGTTTATAAATCAGAGGTTCTGGATGTTCAGTTGGATAAATAGTTCTATATTTAGGATGTATCGATCTATAAACTAGAGGCTCTGGATGGACAGTAGGATGAATGGTTCTATATTTGGGATGTCTCCAGTTTATAAATCAGAAGCTCTGGATGTTCAGTTGGATAAATGGTTCTATATTTAGAATGTATCCGGTCTATAAACCAGAGGCTCTGGAATTGACAGTTGAATGAATGGTTCTATATTTAGGACTGCCCAGTACTGTACCTTCTTTACCCCTGTACTGTTCCCTCCTGACCACTGTACTGTAATCTCCTGACCCTCCTGTATTGTACCTTCCGCTCCCCCCCCAGTACTGTGCCATCCTAAACACTGTACCTAACTACTGTACCCTTCTGACTCCCATATATTGTACCTTCCTGCCCCACCTGTACCATGTACTCTTGACCCCCAATATACTGTGCACTACTGATCGCTGTACTGTACCCTCCTTTCCCTCCTGTACTGTACCTTCCACCCCATGTACTGTGCCGTCCTAACCACTGTACTGTGCCCTTCTGACTCCCCTATATTGTACCTTCCTGCACCCCCCCCGTACTGTGTCCTCCTGCCCCCCTTGTACTGTGCACTACTGACCACTGTACTGTACCCTTCTGCCCCCCTGTACTGTACCATCCAGACCACCCAGTACTGTACCTTCCTCACCCCTGTACTATGCCCTCCTGCCCCACCTGTACTGTACCTTCCGCCCCCCAGTATTGTGCCATCCTAACCACTGTACTATACCCTTCTGACTCCCCTATATTGTACCTTCCTGCCCCCCCTGTACTGTATCCTCCTGCCCCCCATATACTGTGCACTACTGACCACTGTACTGCACCCACCTGCGTCCTCCTGTACTGTGGCCTTCTGCCTTCCTGTACTGTACCCTCGGGACGGCCCAGTACTATATCCCCCCCGTACTGTGCCCTTCTGCCCCCCTGTACTGTACCCACCAGACCAACAATAATGTACCTTCCTCACCCCTGTACTGTTCCCTCCTGAACGCTGTACTGTAACCTCCTGACCCTCCTGTATTGTACCTTACTGTCTCCCCCCCCCCCCAGTACTGTGCAATCCTAACCACTGTACTGTACCCTTCTGACTCCCCTCTATTCTACTTTCCTTCCCCCCCCCATATTGTGCTCTCTTGACCCCCTATATACTGTGCACTACTGACCACTGTACTGTACCCTCCTGCACCCCCCTGTACTGTGCCCTACTGCCCCCCTGTACTGTGCCCCCCTGCACCACCTGTAATATACTTTCCTGCCCCCCCCCCCCCCCCCAGTATTGTGCCATCCTGACCACTGTACTGTACTCACTTTATTGTACCTTGCTGCTCTCCCCTGTACTATGTCCTCCTGCCCCCCATATACTGTGCACTACTGAACATTGTACTATATCCTCCTGCGTCCCCCTGTACTGTGCCCTTCTGTTCCCCTGTACTGTACCCTCCAGACCACCCAGTACTGTACCTTCCTCACCCCTGTACTGTGCCCTTCTGCCCCCCTGTACTGTGCCCTCCAGACTGCTGTACTGTAACCTCCTGACCCTTCTGTACTGTACCTTACAGTCCCCACCCTGCAGTACTGTGCCATCCTAACTACTGTACTGTACCCTTCTCACTCCCCTATATTGTACCTTCCTGCCCTGCTATACTGTGCCCTGACCCCCTACATACTGTGCACTACTGACCATTGTACTGTGCCATCCTGGGTCCCCTTGTACTGTCCCCCTCTGACCCTTTTACTGTACCCCTTAACCCCCCCTGTACTGTGGACGCCTGTACTATGCCCTTCTGACCAATGTACTGTACCCTCCTGCCCCCCTCCAGTACTGTGCCCTCCTTGCCCCGCTGACCACCATATTCTTCCCTTCTAACGCCCTATCCTCTGCCCTACTGACTTTTTATATTGTTTGGATATTTGTGATGATTACTCTTTGAAATGATTTCTTATTGTTTAAAATCAATTTTATTGAAGGCACTAATAAATATATGTTTAAAGAGGTTGTAAATCCTTAATGGATTGACCGGCCTCCGGTGATACACAGAGATGTAAAAAAATCCTCCTACATAAGTTGTACCTGCTTATCTGCAGTATTATCTCCTCTACATTCGTTCAAAGTTCAGCTTGTCTGAGAATTCAGAAAAAAAAGGGGATAGAGAGCTGAAATGACACTCTGCAGAGCTCACGGAGGAGAACTCTGGGAGCTGATTGGAGGGAAGAGACACACCCCCATAACACCGCTCATGGGAACAGAGTTTAGGCTGTCAATTAGCTGGTGGTCCCTCCCCTGTCACCATTTTTCTCTTGGTGTCAGGAAAACTTGTCAGAATTGATTAATGCGTAAAGCAGAGGAAAGAAGCAGCAGACAGAAATGACACTTCGTGCTCTGGATTGAGACGAGTACACATTATAGAGGGATGTGCTGTGTTCATATTTCATGTTTAAGGTTTACAACAACTTTAATTCTATCAATTATACTTAAATTCTTGAGAGTAGGTGCATAAATTGGGTGGTAGAGGCACCATTGCATTACTTTGCCCAGGGGCCCATAATGCTATTAAGATGATCCTGGCTATATATGAACCCTACTCTGGTCTTGCTGATGTCAAGTTCCTAGATCAGTGGAACACGGGGGTGCAAATGCTGCGTGGGACTGGTCTAGCTGTGGGGAAGAGGGGATAATTAGGTAAGTACAGTATCTCACAAAAGAGAGTACACCCCTCACATTTCTGTAAATATTTTATTCTATCTTTTCATGTGACAACACTGAAGAAATGACACTTTGCTACAATGTAAAGTAGTGAATGTACAGCTTGTATAACAGTGTAAATTTGCTGTCCCCTGAAAATAACTCAACACACAGCCATTAATGTCTAAACCGCTGGCAACAAAAGTGTCCAAACTGGGCCCAAAGTGTCAATATTTTGTGTGGCCACCATTATTTTCCAGCACTGCCTTAACCCTCGTGGGCATGGAGTTCACCAGAGCTTCACAGGTTGCCACTGGAGTCCCCTTCCACTCCTCCATGATGACATTATGGAGCTGGTGGATGTTGGACTTGGATGGTGGACTTGATGTAGCAGGTTTTCCAGGCATTGGGCCTGATATGGGTCTGCCATGGTTACCGGTGACACCATTTAACCACTTAAGCCCCCCGGAGGATTTGGCTGCTAAAAGACCAGGGGGTATTTTGCGATTTGGCACCGTGTGACTTTAACGGACACTTGCGCGGTCGTGCGACGCTGCACCTAAACAAATTTGACGTCCTTTTTTTCCCCACAAACAGAGCTTTCTTTTGGTGGTATTTGATCACCTGTGCAATTTTTTGATCATGCGCTATAAACAAAAAAAGAGCGTCAATTTTGCAAAAATAACAATATTTTTCACATTTTTTTATATGAAATTCCCCCAAAAAAATGTAAAAATCAAAATTTTTTAACATTTTCGGACAATTTGTTTTATGCTACATATGTTTGGTAAAAAAAAATAGCAAAAAGCATATTTTTATTGGTTTGCGCAAAAGTTATCGCGTTTACTAACAAAGGGAAAGATTTTTGTCATTTTTGTTGTTTTTTTTTTTAACGCGTAATGGCGGCGATCTGCGTTTTTTTTTTGCGGTACTGCGACATTGTGGCGGACAGATCGGACCCTTGACTGACATTTATGACACTTTTGGGGTTACCAGTGACATTACTACAGTAATCAGTGCTATACATATGCATTGTTACTGTAAAAATACACTGGTAGTGAAGGGGTTAACTTTATTTGAGAGGGAGGGGCTGTGTGTGTCCCTAGGGGCGTGATTCTTACTGTGATTGGCTGTGGCTTGAGCTGTAGGAACAATGATCAACGGTCCTACATTGTAGAACCGTGTGATCAGTGTTTCTACACCAGGGAGAATGACAGGCGGCTTGTTTACATAAGCCGCCTGACTTTCTCCCTCTCCCCCGACGATCGCCTCACACGCGCGGGGGGGGGGGGGTCCGTGACAGCGCGGGAGCGCGCCTCCGGCGGCGCGCGCTCGCTCCCCAGAGCCTCACAGGCTAGCGACGTAGACCTACGTCGCTCTGCCTGTGAGGGGCTGACTGCTGCAGTAAATATACTGTGAGCAGTCGGCAAGCGGTTAAGCTGAATACCCAAGTGTGAGAGTTGAGACAATGACCATTCCGGCATCTTTGGTTTGTTTTGTTTATTTGAAAATGGGGATGGGAGAAGGGAATGAGTGGGATACTCCTCTGGCTCAACTAGGTACAACTGGGACACTTTGCAGAAAAATGCCTGTTAGCGCTGTCTTGACGCCGGCTGGATGCCGACCAACGCTTACTGACGCTTAAAAATTGCTTTATTTCTGCACTGTGCTAGAACTTGACTTGTAACCCTCTGGTTAACTCAAAAGATCCTGGAATGTAGTGAGACTTGACTCTGACACTCTGTTAAGCTCAAAAATCCTGTGAACAGCTTCCTCCAGCCCTTCACTGACTGAGGTAGCTCCTTGTAACTGCTTGTGCTGCTGCAACTCTCAACACTGTACACTGCATGCTGTACACATTAACTCTTCAGGGCCCAACCGCTGGCGCCCCCTTTGACACTTCAGGGTCCTCTCACTAGGCACCCCCTCTGACACTTCAGGGTCCTCTCACTAGGCACCCCCTCTGACACTTCAGGGTCCTCTCACTAGGCACCCCCTTTACCGCTAGCCTGGGTCCCTTTGACCTTGACCGGAGCGGTCCCCTCTGCTAGGCAGACCCCCAGGGGCAGTTGCAGTACTCACGAACATGGAATGCTTTCCTGAAATTGGACCCCCTCTACTCTGCTGGTCCTCGGCACACCGGATCCTCTCTGCAGCTCAGCTCTCTCTGTACCCTCAGGCAAGCCGCCCGAGGCACCCAATCTTTATGAGGAGGAGAGACAGCCATACTCTCCCTCCTGGGACTCTGCTTCCCGCCAAAGATGCTGCGTCATGCGTTCCCCTCAGACCTATACCCACTCCCAGAATCCTGTGTGGCAGAGTCTGCCTTTCTGGGGGTGGATACAGGCCTGAATGAGCCACTGATTGGGTTTCCTCCATTACCCAATGAGAACCCTTCTCATGGAGCCAGTGGGGAGAGTTCCAAGTCTCAACAGCAACACCTGGGAGACATGACAACCCAGCTGAAAATCATGGCCCTGCTGTTAGGCAGCCAAGGCACGCTATACTTTGCCTAGCACCTACCTTGTAGGGTGCTACATCTACATTGTAGCAATGTGACATTCCTTCAGTGTTGTCATATGAAAAGATAGAATAAAATATTTACAAAAATGTGAGGGGTGTACTCACTTTTGTGAGATGCTGTAAATCTTCTTTATTGTTCCCTTATACATAAATGAGCAATTAACCCTTACAGCATGGGCACAGCACCACTTCAAGGGATAATTTTTTATTTTCCTGGAGTTGGGCAATTTTTCGAAGGCAGTAAAATTTGCATTTTGGACAGTGAGGACAACTAGTTTGCAGAAGACATGAAAAAGCCATCTACATCAACAATCCCTTAATTAGGGTTGGGAGCCTTTGACACCATTGTCATCTTTATGTGATGCCATTTTAACATCTCTACCATGGCGATTTGACAATAAACACCTTCAGCTATGTAACTCAAATGGTTAACACTAGTTCCAGACTTCATGGCACTGTGGAATGGATTAAATAATCAGAACAAGGTGAGGTTCATAAACTTTCACACCTCCCATGTTCTTGTTCCATAAACATCTGCCTTGACGCATTCTGTGCTGATTGGATGAAGGTGTTGGAATTACTCTGTGTGGTTGGGGTATGTTCCTGACTTTGGTTATGGCTGAGAACGCCACCAACTGCGAAACATCTCCAACATTACAGAATACGACCAGTTACATGGGAGTAACTACTATTAGTTATACCATCATCTGGATTATTGAGGACATTCATAGATAAAGTGGCGGCTGGTGCTCAAAATTTTTGGGGGGGCGCAAAAAGAAAAATTTGCGCCAAAAAACGCGGGAAAAAATTGCATGACTTTGACGCCACACAAGTGTTAAAGGGGCCTTCAGTAATCAAGGGACAGTGCCTTGAAAGAGTATTCATAGTTACCCTTTGAATTAATACACATTATCATTCACTTCACTTACCGTTACCGCCGGGCTGCCCCCATCAATGCAGTGACCAGCATGCCCCCATCAATGCAGTGCCCAGCATGCCCCCATCAATGCAGTGACCAGCATGTCCCCATAAATGCAGTGACCAGCATGTCCCCATTAATGCAGTGACCAGCATGTCCCCATCAATGCAGTGACCAGTGTGGAGTGGACTTACCTCACGGACGGTGAGTGGTGACGGGCTGCGTGGCGTGCTGCTGGCCTGCTGCTCTGCCTCTGACTGAGACTGTAGGCCTGGGGCGGCGGCGGCGGGAGTCGCAGGAGTCGAGTCCGACTGACACTGTGTGAGTCACTGCGGACTGGTGGAGTGTGGAGTTGCTGGCTGGGAACTGAACCAGGCGGTGCCGGTGAGTGGTCTGACTCTGGTCACTCACTGTCTGCCAGACTAGATGCTGGTGGTGGAACATCTTCTTCGTCCTGAGTCCTGCGCTGCGGCTGCACTCCTCCTGATATGCGGCTGAGCTGCTCTCTGGCGGGAAGATGTCGGGCGGACGGTGATCCTGTGACGTCAGCCTGGGACATAGTGACTGGCGCATGCGCCGCCCCTACGCACCACGTCACAGGTCCCGGGATGTCCTCCTGTGTGATTGGTCCAGGCTGGAGTCTGGACCAATCACAGGCAGGAATTCACAAAAGTGGGGAGTGTCGGGCGCATTGCTCTGCGCCCCGATGACCCCCAGAAGGCTGCCAATCGGCGCCTCTGTCCACCGCATGTGCGGTGGAAAACCCCACTCCCCCCCCCCCCATACCCACCTAGTGGTCCGGCGCCCCTAGTGAGCTAAAAATTGAATTTTTTTTATCTTTTTTTTCTTCTTCTTTTCTTTGGGGGGGCGCCCCTGCGCCCCCTATGGGCAGGCCGCCACTGCATATATATATAGAAACCACACAAATCATCATGGTGAAGATTGCAACGATCATTTATTAGTCATTGACTTTAGTCATTATTAGTCATTGACAGGATGATGTCCCCGCGAGAGGAAATAATTAACGCCATTCTCATCAACTGGAACATCTTGTGAATTGTCCCGTCCTGCTGTGACTTCACTCTGAATGAGGAGACAATGAAGGCAGACATGAGCCATATAATCCCAACACATTACCAGTCAATATGTCACATAGAAGAATTATTACATGAAAAATGGACACATTGTATTTCCGGTTTGGGTAGATCCTACTAGGTTGAATGGTCCTCCAGCTTCTTATATCAGTATTTCCTCTTAGAGCTGTGAGACCTTCTCACTGTATCTTGAAGGAGCACCCAATGTCCAAAGAAATGCAAGTTTTAGGTAGGTTTAAAAGGCATTTATTGAAAGTATCAACATGTATATCAATCCAATGCATTTTGAGGGAAAGGACTCCCCCTTCTACGGGGCTGCTGCATACTATTAGGTGGGAATAATTTCCAAACGGGATATATTCATTGCAAAATTTGAGAAAGCAGACAGAGTGTTGGCTATATTTGCAGAGGCAGCAATCTTTCCCATCTAATAGCATGCAGCAACAACCCTGAAAAAGGGGGAGTCCTTTCCCCCGAAACAAGTTTGCTTGATGTACATGTCACTACTTTAATAAACGCCTTTTAAAGTGATATACAAGGCAGTTTTGTTTTTTCTAAAAATAGGAAACATCCCATCTCCCATCCTCTGGAACTCTCTACCTCAAGCTGTCTGGCTATCTCCTACTCTAGCTGGCTTCAGGCAATCCCTGAAAACTCATCTCTTCAAGGAAGCCTATCACGCCTCCAACTAATCTTTTACCACTTCCATCAGCTCATTCCCAACAGTTACAACCTTTTGTACCACCTGCCGCACCCTATTAGATTGTAAGCTCTTCTGAGCAGGGCCCTCTTAATCCTGTTGTATTTGATGTATTATAGCTGTATTGTCATTGTGTTCATTTACACACAGAGTGTGACTCAGCCCCACCCCCACTCTCTCCTCATTGGCTGTGGTTGACAGTAACAGGATCCAATAGCGCCCCCTGCTGCCTTAGCCAATGAGGAGGGTGAGACCCGGCAGAGCTGAAGCTCCCGTGCACAGTGCTGGAGGAACCCCATTTTCGGTCAGATTGGCGCGAACATCTGAGAGGAAATTCGGCCCCCCCTCCTTCTCGTGCAACCAACTTTTAAAAAAAGTTGTATTATATGATTAAAGTGGAAGTAAACTTCCATCATTAAATTCTGCCTATAGGTAAGTCTATAATGAGGCTTACCTATAGGTAGTGTAAAGTGCGCCATTTAGGAGATATTTACAGGAGATGCAGTCAGTGACATCACTGGCGCATGCACTTTGAAGGTACCACCTCCCGTTCTGTTCCTTCAGTGCCCTGTGCCGTGACCGGCGGCTCCTGCTCACATGCACGGGAGTGACGTCATCGCGGCTCTGGCCAGTCACATAGCCGGAGTCCACGAACCTGGAAGCAAGACGGGTGAAGATGGGAGCACCTGCAGTGCTGACATCTTGGGGTTGGAAGAGGTTCCTTTTAAGGTAAGTTTAATATAATGTGCTAGTATGCGATGCATACTAGCACATTATGACATTACCTTGCAGGGTAAGGAATAAAAAAAAAAAGTCCAGCATTTACAACCGCTTTAAAGGGGTGTCTTTGGAGGCAGGAGGGACCACTTTTGAACTCTGGTAAGTAGATGTCATATCAGTCCTGCACCACCTACCTTTGGGGTTTGTGCAAATATACTGGCAGCCGGCCAGGCAGCACTTCTGTTGGCCACCACAATCCTTGTCAGTTTTGCATTGATGATTTTCATTGGGCATCGGCTGCAGAGAGCAGGGGACGTAGGGTATTGGAAATCTAGGACACGTTCCCGGCTTTATCTCTGGATGGGTAGAGACAATCCATATTAGTAGAACATTAAACAATGTCAGAAGACAAGCAGTAACGGCAATGTGAGGGATCACCTTATCTCTTTTCTTAGGCCCCCTTCACACTAATGGTCTGAGCGGGTCCGCCTGTCCATTTTTCAGGTGGAACCGATTGGACCCTCCATTCTCCTCTATGAAGTGGCGGTTGTAAGCAGACATGTGTCCATTTACACCCACCTACATCCAATGAGATCCGCTAAAAACAAATGGATGGGCATCCGTTCCCCTCCGTCTGGGTGGATCAGATGGCAATCGGGTGTAAATGGATGTTTACATCCGACTGCCCATAGAACAGAGTGGGTTGTGTCTGTGTCCATTGTACATAACTGGAGCGGACATGGACCTCTCATTCACCTGCTTAATGGGGGATCAGCAGACAGATCCCCCACTGAGCAAGTGGACTCCTGGAGAGGTACGCCCCAAGTGAAAGGGGCTTTAACCTCAGAAAAGTGACTGGATCTCCCAAAAATGTATGCTGCCATCTTATCTGATCAATGTTTATAAACAATGTTACTTTGTATCTCTCTATCTCCCGTCTGATCAATGTTTATAAACAATGTTACTTTGTATCTCTCTATCTTCCGTCTGATCAATGTTTATAAACAATGTTACTTTGTATCTCTATCTCCTATCTGATCAATGTTTATAAACAATGTTACTTTGTATCTCTCTATCTCCCGTCTAATCAATGTTTATAAACAATGGTACTTTGTATCTCTCTATCTCCCGTCTGATCAATGTTTATAAACAATGTTACTTTGTATCTCTCTATCTTCCGTCTGATCAATGTTTATAAACAATGCTACTTTGTATCTCTCTATCTTCCGTCTGATCAATGTTTATAAACAATGTTACTTTGTATCTCTCTATCTTCCGTCTGATCAATGTTTATAAACAATGTTACTTTGTATCTCTCTATCTCCCGTCTGATCAATGTTTATAAACAATGTTACTTTGTATCTCTCTATCTCCTGTTTGATCAATGTTGTATCTCTCTATCTCCTGTCTGATCAATGTTTATAAACAATGTTACTTTGTATCTCTTTATCTTCCGTCTGATCAATATTTATTAACAATGTTACTTTGCATCTCTCTCTATCTCCAGTCTGATCAATGTTTATAAACAATGTTACTTTGTATCTCTCTATCTCCTGTCTGATCAATGTTTATAAACAATATTACTTTGTATCTCTCTATCTCCTGTCTGATCAATGTTTATGAACAATGTTACTTTGTATGTCTCTATCTCCCGTCTGATCAATGTTTATAAACAATGTTATTTTGCATCTCTCTATCTCCCGTCTGATCAATGTTTATAAACAATGTTACTTTGCATCTCTCTATCTCCTGTCTGATCAATGTTTATAAACAATGTTACTTTGTATCTCTCTTTCTCCTGTCTGATCAATATTTATAAACAATGTTACTTTGTATCTCTCTATCTCCCATCTGATCAATTTTTATAAACAATGTTACTTTGTATCTCTTTATCTTCCGTCTGATCAATATTTATTAACAATGTTACTTTGCATCTCTCTCTATCTCCAGTCTGATCAATGTTTATAAACAATGTTACTTTGTATCTCTCTATCTCCTGTCTGATCAATGTTTATAAACAATATTACTTTGTATCTCTCTATCTCCTGTCTGATCAATGTTTATGAACAATGTTACTTTGTATGTCTCTATCTCCCGTCTGATCAATGTTTATAAACAATGTTATTTTGCATCTCTCTATCTCCCGTCTGATCAATGTTTATAAACAATGTTACTTTGCATCTCTCTATCTCCTGTCTGATCAATGTTTATAAACAATGTTACTTTGTATCTCTCTTTCTCCTGTCTGATCAATATTTATAAACAATGTTACTTTGTATCTCTCTATCTCCCGTCTGATCAATGTTTATAAACAATGTTACTTTGTATCTCTCTATCTCCCGTCTGATCAATGTTTATAAATAATGTTTCTTTGGGCTTTTTCACACGGTCCGCCTCCGTAGGCGGATCCGTGCGGCACAGCAGGGGATCGTAAACACAGATACCCGCTGAGCACTCTCCGCTCTGTGTGCGGAGAGGGAGTGGTCAGAGCCCCATGCATTTCTATGGGGCAATCGGATGAGAGCGGACCGCCTGTGCACTCTCATCCGATCCCCTGGACAGATGAAAAATAGGGTTCCATCTGTCCGGATTTCACGGACAGGATCGGATGCGGATGGCAGCGGGTGTCAGCGGAAATGTCGCCGCTGACACCTGCTGCCCCATAGGGATGCATGGGGGATCCAAACAGATCCACCTAAAAAACTGACAGGGACCGGATCTGATCGGATCGCTCGTGTGAAAGGGGCCATAATCTCCTGTCTCATCAATGTTTATAAACAATGTTATTTTGTATCTCTGTATCTCCTGTCTCATCAATGTTTATAAACAATGTTACTTTGTATCTCTCTATCTCCTGTCTCATCAATGTTTATAAACAATGTTACTTTGTATCTCTCTATCTCCAGTCTGATCAATGTTTATAAACAATGTTACTTTGTATCTCTCTATCTCCTGTCTCATCAATGTTTATAAACAACGTTTATCTTACATCTGAACAATGTTTATAAACACTGTGACATGTCCTTTTTTAAAGCAGCATCCTCTAAAGCTGCTGTATTTACACAGGAATTTCCAGCTGTAAGCCATTATAGGAAAATGATATGGGGGGGGGGGGGGGGGGGGACACAGCAGCGGGAAAGAAGGACAGGGCCTACTACACACACCGTGTTTACTTTGATGAGATTAGTAGTACTCAGTGTATACAACTGGATGAAGACTTTTACAAAGCTGCTAAAAGCTTGACGAAAGCTCTACAAATGCTTTGTAAAACCTTGCTGTACACATTGTTCTTATACAAGCTGCACTGGAAGTAGGAAAGGGAGGATCTGATTATTGGCTCCTAGGGGCAATACGGACAGTTCCACCTTCACATTTGGGTGAGATCTGGTCTGTACTGGGCCAATTATTATTTTATCACAGTCATCCACTTACCGGTGGGTTCCCAGCAATCAATAGAACAGCCTGTTTCACAGCACTTCTTTGTCCCGAGACAATCCGAGTCTACGCCACAGCGCCTGGGGATGGGGGGCTTACATGCTACAAAAGTATAAACTACGGGACAGGTGCCCGGTTTCACCACTGCAAGGAAAAACACATTTATCATTAGCTGCATTTATTATTATTATTATTATTATTTACACAGCGCTTTACAGATATATTGTACATTCACATCAGTCCCTGCCCCCAAGGAGCTTACAATCTACGGTCCCTAACTCACATTCATTTCACACATACAGTATTTCACAAAAGTGAGTACACCCCTCACATTTTTGTAAATATTTTATTCTATCTTTTCATGTGACAACACTGAAGAAATGACACTTTTCATACAATATAAAGTAGTGAGTGTACAGCTTGTATAACAGTGTAAATTTGCTATCCCCTCAAAATAACTCAACACACAGCCATTAATGTCTAAATCGCTGGCAACCAAATTGAGTACACCCCTAAGTGACAATGTCCAAATTGGCCCCAAAGTGTCAATATTTTGTGTGGCCACCATTATTTTCCAGCACTGCCTTAACCCTCTTGGGCATGGAGTTCACCAGAGCTTCACAGGTTGTCACTGGAGTCCTCTTCCACTCCTCCATGACGACATCACAGAGCTGGTGGATGTTAGAGACCTTGTGCTCCTCCACTTTCCGTTTGGGGTTCCCCCCACAGATGCTCAATAGGGTTTAGGTCTGGAGACATGCTTGGCCAGTCCATCACCTTTAGGGTCCATGTACATTGCAACTTGTAAACGGCCGTTTAGGAGCAGTTGGGCGTTTTTTTCAGAAGCCCCTGAACCCACCTCTATGTTATCTTATCTGTCCATGTACACAGGGTCGTTTACAGTCATTTGCAGGCAGTTGAGTTCAGGGAAGTTTTTTGGAAAGCAATTATTTGCGTTCGAACGCGTGTTTCCCGGCGTTTCAAATGCAAAAACGCCACCGAACGCATCCGAACGCGACCAAACGCGATGACCCACGTTTAGCGCTTGTGTTTTTACATTTTAAAGGGGAATTATATTTTTGACCTCCTAGGAAGGGTTTTAAATGCAAACGCCCGCTAAACGCCCGCTAAACGCCCGCTAAATGCGGGTGCAAACACGACACAACGCACGTTTTAAACGTCCTAGAAAAAAAAAAAATCCAGCATTCAAGGGACTTTTAACATCGTCCAATGTACATGAAGCCTTAAGCCCCGTACACACGTACGGATCGTCGTCATACAAACGTCGGCGGACGAAAGATCTGCCGATTGTACGCGTGTTAGTATGGTGCCTCCGACAGCTGTCTGCACACAATCCGCGGACAAGAGTCTTTCTTGCAAACATGAAAATTTTTGTCTGCGGACACCAGAACGGACGATTGTTCGCCTGTCAGTACAGAAATCAGCCGACAGACCGCAGATTTGCAAGACTGGGCATGCTCAGAAAATAAAAAACACAGGGAAAGTTAACCATTACATGACATCACTTCTGCAGTCAGCTGAAGTCTGCGGACAAAATTCTTGTGCTGTCCTTGTGCTGTCTTTGCACTTTTCAACAGACACCGACATCCCGGGGAGAAAAGACGAACGTTTGTATGACGACGATCCGTACGTGTGTACGGGGCTTTACCCTCTGCTTCTTTAGCAAAGCAGTGGTCGTCTTGGAGGTGTGTTTAGGGTCGTTATGTTGGAATACGGTCCTGTGTCCCAGTTTCCAAAGGGACGGGCTCATGCTGTGCTTCAGTATGTCACAGTACATGTTGGCATTCATGGTCCCTCAATGAACTGTAGCTCCCCAGTGCCGGCAGCACTCATGCAGCCCCAGACCATGAAACTCCCACCACCATGCTTGACTGTAGGCAAGTCACACTTGTCTTTGTACTCCTCACCTGGTTGCCGCCACACATGTTTGACACCATCTGAACCAAATAAGTTTCTCTTGGTCTCATCAGACCACAGGACATGGTTCCAGTAATCCATGTCCTTAGTCTGCTTGTCTTCAGCAAACTGTTTGCAGGCTTTCTTGTGCATCATCTTTAGAAGAGCATTCCTTCTGGGACAACAGCCATGCAGACCAATTTGATGCAGTGTGCGGCGTATGGTCTGAGCACTGACAGGCTGAGCCCCCCACCCCCTCAACCTCTGCAATAATGCTGGCAGCACTCATATGTCTATTTCCCAAAGGCAACCTCTGGATATGACGCTGAGCACATTCACTCAACTTCTTTGGTTGACCATGGCGAGTCCCTGTTCTGAGTGGAACCTGTCTTGTTACCAACTGTATGGTCTTGGCCACCGTGCTGCAGCTCAGTTTCAGGGTCTTGTCTATAACCTTCCTATAGCCTAGGCCAGTGATGGTGAACCTTGGCACCCCAGATGTTTTTGAACTACATTTCCCATGATGCTCACCTACACTGCAGAGTGCATGAGAATCATGGGAAATGTAGTTCCAAAACATCTGGGGTGCCAAGGAAGGTTCGCCATCACTGGCCTAGGCCATCTTTATGTAGAGCGACAATTCTTTTTTTCAGATCCTCAGAGTTCTTTGCCATGAGGTGCAATGTTGAACTTCCAGTGACCAGTATGAGAGAGTGAGAGGGAAAACACCAAATTTAACACACCTGCTCCCCATTCACACCTGAGACCTTGTAACACTAATAAGTCACATGACATCAGGGAGGGAAAATGGCTAATTGGGCCCAATTTGGACATTTTCACTTAGGGGTGTACTCACTTTTGTTGCCAGCGGTTTAGACATTAATGGCTGTGTGTTGAGGTATTTTGAGGGGACAGCAAATTTACACTGTTATACAAGCTGTACACTCACTACTTTACATTGTAGCAAAGTGTCATTTCTTCAGTGTTGTCACATGAAAAGATAGAATAAAATATTTACAAAAATTACAAAAATGTGAGGGTGTACTCACTTTCGTGAGATACTGTATATCAGCATTACCTGTCTGTACTGACAATGGGGAATGCTCAGAGAGTTTCATTGTAGCTGTCATGTGACATTTTCAGAGTCTTTATTTTGGTGACGCTTCCAGATCAGAAAATTACTTCACTACCAGGGCAATGTTTATAAACAATGTTACTTTGTATCTCTCTATCTCCGGTCTGATCAATGTTTATAAACAATGTTACTTTGTATCTCTCTAACTCCTGTCTGATCAATGTTTATAAACAATGTTACTTTGTATCTCTCTATCTCCTGTCTGATCAATGTTTATAAACAATGTTACTTTGTATTTCTCTATCTCCTGTCTGATCAATGTTTATAAACAATGTTACTTTGTATCTCTCTATCTCCCATCTGATCAATGTTTAAGAAACAATGTTACATTTCTCTCCTAAGAGCCGGTTCACACTACCGCGACCTCTAAGTCGCCTCATAAGGGGCGACTTGTTAGCGTGACTTTCAGCGCGACTTCAGCGCGACTTGTGAATTATTTTAAGCGACTTATGATAGACGACTTTGTACGACTTTGTATTTGGCCAATTTACTCATTGCCCACCAAAAAAAAGTTCGTAAAAATTGTCGTTTTTGATAGAGAGCCAATTATTGAAAAAATTAGTAAAAAAAAAAAGAGATTTCTTTGGATTTAGTGTCTGGGGGGTCTAAAAAGTGTACATGTGAAGTTTCAGCTATGCAGCATGTCCAGAACCAGAAAAAAAAGATAATTTTTCTTAGAATTATTATTAGAGCAGGGATGGGGCTCCGTTCCTTTTACACCTGGGCGTTTTTGTTTTAGGCGTTTATTGGGCATTTTTTGAGCGTCTTTGGAGGCAGGCATGACATCTGAACTTCTATATAGGGGTATATATACACACACATACACATATATATATATATACACATACACACATATAGGTGTGATAGGAGCGGAGCCACATCCCTGCAAATAATTTCATTAGCGCAGGGATGGGGTTCCGCTCCTATTACACCATATATATGTGTTTGTGTATATATGTATATATGTGTGTGTGTGTGTGTAAATATACCCCTATACAGAAGTTCAGATGTCATGCCTGCCTCCAAAGACCCCCAAAAAATGCCCAATAAACGCCTGCAACAAAAACGCCCAGGTGTAAAAGGAGCGGAGCCCCATCCCTGCTCTACTAATAATTCTAAGAAAAATGATCTTTTTCCTATGGCGGTCATGGATGAGCGAGTTTGGGGTGCAGGCCAGTCAGTTCCTCTACCCCAAACTTGCTCATCCATGTCTTTATAGACGTTCCTTTGTGCACTGGTCCAAATCATTTGGTGGAGGGGGGGTTATGGTGTTGGGTTGTTCTTTAGGGGTTGGGCTTGGCCCCTTAGTTCCAGTGAAGGAATTCTTAAAGTGATTGTAAAGTGTTGTTTTTTTTTTCAATAAAAATAACAGACATGTTATACGTATATATGTACCTCCTCTGTGCAGTTGGTTTTTCACAGAGCAGTCTGGATCCTCCTCTTCCCGGGTTCCTCTTAAAGCTCTCCTGGCTCCCCCGTTTGAGTGCCCCCACAGCGAGCAGCTTGCTATGGGGGCACCCGAGCTGAGCTGCAGCTCCGTGTATCCATTCAGACAGGGAGTTGGGGTCTGGCCCCACCCCCTCTCTCTCCCCTCATTGGCTAACTTACTTTGATTGACAGCAGCAGGAGCCAATGGCACCATTGCTGTGTCTTAGCCAATGAGGAGGGGAGTCCCGGATGGCTAAGACAGTCATGGACATCGCTGGATCAGGTAAGCATTAAGGGGGGGGGGGGGTGAGGGGGGCTGCTGTGCACAGAAAGCTTTTTTATCTTAATGCATAGCATGACATTTTGGACAATTTCATGCTCCCAACAGTTTGGGGGTGGCCCCTACCTGTTCCAACATGACTGCACACCAGTGCAAAAAGCAAGGTCCATAAAGACATGGATGAGCGAGTTTGGGGTGGAGGAACTTGAGGGCCTGACCTCAACCTGATAGAAAACCGGGTTGGATCCTAGACTCCATGATCATAGGGGAGAGCTCAGAGAGGCCTGTACAGCGATCCACCAGCTAATCAGCTTCTAGGAAGGCTTTTACATTGTAGGGAATGACGGCTGAAAAGAAAGATACCAGGATGGTGCCCTATAGCTGCAGGTATCATCCCAATATCTCCACTTCAAGTCCAGGACGTCATATGACATCCTATAGGCAGGAAGTGGTTGAAAAGCTGTGATGAAAGTGACCCACTTTATTTGAATTTCACTAAAACTAACACTTTTTAGGTTTGAATGGAGTGGGAAAGTTTAAAATTTCATCTCAGGTTTTTTTTTGTTTGTTTCCTGTGTCCCATTGGGGACATCTTACCTTACTTCCTGTTGCTGAGTAAGAAGAGATCCCTCTAAAGTGAGGGGAATGCTCATCTTAGACAGTTGTCACCAAAACAGGTGTCCCCACTAGAAGATTGCCCCAAGACAATGGTCATAAGCACAAACAGAAGGTGATTTTCCTTAGCTGGGGCAATAATAAAACTGTCATGGGCCCTAATCCTCAGACCTTAACCCTACTGAACTTCTTCAGACTTCAACCCCACTGAACACTTTTGGACTTCAACTGTACTGAACACCTTTGGACCTCAACCCTACTGGACTCCTTTGGACTGCAACCCTACTGAAGTCTTTGTACCTTAACCCTACCAAAGTCCTCTGTACCTCAACTCTACTGAACACTTTCGGACTTCAACCCTAAGCTACATGTTTGGACCTCAACTCTATTGAACACTTTAGGACCTCATCCCTGCTGAACCCCTTTGGACCTCAGCCCTACTAGACTACTTTGGACTGCAACCCTACTAAAGTCCTTTGTAACTCAACCCTTCCAAATTTATTTGTACCTCAACTCTCCTGAACACATTTGGACTTTAACCCTAAGCTACATGTTTGGACCTTAATTCTATTGAACACCTCAGGACCTCATCCCTGCTGAACACCTTTGGACCTCAGCCCTATTGGACTCCTTCGGACTGCAACCCTACTAAAGTCCTTTGTACCTCAACCCAACCAAAGTCCTTTGTACCTCAACTCTACTGAACACATTTGGACTTCAACCCAAAGCTACATGTTTGGACCTCAACTCTATTGAACACCTTTGGACCTCATTCCTGCTGAACACCTTTGGACCTCAGCCCTATTGGACTCCTTCGGACTGCAACCCTACTAAAGTCCTTTGTACCTCATCCCAACCAAAATCCTTTGTACCTCAACTCTACTGAACACATTTGGACTTCAACCCAAAGCTACATGTTTGGACCTCAACCCTATTGAACACCTTTGGACCTCAGCCCTACTGAACTCTTTTGGTCCTCAACACTACTGAACACCTTTGGACTTCAAACCTGCTGAACACTTTTTGGACCTCAACCCTATTTAACACCTTTGGACCTCAACTCTACTGAACTGCTTTGGACATCAACCCCACTGAACACTTTTGGTCCTCAACCCTTCTGAACACCTTTTGGACCTCAGCCCTACTGAACTCTTCTGGTCCTCAACACTACTGAACACCTTTGGACTTCAAACCTGCTGAACACTTTTTGGACCTCAACCCTATTTAACACCTTTGGACCTCAACTCTACTGAACTCCTTTAGACCTCAACCTCACTGAACACTTTTGGACCTCAACCCTACTGAACACGCTTGGACCTCAACCCTTCTGAACACTTTTGGACCACAAGCCTACTGACCAGCTACTGAACTGTCTCTATCTATGAACATAAGAAGGGGGTATCAGGTCCTCAGAGACTGAGGGTTGATCCCTCCTGTTCCTCCTTCGGAACCTTCGCACTCATTCTGATTTCTCATTTCAGCTTCAGTGCCTATACAACCCTCTGCTATAATGTAAAGACATCCTTTAGGGTCAGTGGCTTCAAGGGTCACGTGGATATTTGTTATGCAGGTGCTGTGCGTTACTTACATACAGGCTCTTTACACGTCTTGTAGCAGAGGGAAGGGCAGCACTTCTTCGTCCCTTTACAGTCAGAGTCATCTTTACACACGTTGATTGGTCTGATATTTGTACAGCTGCCAGGCCTGCGGGGCAGAGCTGCGGGACATGAACCCTTCTTTTGCACTGGAGAAGCAAAGAGACCTTTTATTGCCCAATTCAACAACATGAACTCATGTGAATACTCAGATTTACTAAGTATTATAAAACAAACCAAAAACATAAAACATTTAAATAGATTCAGACTGAAGCTCTTCACCCCACCCTGGGAGAGAAAATTTGAATCTTCATGGCAGCTGCAGCTTTAAATAGGCTTTTAGCATTAGTTAACAGGCTTTTAGCAAGCTTCATCTCTGAGCTATATACATGTATAATAATAGTGTGTGACTGTGGGGGGACATTAGAGTGTAAGCTCCTCTGGTACAGAGACTGATGTGACTGGCTCAGTTTTCTCTGTACAGCACCGCGGTATATGTCAGAGCTATATAAATATATAATAATAATAGTGTGTGACTGTGGGGGATCATTAGAGTGTAAGCTCCTCTGGTGCAGAGACTGATGTGACTGGCTCAGTGATCTCTGTACAGCACTGCGGTATATGTCAGAGCTATATACATGTATAATAATAGTGTGTGACTGTGGGGGGATATTAGAGTGTAAGCTCCTCTGGTACAGAGACTGATGTGACTGGCTCAGTGTTCTCTGTACAGCACTGCGGTATATGTCAGAGCTATATAAATATATAATAATAATAGTGTGTGACTGTGGGGGATCATTAGAGTGTAAGCTCCTCTGGTGCAGAGACTGATGTGACTGGCTCAGTGATCTCTGTACAGCACTGCGGTATATGTCAGAGCTATATACATGTATAATAATAGTGTGTGACTGTGGGGGGACATTAGAATGTAAGCTCCTCTGGTACAGAGACTGATGTGACTGGCTCAGTGTTCTCTGTACAGCACTGCAGTATATGTCAGAGCTATATAAATATATAATAATAGTGTGTGACTGTGGGGGGACATTAGAATGTAAGCTCCTCTGGTACAGAGACTGATGTGACTGGCTCAGTGTTCTCTGTACAGCACTGCGGTATATATCAGAGCTATATAAATGTATAATAATAGTGTGTGACTGTGGGGGGACATTAGAATGTAAGCTCCTCTGGTACAGAGACTGATGTAACTGGCTCAGTGTTCTCTGTACAGCACTGCGGTATATGTCAGAGCTATATAAATGTATAATAATAGTGTGTGACTGTGGGGGGACATTAGAGTGCAAGCTCCTCTGGTACAGAGACTGATATGACTGGCTCAGTGATCTCTGTACAGCACTGCGGTATATGTCAGAGCTATATAAATATATAATAATAGTGTGTGACTGTGGGGGGACATTAGAGTGTAAGCTCCTCTGGTACAGAAACTGATGTGACTGGCTCAGTGTTCTCTGTACAGCACTGCGGTATATGTCAGAGCTATATAAATATATAATAATAGTGTGTGACTGTGGGGGGACATTAGAGTGTAAGCTCCTCTGGTACAGAGACTGATGTGACTGGCTCAGTGTTCTCTGTACAGCACTGCGGTATATGTCAGAGCTATATAAATGTATAATACTAATAGACTGTGACCATGTGAAGGACAATAAAGTGTAAGCTCCTCTGGTACAGAGACTGTCCCAGTTCTCTCTGCACAGCACTGTGGAATATGTCAGAGCTCTAGGTATACAGTATAGGGTAGCATAGTATTACATACCTGCAGTCACCACTTGGAGCAGTAGCACCCCCAGGAGGATAGATAGTGTCAGTCCCACCAATCTCATGTCTGCAGTCTGGATAGAATGTGTGGATGGTTTTCTGTGTGGATGGTTTTTATATCTCTATTCTAGAAGGAAGAGCGGCCAGGGCCGTGACAGAAACCTGTTATTATTATTTATTGTTTTCCCAATTTCACAATAATCTTGTGTCTTTGGTGACATCAGATCAATCTTGCAAAATCCTAATAACCTATGTGTAAATCCCCGGAGATGCTGCAATAAAGCCTGTATACTGCATACCTCTGATATATAGAACACACAAGGAACTGGATGGGTGTGCCCCATGTCAGTCCCTAATACTCATAACTAATGTCTGTTTGCATCAAAAATAAAGGGTCAAGATTTGCATATTTTGCAGCACGTGTTAAAGCAAGTCCTGTCTGAGATCTTTTTTTTTTTTTTAACTTTATACAAGGAAGGAACAGCAACATTTCATTGACAATTGAAGTACTTTAAGGCGACAATAAAATGAATGGTTGCTTCATGATATGTTCCTCACATTTGGGCAGGTGACTGAAGAAGAGGATGATGGAGAATGTACACACTAGTCCTATACCTGACTTCATTATCATGGTCATGTTGCCACTTTCAACCCTGGAAGACCCTGGTTCCACACAGGGTGGGATATTCCTATTCCTGAATAGTCCTTAAATAGTTTGACATCTTTGTTGTTCATGGAAGATAGAAGAGAAAGAAATTTTGGACTTTATTGGCACCGGTATTAAAAATGTATATTTTATTGGAAAAGTCACAAGAAAATATTCAAAACAAAGACAGAAAAGAAATATACAGAAGTAATACACGTACAATTTACATACAATAAAATCAGGCGGCAAAGCCTCAAAACCATGTGCAAATGAAATCGCACAACCTACTAGGTAAATATAGTTGTAACAACAATCACATATATCACAGAGTAACCTGTATTCATAAGGCGGCCATAGAGAGGGATGGTAACCGTCTCCAAAGGTCGTCTGTACAATATGAGTGAACAGATGTTGAGTTAAATCCCAGTTGCCCTACATGTTTCGCTTAACATAGTAAGCTTCTTCTGGAGCACGTGGTATAAGCAAACATCTGAAAGGAGGTTCAGGTGGTAAAACTTTATAATGAGCTGAGCCTGGTAGGCTATAAAGAGTAACGAAGAGGTCGGTACGTTGTGGTTGGAGCAAACTGCCTAATGTATACGCCAAGAATAACATGGAGATTAGTACGTCATATAACATAGGTCCTGATAGGATCATGGACACCCGATAAAACATAATAATAATAGAGGGGCCAGATGGAAGAAGACCCCACGGCCTTCGAATCCAAACAGAGGCGGTATCCCCATCTGGGGGGTGTGTATGTGTGGTCGTGGACCTGGAGAAAATCTGTGCCTAACTTACCAGGGTCTCAGGCATATGAGGTGTACCCACCTCGCCTTCCTCTGTTTGGATTAGAAGGCCGTGGGGTCTTCTTCCATCCGGCCCCTCTATTATTATTATGTTTTATCGGGTGTCCATGACAGGGTGTCCATGATCCTATCAGGACCTATGTTATATGACGTACTAATCTCCATGTTATTCTTGGCGTATACATTAGGCAGTTTGCTCCAACCACAACGTACCGACCTCTTCGTTACTCTTTATAGCCTACCAGGCTCAGCTCATTATAAAGTTTTACCACCTGAACCTCCTTTCAGATGTTTGCTTATACCACGTGCTCCAGAAGAAGCTTACTATGTTAAGCGAAACATGTAGGGCAACTGGGATTTAACTCAACATCTGTTCACTCATATTTTACAGACGACCTTTGGAGACGGTTACCATCCCTCTCTATGGCCGCCTTATGAATACAGGTTACTCTGTGATATATGTGATTGTTGTTACAACTATATTTACCTAGTAGGTTGTGCGATTTCATTTGCACATGGTTTTGAGGCTTTGCCGCCTGATTTTATTGTATGTAAATTGTATGTGTATTACTTCTGTATATTTCTTTTCTGTCTTTGTTTTAAATATTTTCTTGTGACTTTTCCAATAAAATATACATTTTTAATACCGGTGCCAATAAAGTCCAAAATTTCTTTCTCTTCTATCTTCCAATTACATTATCTAGGATGTGGCACCTATAACTATCTTTTTGCGCCTAGGTATCCTGCGACCTAGGAGCGCATATACAAACTATTTGATATCTTTGTTGTTCATCTGGACATAGTTTTATTTACTTAATAGGTGCTTTGGAGAAATGTTCTATTAATAACCATCCTACGTGCTGGTAACCTCTGCTTCTACTTACCTTCTACCATAATCTTACCACAGGTATGGACCCAGCTTGCTCCTCTTTATTCTGCACATTCATTCATTTCTATGGGGAGCTGCACTCATGATGGCCTCCAGCAGTCCCTTGCATACAGCTCTCCCCAATTGGAACCAACCGGCTATGGCATTCATGCCATTCTGTTTGTGTGATTGTAGGCAGATTTAACCACCCCCCCTCCTCTTGGTTTTATGTCCCTCAAGGACTCCCTTTCTGCAAACATTACTCTCCTCAATTAGTAGGGTGTAGGTTCCTGGACTTGGGGTGAGGACACAGCCTTTTGGTCAGGTTCTCTCCTTCCCATGGGGTCTCTCTTCATGGGAGTCACACCAAGAACCTGGCTTTGCATAGGCAGGCCTCCTGAAGAAAGGGGTCTGTCTGGTTTGGCTGGGATGACTACGAGTACACCAGTCCCTGTCAGAAGCCTTGCGCCCTAGGGGATCAGGGCTTGGGTCCTTTCTCCTCGGAGGAGGACCATGTGGATACAGTGTGCAATTTTTTTGTGTGCTTCACTTTTGTGTGCTCAGTTATGCACCTGGTGTTAAGTTTTGTGTTTCACTACAGTGCAGAGCTTCAAAAATAAAAGGACTCTGGCAGTTGGATAGCTGCTCTTCTGCTCCCAGCTGCACCCAACCGCAATGCCATTATGAGGTGTTCTCATTGTCTTCTCTGGATCCTCCCACTAATAACACATAACAATGCACTAACACACTGCAATATGCTGCGGTAAATGTGCACTAACGCACTGAAATATACTGTGTTAAATGTGCAATAACGCACTGCAGTATACCGCGATAAACGTGAACTAAGGCTCTGCAATATACTGCAGTAAACGTGCACTAACACACTGCAATACACTGTGGTAAACATGCAATATCGCACTGCAATATACTATGTTAAACGTGCACTAATGCACTGTAATATACTGCGGTAAACATGCACTAATGCTGTGCAATATACTGCGGAAAACATGCACTAACACACTGCAATATACTGCGGTAAACATGCAATATCGCACTGCAATATAATGTGTTAAACGTGCACTAATGCACTGAAATATACTGCGGTAAACGTGCACTAACACACTGCAATACACTGTGGTAAACATGCAATATCGCACTGCAATATACTATGTTAAACGTGCACTAATGCACTGTAATATACTGCGGTAAACATGCACTAATGCTGTGCAATATACTGCGGAAAACATGCACTAACACACTGCAATATACTGCGGTAAACATGCAATATCGCACTGCAATATAATGTGTTAAACGTGCACTAATGCACTGCAATATACTGTGGTAAACATGCACCAACGCACTGAAGTATTCTGCATTAAATATGCAGGAATGCACTGCAATTTACTGCGGTACACGTGCACCAAAGCACTGAAATATACTACGTTAAACGTACACTAACGCACTGTAATATGCTGCGATAAATGCACACCAACGCACTGAAATACACTGCTTTAAATGTGCAATAACGGACTGAAATATACTGCAGGAAACCTGCCCTGACAAAATAAACTGACACTAAAGTAAAAATGAATGGTCGCACTACACTCTACACTGCACTAGATTCACACTAAATTGACACTAAAGTAAAAGCGAATGGTCAAGTTCCTCCACTCCAAACTCACTCCTCCATGTCTTTATGAACCTTGCTTTGTGCACTGGTGCGCAGTCATGTTGGAACAGGAAGGGGCCATCCCCAAACTGTTCCCACAAAATTGGGAGCATAAAATTGTTCAAAATGTCTTGATATGCTGACACCTTAAGAAGTCCCTTCACTGGAACTAAGGGGACAAGCCCAAACCCTAAAAAACAACTACACACCATAATCCCCCCCTTCACCAAATGATTTGGACCGGTGCACAAAGCAAAGTCCATAAAGACATGGAAGAGCGAGCTTGTGGTGGAGGAACTTGACTGGCCTGCACAGAGTCCTGACCTCAACTTGATAGAACACCTTTGGGAAAAATTAGAGCGGAGACTACGAGCCAGGCCTTCTCGTCCAACATCAATGCCTGACCTCACAAATGCTCTTCTGGAAGAATGCTCAAACATTCTCATAAACACACTCCTAAACCTTGTGAACAGCCTTCCCGGATGAGTTGCAGCTGTTATAGCTGCAAAGGGTGGGCCAACTCAATATTGAACCCTACAGACTAAGACTGGAATGCCATTGAAGTTAATGTGTAAGTAAAGGCAGGCCTCCCAATACTTTTGGTAATGTAGTGTGTGTTTAATAGCAATACTAGAGTGATAATCCCATTGCTACTATTTACTATTTGCTAATCATCTGCAGATATCCATATAATGGTGTATACCCTCTAATCATTATTTTACAAGATTGTTTCCTCTGAATATTGGGATTTTTTAGGCACTTTTATGTTTGATCATACAAATGGAAAAAATTATATATTTTATTAATACATGTTAAAAAAATTGGTTATTACGTATACAAAAAATACATATTGTATATGCAATAACCAATTTTTTAACATGCATTTTTAAAATATATAATTTTTATAAACATTTTTTCATACAGTTTGTATGATCAAACATAAAAGTGCCTAAAAAGTCCCAATATTCAGGGGAAACAATCTTGTATAGTTCATGAGGGACGAGGCACAGGCAGAGTCTACCCACTATTATTTTAATGACCCTCTAATCATTATTTTGTTCATTATAATGTTGACAACCATGTGCACTGTAATTATTTTTGATGCATTAAAGGAAATCAAAATGTTAGTTTTTTTTTTCTACTAAAAAAGTTGTGTAATCCAAAAGCAGGGGAGGACTGGGCCGGGGAGCAGGGGGGCAATTGCCCCCTGGGCCACTCTGATGCCCCATAAAAAGGCAGCACTGCTTCTGCCACAGACATGCCTAAAGGATTCCTGGTGAAGAGAAGTAAAAAGTCCCCACCTCTGACCTACTGAGTGTGGGATAAAGACAAGGACAGAACACAGACCTCCCCCCCAGCATGGATGGTGTAAACTGTGTCTGAGCAGAGGCCGGTTCCATGCCCCACTGAAGACTCTCCTCCTCCGGCCAGCCCCCACCGAGCTGTCCCAGCTTCCCTCAACCGCCCATGCTGGCCAGGTTGGGAACCAGATTCAGCCCGTGAGTAGAGAGTACCTGGAGCGGAGCTTCAGCCTGGAATGGAGGTCAGGAGGAGAATGGGAAGAGGGAGAGTGGGAGGGGGGGGGGGGCGAGTCGCTGCACCATGGGCCTCTGGTTTGTACTTGCCCCCTGGGCTGAAAGTTGCCAGTCAGCCCCTGTCCAAAAGCATTACTAGATGCTGGTATTAGTGTTGGAATCCACATGTAAATGTATTGCACACAACATATAATTAGTCTAAACACACATCCCAATAAAATGTGTCAACACCTTTCCCAGAAAAAAGATCAGCGGCACCTCGCGTGTGTGCTGCAAAGTGCTTTCATAATACACATTTCACGTATTAATGTACATCTCATTACCCCAAAGAAATCTGCACAACTAAAACATTGTTGGTATGAGCAAGATCATTGGCCATAGCTCCCAACTGTCCCGGATTTGGAGGGACTGTCCCGGATTTGGAACAAAGTCCCTCTGTCCCTCTTTCCTACTCGTTCATCCCTCATGTTGGTCTGATCTATATAGTTGTATATAAAATTCACCTTTTATCTATCAAAAAGTTTTTCCTGGTGCTAAACCTTTCATCCAATTTCTAAATTGCTGCATTTGTAAATGTCAAAAGCCAATATAAAGGAATAGTGGTGAGGAAAAAGAAAAACACTGGTGGGTTTAACCAATCATTTCTTTCTTTTTACAATTCTCCTTTAAGGGGGGTGTGGCACGGTTCTCGCTGTGGCTTTCAGACAGTCAGGCGTGGTCACTGTTGAGTGCCTGACATGGGATTTGAACCTGTGTACTACCTCTGAGCCACACTTCAGCTCATATGGATCTAGTCCTGTTAATCTGCTATTGCCTGCAGCACTAGGGGGCTGGACTTCACCTGAGTGTGCTCTTGTCTATCAATGTCCACCTGAAGCTAATTGCTCAATTAAGCAAGCTATAAAACACTGTCTCTCACTTAGAGCATTGTCAGTTCATTGCTGATCCTTCCTTGTTCCTGTGTTGCTGATCTATGTTCCAGATAGTTCCTGTTTGACAGACTTTGTTCCTGTTTCCCAAGCGTGTGTTCCAGACTGACTCCGGCTTCCATCCTTACCTTCGCTCCTTGTTGTTCCTGCGATCCTTATCCGGACTTGTGTCATCCAGTGACCACAGTTTTTCCTGGACTTCCCTTCCCATTGTATTCCTATCCGTATTCTGTATGCCAAGCCCCCGTGCACAGATTCACAGCCCAGGTGGCTTTCTTACCTGGTCACCTTGGACTGTGGATATTTGCAAGGGTGAGCGTACATCTCTGCGTTACAGACTCCAACAAAGGTAAGCCCCGTGACAGTGTGTCTACATACTTTTGCTAATAGGTGTCCTTCGTTTCCATCTCAGGAAGTTGGGAGGTATGTCATTGGCCCCACGTCAATAATTGTCAAGATGACAGAATATACACTTTCATGGAAGTAGCATGTATTCCACCTCTTAAAAAAACAAAACAAAAGAACAATTAAATTTTCTGGAGGAAAGAAGGGAAAGGGGAGACATGATTGAGTCTTAGGGAGCCTCAGTTTCTATTGTGACGTTACATATGAAGGGCTGTATAGGGCTTTATTTCTTGTCTACATCTGTCGACTCTGTATACTTGATATAAACTCTAATAAAGTTTTAATGTTTATGTAGCAAGTTTTCCAGGCCATGAGCCTGAGGTGGGTCTGCCATTGTTACCCGTTACCTCTCCAGCCCATGTGAGCTGCGACCCCAGGTGTGAGCACTGAGACAATGACAATTCCAGCATCTTTGTTTGGTTGTTTTATTGTATTTTAGGGGATGGGAGAAGGAAATGAGTGGGATACTCCTCTGGCTCAACTAGGTACACTTTTGGGACACTTTAGCAAAAATGTGCTTGTTAGAGCTGTCTTGACGCTAGCCAACGCTTCCTGCCGCTTGAAAGTAATGTAACACTGAAACTGTGCTGGAACCTCGACCTTAGTCCAGAAGATCCAGGACTGTAGAATATTGAACTTCTGACACTGCTTTACTCAAAAGTCACTGACTGGCTCCTTCCGGCCCTTCGGTGGCTTTAGGTACCTCTTTGTGAATTCCTGTGCTGCTGCAACTCTCAACTGGTACATTCCACACTGTACACTGACTCTTCAGGGCCAAAACTGCAGGCGCCCCCTTTAACACTTCAGGGCCCTCTGACTAGGTACCCCCTCTAACTTCAGGGTCCTCTGACTAGGCACCCCCTTTACAGCTAGCTGACACTTGGATCTCCAGAACCTCCTCCGGAGTGGGCGCCTCTGACACTAGGCAGACACTCCAGGGGCAATCCACAGTACTCACGACCTTTGTAGGCTTTTCTGGGACTGAACCCCTCTCTTTCTCTGCTGGTTCTCGGCACACCGGATCCCCGTCAGCTCAACTCGGCACCCTCTGGATTCTCAGGCAGCACCCAGAGACATCCGCTCCCTCTGACAGGAGGAGAGACAGCCGTACGCTCCCTCCTGGGACTCTGCTTCCCGCCAAAGACAATGAGTCATGCACTCCCCTCAAACTTATACCCACTCCCAGAATCCTCAGCGCCAGAATCTGCCTTCTGGGGTAGTTACAAGCCTGAATGTGTCCCTGATTTCCTTCACTGCCCTATGAGAAGCCTCTCACAGAGCCAGTGGGGAGACTTCCCTCTCAGCAGACACACCTGGAAGCCATGACAACCTACCTGACAAAAATAAATCATGGTTCTGCTGTTAGGCAGACAAAGCCCACTATATTTTACCTAGCACCTCCCTGTAGGGTGCTACATACACCCCACACCAAACTGAGTCAGGTCCCTCTGACTCTGAGGAAGCTGCCTCCTGTCAAAAACTCTGCCAAAAATCAGGAGTATCCCACAAACCTGGAAAGGGGGAAGAGGGAAAAACGAATTTACAAATAAATTACGGTAAAAAAAATAGATCTTTACACTCTGCTGTACAAATTTTACAAACAGTTTAAGGTGCATGAAAACTGATGCACCCCCTCCAAACAAACTCATTTGGTAGAGAACAATGAAGAAAAATACAATGCAAATTCCCTGACTATCTTTAAGATGGTCCCACCTGTAGAGAGGAAAAGGAAGCAAACGTTAGTCAACTGCATACACATAAGAAAATGCAAGCCTAACTATCTGAACACAGGGCTGGCCCAAGACATTATGCTGCCTGGGTCCGAGAATGAAATGCTGCCCCCCCCAAAAAAAAAATACACACCCTCCAAGATGCCCCCACATTCTATAGGACTATGAAAGCAGTCAGAGGAGTGTGAGTGTGTACGGAGTGACCGCAGGAGCAGGACAGAGCAGTAGACACTGGGCAGATGAGCGCACCAGGCTTTCTACTGTCTATAGTGCCACAGTGCATGGTACAGGAGAATGCAGGGCTGCGGGCATGGTAAAGGAGAATGCAGTGCTGCGGACATGGTAAAGGAGAATGCAGTGCTGCGGGCATGGTACAGGAGAATGCAGTGCTGCGGGCATGGTACAGGAGAATGCAGTACTGCGGGCATGGTACAGGAGAATGCAGGGCTGCGGGCATGGTACAGGAGAATGCAGGGCTGCGGGCATGGTACAGAAGAATGCGGGGCTGCGGACATGGTACATGAGAATGCGGGGCTGCAGGCATGGTACAGGAGAATGCGGGGCTGCGGCATGGTACGGGAGAATGCAGGGCTGTGTGGGCATGGTGTATGAGAATGCAGGGCTGTGTGGGCATGGTGTATGAGAATGCAGGGCTGTGTGAGCATGATACAGGAGACGGATATGGTACAAGAGAATGCAGGGCTGTGGGCATACTACAGGAGATGCAGTGCTGTGGGCATGTACCATGCCCGCAGCACTGCATCTTCTGTAGTATGCCGGCAGCCCCACATAATGACAGGTAGTGTGCAGTCCCACTTGCCTGTTCCTAAAGGGCGCTTTAGAATTTAAAAATGGCGCCACACGTCAACACATCCGCGGTCGGCCTGACATGCACACTGCGCATGCGCCGCTGCCGCCGCCCTCGCCGCTCGGGAAAGCTAATACATGTTCGGCTATTCCCGAAAATGGCCGAACATTTACGGGCTTTGCCGAGCGACGGCGGCGCATGCTCAGTGTGCATGTCGGGCCAGCCGCGGACCTTTGAGATAGGCTTAGAAGAGAAGAGGCGGCCGGGGGCTGCCCCTCTCTAAGTGCCGCCTGGGACCCATGGTCCCACCGGGACCATGGTAGGGCCGGCCCTGTCTGAACAGTTGAGTGGAAAGACCCTCCTTCTTTGGCTGCAAGGGCGACCTTTCCACTCCCTCCCTGACTACCTCTGCTAACCAGTGTCTTGACTCACTGGGGTCCTTTCCTTCCTGGAAGAGCTTGCCCCCCCCCCTCCTAACACTAGCTGTCTATGCAGAGTCCTTTTGTTGAAGTGAAGCACAGCGCTCTCTGCCGTACTTCCAAGCACTTCTTTAAGGAAACAGGGCAGGTCACAGTTCTGCATGACCTACAGTCCTGCTGAGTCAGGGAAGTATCACAGGGGTCCCCTGGGTCAACCCTCACCAAAGTTCCTGGATACTTGAACTTGGCTTCATCAACATCTTCATCTGTCAAAAACTGTGGATGATGTCCCACACAGCTATTTGTAATCCACAGAGATCCTGGCCCGATGGCCCAAGGGATCTAGCACATTAAACAACTTTCAGAAGACCCAGGCCCGATGGCCCTAAAAGGTCTGACGTATCAATACTTTTCTGAAAAGACCCTGGTCCGATGGCCCAAGGGGTCCACATTAAACTCAAACACTTGTAAACTTGAAAGCTTCAGTATTATATTTTTTTCCAAAGTTTCCTTGGTCAGTTGTGGTAGCCAGCCGGCCACACCGTTTTTTTTTCTTTACCCCTGAATCTTCTTCCTTTGAAATGAAGTACTTGCAGTTCTCAAATGTAATACTCAGGGCGAGGGATCTGTACATATTCCCCTTGCTCGTTCTTGATTCTGATGGGCCAAGCGTGCCTTGATCCATCTGGGCGGCGGACCTCCACCCTATCTATATAGATGGACCGCCCATAGTTCCATTGAGTCTTGACCTTATTACATTTTTCCTTAAGCCCCTCGTCAGGATAATCCCTGTAAGGTTTTGGAACAAGCAGGAAGTCCCAAATGAGTTTGTTGCAATAAAAGTCCAGAAACTTTTCCACCAATAACATTACCTTCCTTGGTGCCTAGGGGTAGTCATAGCCATATTCAAGTGCAACTTTCTTTTGCATCCACCGTTGCATCCTGGACAACCGGGGGAGAGTTTGCCTGTTTACTCTCCCTGGTGGAGAAAATGTGGTACACACCCTTTGGATCATTTTCTCATAGGCCGCATTTTGGTCTCGGGCCCTAGCAATGTTCCCGGGAGGGGTGAGGTCTGGGACCCTTCAATGTAGACATCGCAGAACCCCAATTTCTGAGCCAGTTCCACTCTTTTTATAGCCTCCTGGGCTTCCTGATCGAGCGGCACAGTCACTTCGGGACCTGGGGAGCTGTTCCCAGCTTCTGACCCCCATTCCCACTCAGTCTCGTCCATTGATCTCCAATCATCCATTCCTTCCTCAAGTGAGCCATGTATCATGTAGAAAGATGGGGAGTGAACTCTCACAGGACATCTCTCATCCTCACTACTTGTGCTGAAAGGTGGTGCTTGAATGGGGGTGGATCCTGCTGTGGCCGTTGAGGTAGGTATGTCACCAGACCACTCTCCAACTGTCTGGGTGGACACGGATCATCTCCCAATGGAGCTCTGCGACCAAACTCCCTTCCCACAGACTACAGGCCCACCGACTGCTGGCAGGGCCTCCAGCTGCATCATGAGTCTGAACATGCCACTCCCGGCTCCGCCGAGGAAATTTGACTCATTCCCAGTCACCTCCTAAGTGAGGGCTGTCTCCCACATAATGGTGCGCTTCTTAGAGCGGCCCTCACTCTTCTCTGCCCTGAGCAGCAGATCACCACATTGCCCACATTGAACCCACGCTTGCACCCTCAACGTAATAGTGGCACACTGGGGACATACCACTCCTAGGAACCCCTGGCCTCCTCCGGTGCATAGCGTAAGTCCACCGTCTGGCCCCATCCGGATACCGGTATCCGAGACTAGAGGGGGATCGGGCTAGTGGATCTGCTCCGGGCTCTGCTTCGCAGGATCTTCACCCATGGTGGCAGTAATAGCGGGAACACTCTTCGCTCCTCTCATGAACGACATGCCTCTCTCTTCTACACATGTCTCCTGCATGGCCGCACCCGAAGGGATATTAATAGGGTCCCCCGGATCACTCCTTATTGGCCGGATGTTCCCGCTGTCTCCACCCTTTCGCCATATTGGGCGATGATTCCTCCTGCTGGGCAGATCTGTAAGTGGCGCGCTTTCCCACGCGGTACTGTAACTATGCCCCTGCCATACCTCTTCACTGCAAGCCTCGGGGAAATACCTGCTAAGCGGATCATGTCACTTGCTAGTGTTGCACATATGCTGAAAGTATGGTCAATAATTCCAATGTGTGAAGGGATCGGACCGGGTGAAACCAGAATTATTTTTATTCAACAGTTTCTGCAATGACATGACATGAGGTATGATGACCTTTAGTCTGAGGGACACAGCACAGCAACTGCTATTCTGTTCTTACATACTATTACACATTAATATAAATATATATATCAATGGAAGCTATAGCAGAGCATCGATCTTACCTGCAGTCACCACTTGGAGTAGTAGTGTTCCCAGGAGGATGAATATGGCCATTGTGGTCAGTCTCATGTTTGTGGTTGGGAAGGACTATCTCCCTTCTGTGGATGGATTTTTATATCTTTATATACTAGTCTTCTCCTAGCCACTTCTAGGTAATATATACCATATGAGGTATTGGAGGGGAGTGACCTCATTTCAACCCCTAAATCTCACAATTAACCCTTTGCATGTGGATAGTCTTCCATATACTCCAAAAACTTTTTCAGGATTTATGCATGGCTCAATTGCAATACATGTTTAAGCCACCAACAGGGTCATTTCCATGGAAGTGTTTGGCCTTTTGCTGGTATAGGAGGTATTAGAAAGTTAGTGAGCCCGACATTCCTCATACAAAAGTCTACAAGACGGGTATAATGGGGATCACAGAGGGTTAATGCAGAATATTGATGGTGAACTTGTGAACGCCCTGCAGACTGAACAGACATCAATTGGTGTTATCACGTAAGGTTTATGAATATTATATGTTATAATACATTCAGGTGTTGTCATCTAGAGAAGAAAATCTCAGTTGTCAACAGAACAAGAAGTAAGGAAATCTCCCAAAGGGGACATCTGTCAAAGTTTGGGAGATATCCTCTCTCTGGCTCTATATTTTAGATGTATCTGGTCTATAAACCAGAGCCTTTGGATGGACAGTTGGATGAATGGCTCTATATTTAGGATGTATCTGGTCTATAAACCAGAGGTTCTGGATGGACAGTTGGATGAATGGCTCTATATTTAGGATGTATCTGGTCTATAAACCAGAGGCTGTGGACGAACAGTTGGATAAATGGCTCTAAATTTAGGATGTAGCTCGTCTGAAAACCAGAGACTGTGGGTGTACAATTGGATAACTAGCTCTATATTTAGGGTGTATCTAGTCTATGAAGCAATGGCTCTAAATATATAGTTGGATAAATGGCTCTATATTTAGGGTGTATCTGGTCTATAAACCAGACGCTCTGGATGGACAGTTGGATAAATAGCTCTATATTTAGGATGTCTCCGGTCTATAAACCAGAGGCTGTGGATGAACAGTTGGATAAATGGCTCTAAATTTAGGATGTAGCTCGTCTGAAAACCAGAGACTGTGGGTGTACAATTGGATAACTAGCTCTATATTTAGGGTGTATCTAGTCTATGAAGCAATGGCTCTAAATATACAGTTGGATAAATGGCTCTATATTTAGGGTGTATCTGGTCTATAAACCAGAGGCTCTGGATGGACAGTTGGATAAATGGCTCTATATTTAGGATGTCTCCGGTCTATAAACCAGAGGCTGTCGGTGGACAGTTGGATAAATGGCTCTTTATTTAGGATGTATCTGGTCTATAAACCAGAAGCTGTGGGTGTACAATTGGATAACTAGCTCTATATTTAGGGTGTATCTAGTCTATGAAGCAATGGCTCTGGATGTATAGTTGGATAAATGGCTCTATATTTAGGGAGCATCTGGTCTATAAACCAGACGCTCTAGATGTACAGTTGGGTAAATGGCTCTATATTTAGGGTGTATCTGGTCCATAAAGCAGAGGCTCCAGATGGATAATTGGATAAATAGCTTTATATTTATAATGTATCTGGTCTATAAACCAGAGGCTCTGGGTAGACAGTTGGATAAATGGTTCTATATTTAGGATGTATCTGGTCTATAAACCAGAAGCTCTAGATGGACAGTTGGATAAATGGCTCTATATTTAGGATGTATCTGGTCTATAAACCAACCAGAGGCTGTGGGTGTACAATTGGATAACTAGATCTATATTTAGGGTGTATCTGCTCTATGAAGCAGAGGCTCTGGATGTACAGTTGCATAAATGGCTCTATATTTAGGATACATGTACAAAGAATTCCTGGCGCTGGGATTGTAAGCGATCCCCAAAACAATAACAGGTGGGCACTGGGGTCACAGATAAAAACTCATGATCAATTCCCCATGATGTGGGCATTCGAGCTCTCCACCATTTCCTTACCAGGGGTGGACAATTGAACTCTCGTCAGGCATCCTTCCTGGCAGAAGGCACACGATTCTGCCTGAAACACAATTATTTTTCTTTCCTTGACAAATTCTATCTGCAAATCAAAGGTACTGCCATGGGAGCCAGCCTCGCACCTTGCTACGCCAACCTCACCATGGGTTTTTGGGAGGAATTCAACATCTGGCACAACAACCCCTTTTCCAAGCACATAGTATATTATGGAAGATATATAGATGATGTGCTTGTCATCTGGGATAGTGACTTGGACACTTTTCAGGCTTTTGTTGACCATTGCAATGCCAAAGTTTTTGGCTTTACTTTTACACATGTCATTGACCCTGCACGTTTGGTCTTTTTGGATTTGGAGCTCACTCATGCTGATGGCGCCATTGTGACTCTAAATCATTCCAAGCCGGTGGCTGGCAACTCCTATTTACATTTTGGGAGTTGCCACCACCCCTCCTGGAAAAAGAGCATCCCTAAGGGCCAGTTTCTGAGGCTTCGCAGGAACTGTACCCGGAAGGATGATTATGTTTCCCAAGGACAACTTATGAAGGCCAAGTTTTTGGAAAAAAGGTTTTCCTGAGGATCTTGTACAAATAGCTTTCTTATCCTGTATGGACTTACCTTCCACCAGTAGCTCTGAGGTTAGTTCCCCAAGGGATTCAGTCATCCATCAAGCCAGATTCATCACTGGTTTCAACAACAATTCTAAACGGATCACCCACATCATCAAAAAGCATTGGTCTATTTTACGGTCTGATCCCAGACTGGGTCCCCACCTCCCCAAGGCCCCTCAGGTTGTCTACAGGAGGGCTCGAACCCTCAAGAACAACATTGCTCCCAGCAAAGTAAACAGACCCACAGGTGAGAGAATTATGGACATCAGGTCTTAATTCAATGACAGAGTAGGCACATTTCAATGCAAGAAAAGGAGCTGCCTTACTTGCCAGTTCATAACCCACGGGCGTAATCCTTTTTGTGATACATCAGGCAATTGTTTTTCCATCTGTCAGTTCATCACATGTTCCACACAGTTTGTGGTATATGTGTTGCACTGCCCTTGCAACCTACTTTATGTGGGCCGCACTATCCGCCAACTACGCACGCGGATAGGTGAACACCGCAGGGCCATTATTCAAGGGTTGACCACCAAAAATGGAAAGATTCCTCAGTGTCCCCCGCCATTTCGCCACTTATCATAATGGTAATGTGCAAGATCTGAAAGTTTGGGCCATCTAATCTATCCCCAAGGGCACCCTGACCAACAACGAGCGTTTCTCCTTGCTTTGCAAGAGAGAGACATTCTGGATTTACAAACTTAATATACTTTCTTCTCATGGGTTGAATGAGGAATTGGATATATATTCAGTGATATAAAGGTGACTTACCCCTTTACTACAACAACCCTTCCCCCCCCCCCCTTTTCCCTCAACCCCCCAAAGCCCCTCCCCTCCCTTCCCCTTCCTCCTCCTCCCTTTTTCCTGAGACACTCCATATACTTTTCCAATGTTTTTTTAACAATGTTTAATGCTTTTTACTTTTCACATACATTGTATTTGCTTATTGTCTTTCATTCCTCATAGCCGTTTTGTCTTTTTCATTTTTTGTTCTGACATATGCATACATTTACTGCTCAATTTATATTCATGTATATTTATGTATTTGTGGGTATGCCTGTGCTTATATCAGTGACAGCTGTTTTAAGGGGGAGCCAGGGGGGGTGGTAACAGCTCTCCTTTCTCCTCCTTCCCAATACCACTGGAGATCTGAAGAAGGGCTTGGCCCCAAACATGTAATCTCCATCTCCAAAAACAACCCCCCCCCCTGTGGCGTTCAATCTCCCCCCCCATCTCCTGGAAGCCAATGCTGTTGTGGTGTGTGCTACGTCCTGCACTGTGAGGCTGCCTTTACCATCTGCATTGTAGCCAGGAACGGACTCTCGGGAGCTAACCGTCATCTGCCGATGACTTCATCCACAGGCGCCACTCACGAAAGGCTGAGGCGAGGAGATGCCGGCGTGCTGCGGACCTGCGGCCGGTTCGGTCCACGGGGGGTTGTGTCTCCCCCCCCCCCCCCCACCACCCTCAGGCCGCATCTCCCCTTCTCTGCTACTTCCCTTGTGCGGCTGCCCCTCAGGTTCCTTTACCATCTGAGAGGCTGGAGAGATGTTTCCATCTACCCCCCTGGCTCCTACAACAGGTACTGCCTCACTATTTGGATGTATCCTGCTCAACAGTCTTTTCACCAGTTTTTAATAAATGTGACACTTATTATTTGTGACTATTCATCATGAGTTTTTATCTGTGACCCCAGTGCCCACCTGTTATTATTTTGGGGAGCGCTTACAAGCCCATCAATTTGTTGTGTTGTCTATATTTAGGATGTATCTGGTCTATAAACCAGAGGCTCTGGGTGGACAGTTGGATAAATGACTCTATAATTAGGATGTATCTGGTCTATAAACCAGAGGCTTTAGATGTACAGTTGGATAAATGGCTCTATAATTAGGGTGTATCTGGTCTATAAACCAGAGGCTTTAGATGTACAGTTGGATAATGGCTCTATAATTAGGGTGTATCTGGTCTATAAACCAGAGGCTCTGGATGTACAGTTGGATAAATGGCTCCATTTTTAGGATGTATCTGGCCTATAAACTAGTGGCTCCGGATGGACAGTTGGATAAATGGCTCTATAGTTATGTAGCGCCCCGCCAAACTTATGTTAAATTTAGTTTTTGGCTTCACTGTAATTAGTAGAATGGTGATCTGTTTCTAGGCCTGGTTAGGGGTTTCTTAGCTTTGTGGTTGATTTCTTCTATGTGCCTGCGAAGAAGCGTTCAGAACATAGAATTGGGAGGATCAGTCCCTCAGTAAAGAATATTTATTAAACTTCCGCCCATCTCAGGAAAGGGGGTACACATAAACACAGTGAAGACAGAGAAAAGAGCGAGTGGTCCATTTTATACATATTTTATTTGTTTGAGTGGTTTTTATATAGGTTTTGAATTTTTTTTTCTTGTTTTTTTTTTTTCTATTAACTTAGTGTAGATAGAGTACACTGTAGATCTGTTTGTCCCAAGCATGTTTGAAGCTCTTTAGAGCCGGTTCACACTGGGGAGACTTGTCAGGCGACCTGGTCGCCTGACAAGTCGCCGCGGTCGCCTGCCATAGATTAGCACAGGACCCGTTCTAATAGGAGCGACACAAGTCGCTCCGACTTAGAAAAAGGGTCCTGAGCTTCTTTGGGGCGACCTGGAGCGACCTGCATTGACTTCAATGATATGAAGTCCGTGCCGGCCGCTCCGAGGTCGCGGTGCGCAGCGGTGCGGCAAGTCGGGTCGCGCCTGTGTGAACCGGCACTTACTGTTGACTGTCTCACTACCTCTGCTGAAAATCTATCCAAAGCATCAACTACCCTTTCAGTAAAATTGTACTTTCTAAAGTTAGTTGTGAACTTTCCTTCAGTTATTTTGAGGTCATGTCTCTGTGTTCTTGATTTTGGTTTCATATTGAAATCCTGCCCTACTGAACCTTATGTATTTAAAGTATTCAAACGTGTTTCACATTTTTCTTCTTTACTCCAGGCTGTACATATTAAGTTCCTTAAGTCTCTCCTTATGTATTTTCCCCTAAACCTTTTACCATTTTTGTTACCAGTCCCATCTGGACTCGTTCTATCTTATCAATATATTTTTGTGAGGTCTCCAAAACTGGACAGCAGTTTTCTAAATAGAGTTCTCATTCCTCCTGCTGGTGACCCCTCTAGTGATATAAATATATATATATATACAGCATTCAGGACCTCCATCTTCTGGCTGATGACCCCTCTAGTGATGTAATAGTCTATAAAGAGCAATGAGGACCTCCTTCCTCTGGTTGGTGATCCCCCCTAGTGATATAAAGATCTATATCAAGGAATCAGGACCGCCTTCCTGCTGCTGGTGACCCCTCCATCAAAATAAAGATCTATATAGAGGAATCCTGACCTCCTTTTTCCAGCTTCTGAACTCCCTAGTGATATAAAGATCTATATAGGAGAATCAGGACCTCCTTCCTCCTGCTGGTGATCCCCCTAGTGATATAAAGATCTATATAGGAGAATCAGGACCTCATTCCTCCTGCTGGTGATCCCCCTAGTGATATAAAGATCTATATAAGGGATTTAGGACCTCCTTCCTCCTGCTGGTGACCCCTCTAGTGATATAAAAATCTATATAGAGGAATCAGGACCTCCTTCCTCCTGCTGGTGATCCCTCTAGTGATATAAAGTTTGATATGGAGGAATCAAGACCTCCTTCCTCCAGCTGGTGAACCCTCTAGTGATATAAAGATCTATATAAAATCAGGCCCTCCTTCCTCCTGGTGGCGATCCCTGTAGTGATGTAAAGATCTATATAGAAGAATCAGGACCTCCTTCCTCTTGCTGGTGAACCCTCTAGTGATATCAAGATTTATATATAGGAACCAGGACCTCCTTCCTCCTGCTGGTGATCCCTCTAGTGATATAAAGATTTATATAGAAGAATCGGGACCTCCTTTCTCCTGCTAGGGACCTCTCCAGTGATATAAAGATCTATATAGAGGAATCCTGACCTCCTTCTTCCTGCTGGTGAACCCCCTAGTGATGTAAAGATCTATATAGAGGAATGAGGACCTCCTTTTTTTTTTTTTTTTTTTTTTTTTTTTAGTTTACAACCTCTTTAAGAGTGACTGGGTAGGTTACTAGAGGGTAATCCTAATTCTAATTTATTAGCATTCCCATTTTTCTTTTTTTTTTCTAGTTTAAGACCTAGGTATCACCTGAATGTGGTGAACTGCTTTATTCCTGCTAGAATCTCCTTAGCTGGAGCCCATTTAATGAGCAAATGTATTCTGTCCTAGGTACTTATTCCTACATGTGAAGATGTCATGCACTTTGTAATTGTGAAAGGAGTCACTTTGGGTGGGGGGCTCGTGGAACCCAGATTACTTTAGAGAGGTCGGGAAACTCCTTGTCCAGCTCCCCCATCCCCTCTCATGTTTAAGTCATCCTGTATCAATTAAAGGCACAGGGCTACCAAGAACCCCAGTCGGGTCTGCACTAATCAGACTCACTGTACAACCACACCGCATTTTGTGTTACCCCGGTTATCCTGGGTTCTATATGTGTGGTTTATGTTGAAAGAATGATGGGCCTCTTTCACTTGGGACAATACTATTTCTGAACAGTATCCCTCCAAAAATATATAAAGATAAACAATTTGACTTTTCAGATTGCTCGAATATTGTTGTAGTCTCTCATAGACCCTTGCTAGATAGTGAGATGGGGTGAGGTTTGTTATTGGTAAGTGCCTGTATCCCATTGTTCTATTGTTTCTGTCTGCCTTAAGATCAACCTATTATGGGATGTATATGTGTATATGGATTGGCTGCTAAGGGGGAGGGTTGTCCCACAGTGTATATCTCTTTGCGCCTGTGTTTGAATAAACAGTTCTTATTCCAGAAGGTTCCAAAACTTATACAAGCTAAGTTGTCTGCTAGCTTGTATGGGGGCCGTTGGAAAATCTGATATCTATGTTCATGACTGGCAGGAAGCCCTTTTACTGACGGAAGTCCACAAGTACAGTGTGGGTTGCGGTTTCATTACAGTAATCCCTACCGCCTTCCTCCAGACCCCACCCCCTTTATTTTGGTTTCAATGAAGGGGCAGGGATTACAATGCTTCTTGTATCATATGGTATTATTCTGTAACAGCCTCTACTCTTTTAGGAAGTCTTTCTACAAAATTTTGGAGTGTGTCTGTAGGAATTTGCACCCAATTGTGAGAAAGCTCATTGTGACGAGTGAAATGCGTCAGCTGCTGTTCATCACAATTCAATAAAGTATTATTTATACATTTTTCTGCTACACCAGTATTCCCTCTATGGTGCAACTCTTGAATAATATTCTCTTTAATATATGTTCTTATTAGGCTTGAGGGAAACACTCTCAGTTTTGTATTTTTGAGAGTGACGGTTTGGAGGCTAGGGGTACTAGGAACTTGGTTTCTCCCTGGCTTTATTTATGTGAGGTTGGGCTGGACCCCTTTTATGCTTGTTAGTATATATGTGAGGTGGTCACTGACATACTCTTCAAAAAGCCTGTATTCTTGTTCAATAAATCCGTTCCATATTTGCAGCTAAAATGAGTTCTGCCTAGTTCTTGGTTGCAATAGGTGACTATAATATCTGATATCTATGTTCATGACTGGAGGAAGCGGTATACTGACGGAAGCACTCAAGCAGACTGTGGGTCAGTTCCCTCGTACCAGTGTTATCAGTCGTGGTTTTAAAATGGGAAGACCAATAAGATCATATGGGTGTTATGGTCAGGGGTCATATAGATTACTTTACACGGCAAGCTCTTTTTTTTTTTTAAGACAACATGGTGACGGCTTGAATTCTAATTTTTAGCAAGAACTCCAGGAAAGACATTAGTTTAAACACATCATTTGGGCCAGCTTGGCTTAAATGATTTATCTAGATGCCACCTCTGTGTGGTCAATGGTGAAGTTGTAGTTCACTGTTGTAGCCTTAGCTACATGCAGGAAGTGGTGTCCTCTTGCAGCAGGGGCTCAAGTAACTTCCCCTCTGTGCAGAGGAGGACTGGGCCAGGGGGGCAATTGCTCCCTGGGCCACTCTGATGCTCTGTAAAAAGGTTGCACTGCTTCTGCCACAGACATGCTTAAAGGACTCCTAGTGAAGAGAAGTAAAAAGTCCCTGCAACTGACTTACTGAGTTTGGGTTGAGGACAAGGACAGAGCGCTGGCCTCTCCCCCCTCAGAATGGATGGTGTGAACTGTGTCTCAGCAGAGGCCGGTTCCATGCCCCACTGGAGACTCTTCTCCCCCGACAAGCCCCGACCGGGTTGTCCCAGCTCTACTCAAACACCCGCTGCTGGTCAGGTTGGGAACCTGGATTTAGTTGGTAAGAAGAGAGTATCTGGAGCAGGGCTTATGCTTGGAATGGGGGTAAGGAGGAGGACGGGAAGAAGGAGAGTGGGAGGTGGGCTCAGTTTCTGCATCATGGGCCTCTGGTTTGTACTTGCCCCCCGGGCGGAAAGTTGCCAGTCTGCCCCTGCCTCTGTGCACCAACTAGAGAGTCGCTTGCTGCTGCACCTCCACCACTCAGGAGAAGCCTTGTCTTTTTTTTCAATGAATACAAGGTGTTCTCCAGTTGGAGAGGAGGAGCCAATGACCTCACAATTTCATCTTCAAGAATGCTGAATTCCCAAAGATTTAAAGCCTTACCATACACAAGATTGCACCCTGTACAACCCTCTCTCCCATTTAAGCCAGCGCCATCTTTTATCCATCCTGGTGCCTGCTTTCTACATTCTTCCTCCACTGATTTCACCAATGAATCCTGCAATTGTCAAGCCTCACTTTAGATCATTCAGGGTGCACACCAATGCAGGAAGGAGCACCTGACGTCACTGAGACTATGTGCTATGCATATCCCGGTACTATGGGGATGTCGAGAACACAGCAGTACCTGGGGATGTTCAGCTCTGTATCATCAGCTAAAATCAACTTCAGAAATCTGAAATCATAAAACCTGGAGACAACAATTTGTACTCTGATATGAGGCAAAGTCTGATTGTGGAGTTTAGTTCCACTATAAAAAAAAAAACACACAGATACACACAGAAATCATCATGGAGCAGAACCCGAATTATCCTTTATTATGTATATTAATGTCATATACAGGATGACCTCTCCCCGATCACGAAGGGTTAATTTCACCATTGAGTCTCATCGAGCATCTTGCAGCTTTAGGCATCTTGTGTCCCTTCTTGCGGCAACCTCAATCTGTGGATGGGAAGACAATGAGAACATTAGCTGGACATTGGTGCTGCCATCCCAAGGTCAGTTATTGGCACTGAGGTTTTGACTACAAAGAAAAGTGTTCCCCTATACTCCTTAACCACTTCAATACTGGGCACTTTCACCCCCTTCCTGCCCAGGCCAATTTTCAGCTTTCAGCGCTGTCACACTTTGAATGACAATTGCGTAGTCACGCAATGCTGTACCCAAATGACATTATTATCATTTTCTCACACAAATAGAGCTTTCTTTTGGTTGTATTTAATTATCGCGGTTTTTGTTTATTTATTGATAAAAAAAAGAAAAAAGACAGAAAATTTTGAAAAAAAAAAGTTTTTCTTAGTTTCTGTCAGTAAATTATGTCAAGTAATTTTTCTCCTTCACCGATGTGCGCTGATGAGGCAGCACTGATGAGGCAGCACTGATGGGCACTGATGAGGCAGCACTGATGGGCACTGATGAGGCAGCACTGATGGGCACTGATGAGGCTGCACTTATGGGCACTGATGATGCAGCACTGATGGGCACTGATGAGGCAGCACTGATAGGCACTGATAGGCTTCACTTATGGGCACTGATGAGGTGACACTGATGAGGTGGCACTTATAGGCACTGGAGGGCACTGATTAGGTGGCACTGATGAGGAGACTATTATGCCGCACTGATGGGCACTGATATGTGGCACTGATAGATGGCATTGATGGGCACTGATAGGTGGCACTGATAGGCAGCACTGACAGGCAGCACAAATGAGCAGGCACTGATGGGCACCGACTGGCATCACTGATGGGCACTGATTGGGGTCACTGATGGGCTCTGATTGGTGTCAATGATGGGCGTTTTTTGTGCATTTGACATTATAGTATATTTTATGTTGTAGAAAACATTTAGAAATGCTAATGACATCTTAGCAGTACTCCTAAAAATCTATATTTTGTCTTGAATTCCTTCTGAAAATAGCAGTGCGCTTTCTGTGCCTAGGCACTCACATTCTGCGTCCTCACAACTGTATATCTGCAGTGTGAGATCAATAAAGGCACTGCTGCCTGACTGCTAGTCTGACCAGATCTAGAATGAGATTTGGTGATGTCATTACTGGGCTGTTCACTGTTCTCCTTGCTGGAGAGGAAGCTGTCCCTGAGGACCTACACTGAAAGTATCTCCCTGCTTCGGCTTCATCCATTCTATAGATTTGTGCTCCCTCCACCTCTATCATTACCCCACCAGTCACCAGACAACCCATCTTCAGGGGTTGGGGGAATCTTCATTAGGAAGCAGAAACTTGCTCCATTACCAAGATTGGCTGCCTCTATAGAGACACAGTGGAGAACAAGGCATGGCAAATCAATAATGGGGAAAATAGCTTCAGGTAGACTATGGGAAATACTGGAGAATAGCCTCTTGCCATTTATTTGGTGCAGCTTTTGCAGTACAGGGCAAAAGTCAGACGCTCTGGAAGGGGACCCCCCAAGAAGAGGAGGATTGGGGCCAGAACTTGCACAGTATTATATGCTTTTTTTGCACTTTTTTGGATTCTTTGGGACTTTATGAAATATAGGACATTATTTATGAATTTTTCGGACCACTTTATAGGTTATTACATTTTGAAATCAAGGCACATGTTTTTTTATGTGTGATGGGTATTTGCAAATATTGATTATTTAACCTCCCTGGCGGTCTGATTATGTCCAGATTTCTGTGCTAAAAGCAGTACATTGTTTTGCATAGAAATCTGTTGTTTTACATTTTAAAACTCACCTTCCCCTGCGATCCCCCGCCATCCTCCCCACGCCGTCCTTCCGCTGTCCTCCCACTGTGTGCTTGGCCGATGCCGGCACCTGTCTTCCGGTTCCCTTCCCTGCGAGCGTTGCGACGCAGGGGGGGGTGGAACCGGCAAGAAATTCAAAAACTTAAATACACCAAATGACATGATACGCTTCTTTGTGCCTGGAAAATAGAGAACGACCATGGCGTCCAAAAAGCGTTCTTTTTGCGCAAAAGCGCTTTTAGACTAACTGGAAAACAGCGACAGTGAAACTGAGTTACTTGAAGAACTGAGCGATAGCGATTTGTGGGAAAATTCGTCATCAGGTACAGAAAGTGACGACAGCGAGGATTCTGATGTCTCTTTCTGGCACATCGCTCCATTGGAAATTCTGAAGAATCTTTCGATTTACTTCCCAAATTCCACAAGCTATGTGCCAGAAAGAGACATCAGAATCGTTGCTGTCGTCACTTTCCGTACCTGATGACGAATCGCTATCTCTCTGTTCTTCAAGTAACTCAGTTTCGCTGTCGCTGTTTTCCAGTTCATATAAAAGCGCTTTTGCGCAAAAAAAAAACGTGTTTTGGACGCCATGGTCGTTCAAAATTTTCCAGGCACAAAGAACTGGAAAAGCACAGGCAGGGCACTGGAAAAGTCACCAGGTGAAATCCTGTGGTGAAATGGGATGATACAGTGTAATCCGTTAGGATCACAGCTTTCTATCATCTCATTTGTGTTTTAAAACTTTTGAATTTACCGCCGATTCCACCCCCCTGCTTCGCAACGCTCGCAGGGAGGGAACCGGAAGGCAAGTGCCGGCAATCGGCCGTGCACAGAGCGGGGAGAGACTCTGAGGAGGATGGGGAGGACAGCGGGGAGGACGGCGGGGGATCGCAGGGAAGGTGAGTAACATTGCGGGGTAATCTCAAGTGTGGCTCAGGGTTACCACTTTTGGTACTGAAAGTTTACCCCGAGCCACACTGGGGAATACCGCCATTGAGGTTAATTGTTTTTTTTTACATAATACTCACTTTTATTGCACATATATATTATATTTTTGATGATTTTGATTATTCAGTATTGTTGTACTAGCACTTGTTGCACTGCACTACTTGTCTTATAAATTAGGGGAGTGTAGATCTGCGCTGATTTATTTTTCCTCTATTTTGATGCTGGATACACCTGCAGACAATTAGCAGGGGCTACATATTGCATACAAAAAGTCCTCTAATAGTGGCTCACAATCATTGATAACTTTGGCGCCAGTTCTCCTTTGTTTATAAATCGAATTGAAAATTGAATCAAATTTTACATCCAACTCCATTTGAATTCGAACTGTTAACATTATTCTGAAATCAAAGACTTTGGGGTTGATTTACTAAAACTGGAGAGTGCAAAATCTGGTGCAGCTATGCGTAGAAACCAATCAGCTTTATACTTCAGCTTGTTCAATTAAGCTTTTGCAAAAAAAGACTGAAAGCTGATTGGCTACCATGCACAGCTGCACCAGATTTTGCACTCTCCAGTTTTAGTAAATCAACTCCTTTGTGTGTTATTAGAGTACCATTTTGAAATAATTCTGTTTTTGTTAAGCCAAAGATGATTTAAAGAGTCATTGTAATCATTTGATGAAGATTTTTCTTTTGCTCGTTCACTTTGAATCGACAAAAAAAAAAAAATCTAAAATTTTCGATTCAACTGTTCCGAAATGTATTGATTCAAATGTTTTAAATTGAATAAAATAATTAAATTTAAAGAAAATTTGAAAAATACAGAATAGGAATTACAAATATGAATTCTGAATATGAATCCCGAATGTGACTTGAACGAATCAACCGAATTTAACTAAAGTAAATAACTAGATTAACAAATCAAAACAATTATTTTCGTCATGCACATGTCTAATATGTTGTTTCTTCGGGGGAAATGCAGTCAAAGAGAACTATTCATTCTGACATGAGCAAATGGGTCCTGCTGGAACTGTACTGGCTATCTGGTCCTTCCAGTGCTTTTTCTTCAAAAGGGTTGCTGGTTTGTTTTTCATCTCATTTCAATTTGAATTTCGTAAATTTGGACGAATTTCGTTTAGTTTTTCGGAGGAATTCGGTAAACTTTGTGTATACTGTTATTCGGATATTCGGACATATCCGAATAATGAAAATAATTGTCAGAACATTTATTTGGAACTAAACGAACCACACAGGTCTAAATTATTTTCTGTATACTGTACTGAAAGAAGGACAGGAAAGAACCGATTGGCTGCCCTGGGAAACCATAGCTTCTAATGATATTCTTAAAAGGCTAAGTCCACTTTTTTTTATTTTTTATTCCAGGTCCCCTATGTACCAATATATCATTATTGTACCTCTGTTGCAGAAAAATAACAGCTTTCTTTGATTTTAAGAACAAGGCCTTACCTTAGCCATTGCTATATTTCTTAGAAAGCTTAATCACTTCCTGATATATGGATTTGGGACAGAAAAACCAGTAAGACACAGGAAGGAGTTTACCAGCTTTTTGGGGGGTTTGGATATAGCTGGTTTTTGATTGGATATTTTTCAATAAAGTATTTTTGTACTATACACTGTTGTTGGTTCTCCTATATAACTTATTTTTCTGGGGTGACCTTTTAAGTTCCCCTGTGTATTTTCCTTGGAGTTTACCAGCTGACCTCATCGGCACACACACCCTGCTCTGACCTGACTACTTTTTGATAAATAGATTTTTTAAGCTTTCTTTGCTTTTTTTTATTTTAACCACTTAAGCCCCGGAAGATTTTACCCCCATTCCGACCAGGGGGTATTTTGCGATTCGAC